>NW_024070213.1:110567-165673 GCF_014754425.2 Oryx dammah
TCACGGGCCAGGCCTGTTCCCCCACGTGACCTGTGAAGGCCCCTGAACGGACAGTCACAGCCCACAGCTGTTCTCCCCTGGCCCCAGAGCCTTCTGACCCTCCTCTCCTCTCCCTGGAAGGGGGACCGAGGGAACTGTCCTCAGTGAGCACCCCTCACAAGAGCCAGGCACTGCCCTGGCTCACCGCCTTTCTCCACCTCACCCTGGGACGGCCCTGGGCCCAGAGCTCCCTCACTGCTTTACAGGGAACAGAGCAAGGCCCAGAAAGCCCGAGCCACACAGAGATGGAGAGGCGCGCCCCAGGGAGCCCACGCTCCTGCAGACAGTCACGTACCTGGAAGGCCGTCTGGCTGTTGTAATTGCGGATATCCTTGTTGGCTCCACGGAAAAGCAGGACACGGGCACAGCTCTCCTGCGGGAAGATTGGAGGAGGGGTCACGGCTGGGGCAACACATGCACACGCGGGGCCCACGGCGATGCGTGCACCACACACACGTGTGGCATGCGCACAAGCAGGTCAGGCGTAAGTGTGCAGGTCCTGGCTCTGCAGGCCCAGAGGCACACAGTGCGCACGTATGACACACGTGTTCAGGGGATCGACGGCACGCACAGGCCGCAAGGCCACCCGGCTCACCGCAGGAAGCGGAACACGCAACTGTGGTGTGACCCACGGGGTCAGACATGCGCATACACGTAGTCACTTACAGCTTCACCCGTGTGCACACGCGTGTGCAGACATGCAGACCGACCTGGTTGTAGAGAGCGCAGATGTGCAGGGCTGTGTTCCCAGAGGCGTTCTGAGCCCCCATGTCAGCTCCGTAGAACAGGAGGTGCTCCAGGTGCTGTACGTGCCCGAAGCGGCAGGCCTGGGGGAGGGGGCGTTGCTGCTGGAGCCCAGGCCCACAGGCCGACCCCGGGGCCCTGCCCCTGTGCCCCGGCCTACCTGGTGGACTTCCTGCCAGCCGTTCTCGTCGGTGGTCCCCAGCTGAGCATGGTCGTGCAGGAGCAGCTCGCAGCAGAGGGCGTCTCCCCCACCCAGGGCGCTGTGGTACAAGGGCGTCAGACCACGGCTATCCTTGTAGTCCGGTGAGGCGCCCAGGTCCAGCAGGGTCTGAGGGCAAGAAGCTCAGTATTCATGCCAGGCCAGCCTCTCTCCGCTCCCGGGTCACACGACGCTCCGGCGAGGGCTGGGCCTGCACTGACCGTCAAGGCGGCCGCGTTCCGCTGGCGCGTGGCGCAGTGCACAGCCGTGAGCCCGTCTCGCGTGCGGAAGTCCAGGTGAGCGCCGCCGTTCTTCAGCACCTTCAGCAGGTCGGTGGCGTCGTCCAGCTGGGCGGCCAGGCTCAGCGGACACTCTGGGTTCAAGGGACAGGCGGAGGTCACAGTCCTGGCCATTCCCAGACCGTGCCCCTCCCTGATCTGCTTCTCACCTCCTGAGTCAGGATCGTGGAAATTGGGGTCCAGCCCCTTGTCCAGCAGGCGGGCCACCTTGTCCGTGCTGTGCAGCTGGACGTATTCCATAAACTTCTTCAGGTTCGCCTGGAACAGCCAGCCATCCTGATCAGCCCACACTTGACGACGATCCTCTGGCCATCGCCCGCGCCACCCAGGGAACTGCCGCACCCCTCAGTCGGACCCGCCGGCCTACACCACGCCCTTCCCCCTTTCCCGCGGTGCCCTGAGCATGCACCGCCACTGCGGCCCCAGTCCCGGCTCCCCTGGCCCTTCCTCGACCTCCTAGCCCAGCTAAGTGAGGCCCCTCCCTCAGCCTCAGCCTCTGCCCTGGCCTCTCTCCCTGGCCCTGACGCCCCAACCTGTCCAGCCTGGAAAAGCCTGAAGCCACGTGGGCAGGAGCCGGCCAGGGGCAGCGCACACCCCGTTCCCAGGGTAGCGTGCTCCTTCTCCGGAGCGTCTTCCTCACGAGCTCACCCCATGACAGGGCCCAGCTCCAGGGCCCTCCTCTATTGCCAGGTACCCCTCCTGCGGGGTGATTCTGACTGCTGTTCCTTCACTCACCCAGTCACGCACCAGTGCACTCAGCAAAGCCTCCCTAAGCTCCCGCTGCTGCTACAGTGCTGCCTGCAGCAGGCAAGGTACCCCAGCCGGAGGCCCAAGGCCCTCTAGAGACGAAACGCATCAGAAAGAGGACAAGGTGCTGTGGGGACAGCTCCACGCGAGGGCCCTCTGGCGGGTTAGGACGACCGGATGGGAGGAAGGATGCTCAGAGCGGAAAGACCTCGGCCCCACCGGCATGGGGGGCGGGAGGCTTAGTGTGGAGCTGGGGGCCGGCCGGAGACCAGGCAGGAAACACGGGGCTGTGGCACAGAGTTGAAACTCATCCTAAACTCAAGTGAGACTCACTGAAGGTCAAGAGTCATTGGTGTCCTGCAGGTCACTGAGGTCAGCTTTAGAGGAGAGGTAACTATGGGAGGAGTCCAAGGTAAAGGGTTATGCCAAGACCAGTGAGGGAGTCTCTGCCCAGCCACGGAACCAAGGCAGCAGAGGGGTCTGGCACGGAGACTCCAGGGTCACAAGGGGGTCACTGGGGCACAGGGGTGAATGCGCAGATCCCTCTCTTAAGCCCCAGAGACTGTCAATGCAGCGTCCAGCAAGCAAATGTCCACGGGAGCCTGGGGCGGGAACTCAGGGAGTCCGCCTATGGAAAGGGCCAGGGTACCTACCCCGCCCTCGCCCCTCCAACATTCAGAGGAGGCAGGGAGGTGACCCCAAAGAGCATGTGGGGTCAGACCCTCCTAGCAACAGTACCCAGGAGTAAATACCCCACAGGTAGGCCTAGGAATAGGGCCCCAGAGTCAGAAGATCTGGGTTCAACCCCAACATCTCTGGATGCAGAGGTGTAAGCAAGTCACTTAAATTCTCTGGGACTCAGTATCTTCATCTATGAAATGGGATAATAATAGTTCCTCCCAGAAAAAAAAAATAATGAGATGCCTAATTTCAAGCGCCTCGCACTGGAGGACCACTAAGTCCCGGATGCCCTGTTCTCCCCACCCCAACACAGCTCCCCTCAACAACCACATCTGCTCACGTTGCCCCCACAAAGACACTGCACCCTACTGCACTCCACCCCGGAGCCAGGGGCCCACCAGAGGGGTCAGCGAGAGTCTGACCTGAGTGGAGCCCATCACCAGACCGACCACCCCAAAGTCATGGTGCCTGGAGTCTGCATCCGGCCCTCTAGTCGCCCCCAACACCCACTCTGGGTCCCTGATGACAGGAGAAAGTGGACTGAGCCAAAGCTGGCCTGCCCAACCAGGCTGTGGGGGCCGTTCTGGGGACGGGGGGAAGGCTTCAGGAAGGGAATTTCTCAAGGACATTTCTGACATCACAAAATCCAAGTAAGGCTGAGCCAGGGGAGTATGGGCCATGGCGGGGAGGGGACTGGAGGGAGGGCAGAAGATCACCTTCGAGTACCCTCGCTGCGGCTGCCTCCTTACCTTTGTGTGAAGCTTTGCAAACTGCTTATCATCAATGAGGTTCTGGGCATAAACTCGCCTCTTGTATCGAAACTGCTCAGGTAAAGACAAGGCAGAAAAAGGCACCCACCTGGACTGAGTAAGTGAAAGCAGGCACGGAATGGAGTCCTGCCCACTGCTGTGTGGCCAGGGCCCCACTGCTCATCGCCCCCATACTGCCCACTGCTGTGTGGCCAGGGCCCCACTGCTCATCGCCGCATAACAAAGCTCCTGCCGCCGGCCTCACCAGCCCGTGCACACGCCATGGACACGACCTGCACCGAGGGCAGGTGTGCTGCACGCCCAGCGGTCCCTCTGCCTGCTGTGCCCTTCCTGTCTCACCCCCACTCCTAGGATTCTCTGGAAACCTCAGTCCTCTTCCAAGACCAGGTTCCAGGCCTGCTTTCCTAGACACCCCTCTCTGGACAGAACTGTGCCTACCTGCCTGTGCCACCAGGGAGGCCCAGTCAGCTGAGCTCAGCGACCATAACGCTTGTTCCAAAGCCCATTGCACTTGCCACCCCCACCTCCAAACTGGATCTGGTCCCCTTTGCTCACAGGGTGCTCAACAGCCTTTACATCATGAACAGGGGAGCAAACGAGGAAGACTTAGTCTGTCCTTAGGACAACTGCACGGGCGGTGGCAGGAAGACAAGACACAGATGTGCACACAGCCCGCGGCGGGCGTACTCCACGCGGCGCTCTGGGCAGTCACGCCCGCTCACACCCCGTCGCACGTGCTGCTGACCGCGCGCCTGCACGCGGCTCACTCCTCACTCGCCCCGTACACACTAACTCCCCGCGTCCGTGCCCCTCGCTGCCGCGCCCTCTGGAGCTCGGGGCTCGGCCCGTCCCCGGCCGCTGCTCACCTCCAGGTAGGGCAGGGGCGTGTCCAGGTTGGGCGGGTATTCCTGCAGAAGCCGCTCCTCGTCCAGGAACTTGCCGGCGCGGCCCCGGGAGGGCGGCTGGAAGAGCCCGTAGTTGAGCGCGTCCTGGAGGCTGTGGTTGAGGGCGCAGAGCACGCGCTGCTTGGCGGCCCAAACGGGCGCGGCTGGGTCCAGGCGCAGGCACTTCTGCAGCGGAGCGCGGTCGTGAGCCGATCGGGCCGCCCGGCCAGCGCGGGGCACGGAGGCCCGGGGCGCCGCCCGAGTCCCGGCGAGGGAGCGGAGGCCGCGGACCCCCGCCTCCGCGCCCCGCTCGCGAGGCCTCGCCCCGGGGGCGGTGCTTCCCCGGGCCCCGCCCCCGCCCGGCCGCGGGGAGGGTCCGGGTGGAGGCGGCGGGGGAGGGGCGAGTGGCCGGGGCCGGGGTCTCCGACGCACGGCTCGCGGAGCGCGGGTGGGGGGCCGCGAGAGCGGGGCGAGGGGGCCGCCGGGACCCGGGCGGCGAGGCTCACCGTTTGCTGCAGGTCTGGGATGCCGACGCGCACGATCCCGGCGCTGGCCCCGGGGCCGTCCATCCCCGCGCCCGGGCCGGGGCCGCTAGCGGCCGGGAGCTGGGCGCCCCGGGGCTCCTCGCCGCGCCCCGGCCCCCCCCGGCCCCCCACCGGAGCCCCGTCGGCCGCGATGCGCGGGAGGGGGCCGGGGGGAGCCGGGGCCGGGGCCGGCGCCGGGGACAGCGGCTCCGAGGGCTCCGCAGGGGCGGCGGCGGCGGCGGCGGCGGCGCGGCTCAGCTGCATCGGCCCCGGCTCCGCTCGGCGCCTGCCTTCCCCGGGGGCGGGGGCGGCGGGGGGAGGGGGCCTGAGCCGGGAGGGAAGCGGGGGTGGCAGGGGGCTGAGCCGGAGGCGGGGGCCGGGACGCTCAGGGCCGGCGAGGGCGAAGGGCACTGTCTGGGGTCCCGGGGTGGGGAGGGGGGTCCGCGCGAAGGGCGAGGGCCGCGCAGCAGGGTGGGGACCCTGGGGGCTGTGCTGGGGGTGTGGGGACTCCTAGGCCTCGGTGTGGGGGGAGTGGCTGAGCAGCGAGGACCGCGCCGCCCTTCGGCTGCGGAAGAGCATCCGTGGACCACCGGGGAAGATGCGGCGAGGAGGGGGCTCTTGGAGCTGGGATGGGGGCCGCTTTGGGCGCTAGGACCAGAGACAGGGCAGGAAGGGGAGAGAAAAACTGGAGAATTAATATCGGGGGTGGCAGCTTCTCCCCACTCTACCGACCCTCTCTCCCCACCCTACTCCAGACCCGGGGATGACAGGGACCAACCCGGTCCCAGTCCTGGGGGTGGGACGGCAGGGACCTCAGAGCCCCGGGGTCTCTCTCACCGCCAGGACCATTTAACCCTCCAACTTAACCCTTAGGACCTCGCCGAACTGTGTTCAGCGCGGCGGGCGGCTCCCGCATCCCTAGCCGAGTTTGGGGAGTTCGCTCCGGACTCAGGCCCGCCGCTCCTCCAGCCCCCTCCCCAGGTGCCCTGGTTCGCCTAGCTCCGACGCGGGTCACCCCCTCCCGGTCACCTTAGCGACAACAGGATGGGGCCGCGACCTAAGAGGAAGGGCTTAGGGGAGGGGGCGCTACTAGTCTCCACCTGCACCCGGGAAGTGAATTTTAGTTTTACGCGTTGTCGTGGCAACGCGGGAGGGGGTGATGAGTAGGCGGAGGAGAGGGGAGCGCAATAAAGAACCTAGCTCAGGCACCACCGCCCCATTGGAGCGCGCCAGCTCCCCCCCCCCCAATACTCGTCAGCCTCACAGAACTACCCCAGAGCTGGGAAACCCGAGCCCTCACGGTTCTTAAAAGCAAAGAGCAGCCGCCCCTTCACGTTGAAATAGCCCTGATTTCCCGAGAAACAGCTTCTGACTCCCACAAAGCTCCCCCACCGTGCTGGACTCCTCCCCAGAGAGCAGGCCCTGACCCCCATGGCCGCTCCCCTTCTCACAAAACACACTTGCTAACCTTCACAGAACAACCCAGCCTGGGGACACCTGGTCCTGGTAGAAAATACCCCAGTCTCACTCACCTTCTCCAAGAGCAGCCCTGGATCCCCTGAGCCTCCCAGGAATAAACTTGAATGAACCCCCCCCACACACACACACACACAGAAAACCTCCCTACCCTTCCCCGACATCCTGGAAGCACCCTACCCCCACACAGACCAGTTCTTGACACCCCGTTGGAGGAGAAGTCCCCACCCCAGAGAGCCCCACAGTACCCACCGCTCTGCCCCTGGAACAGCCTCTGGTCACCCCAGAGCAAGACCCACTTCCCCAGGACCAGCCCTGAGCCCGAGGGGAGCCGGGCTCTCTCCCTCCCCAGCCACCACCCCTCCAGGAAGAATCTCTGCCTCCTAGGACTCCACTGACCCCACCGCACGTGTGTCCAGCGCTGTCTGCAGTCTGCTGCGGCTTTCTTCCCAGGCCTGGGCGGACCCTCCCTGCCTAGGAGTATGACCCCAGGATGTTCAGGCTCTTCCCAAGGCCACTGGCCTAGCCTGAGTGGGGGAGCTGAGGGTCCCCAGAGGCTGGGGCGGATGGGAGGGATAGGGGCAGGGGGGAGCAGGAAGGGGCTGCCGGAAGCCCACTTATCTGCAGGAAGCACCTTGGGGAGCATGTGGCCCAGCCCTGGGAGAGGAAACGAGCGCTTCCCAGCCCCCCTGTCTCCACCGGCTTCCTGCCCCTGGCCTCCCCTCCCTGAGTCACCCAGAGCTGCCCCTTCCCGTGCCCCTCCCCCTCCCGCTGTGGCAGCTGTGCCACCACGGCCACGGCCACGGCCACCAGAGTCGCGATGGGACTGAAGAAGGAGGCTGCACCTCCCCACAAGCAGCCTCAGAGCAGCCCCAGGCCTCCGGGCTCTCCCTGCAACCCTGCCCTTGACCTGGGTGGCCAGACACCCACCTGTCCACAGAGACGCCCTCATGGGGACCCCTTCAGCCTCCCCAGGGGCCCACTGTACTTGATACACCCAGTACCATGAATGCCGCACTTTCAGGAGAAAGCCTCACATCTCAGAAGCAACCAACACATCCCTGGTCTCCAGGCTCAACTGGGCCTGCCCTGCCAGGGCCAGGTCCGCAGAGCACCTGGCCCAAAGAATGGGCAGATGATGAACAAATTCCAAGCTGGAGCCACTCCCCAGCCCACTGCCACCCTGGAAAATGGCAAAAATCCCAACCCCCAGAAGCATCTTTCCCACAGAATGTCCTCCTGGCCCTGCAGCCTGGTGGGTGGACGGAGCAGGAAGCCCAGAGACAGGTTATTTTGTTGAGCATAAAAGACCCCAGGCTCCTCAGCACCTCCCAGCCCAGCCCTGCCTCTCTGCCCTCCTGTCTTAGTCCTTTAAGGCTAGGAGCCCCCAGACCCCATGGCCCTTCCATCAGGGCTAAGATTCCAGAAACCCCATGGTTCTCCCATCTCCACTTCCTCCCAACACAGGTTCGGAAGCCCAGGGCCTGTGGAAGCTCACGTGGGCAAAGCGTCCGGAACGTGCCTGGCACAGGGTCAGACCTCTCCAGTGGAACACTGCCCACCACTCCGTGGCCCCCCAGGCCCCCAGCCACTGCAGAGGCCGTCTGTGCCCACACCCTCAAGGGCCTAAGCACCCCTCGTCCCGCTGCGTGGGCAGAGCACCCCCACCTGCGGCGTCCTGTCGGCCCTTCCTGGTGAGGCTGCGTCCCCTCCCTCACCACGCCCTCCTTCCACACTCTTGGGCCACTTCCTCACCCAAATCCCAGCCTTTCCCTCCCTCGCAGTCGCCTACAGAGGCCTGGCCCACAGCCCCCTCTTGCTGCAAACCCCGCAGGCCTGCTGTGTCTCCTGTGTTTCTGTGCCGGGGCGGGGGTGGGGGCGGGGGTGTCCTGCTGTCTGGCCCTCCCCGGGGGCCTCTCTCCCCACCCGTGCTCCTCCTCTGCCTCCACTTACAGCACCCTAGTGTCTGCCTGCCCTGAAATCACTTGTTGCTTATGGTCTAGGACCTGTCTTTCCCCCGGAATGCAGGCTCCCATGGGGCGGGAGCTTTCCGGATCTGGTTCACTGTGTCCGAGGCCCCTGGCTTAGTCCCTGCTCCGTGGACATTGCTGAACTTTCATCTTCAAACTGTTCACACCCAACTTTGTCTGTTCAGGGCAGACCCTCTCCAGACTCAGAGCAGCTTGTAGGGCAGAACCCCTGAGTATTCCGACTGTCTGGACCTGGTGCACTGTTTCTGGACATGTGTTTGTTTTGTTTGATTCAAGTTATTTAACATCTATCAGTATATTTAGGTTCAATTTCATCCTAAGTCTGATAAGTTTTATTTTTCTAGAAATACAAATCTTCTTCTGAAGAATCAACTTTTCATTCTGCTAATCTATTTCTATTTTGTCTTCTTCTG
This sequence comes from Oryx dammah, assembly GCF_014754425.2. Lineage (NCBI taxonomy): Eukaryota > Metazoa > Chordata > Mammalia > Artiodactyla > Bovidae > Oryx > Oryx dammah. The sequence continues at coordinate 119,335 of NW_024070213.1, forward strand.
TTTATCTCTTTCTACTGCTTTGATTGTTGTTAGGATCCTTCTTCTAATTTCTTCAGCTGGGTACCAAATTCAATTTTTAGTCTTTCTTTTCTCTGACAATCAGTGTTTAAGGTTATAAATTTCCAAGTTCCACTTTAGTTATGTCCATTAAGTCAGGTCTTAGTTCTGGCATGTGGGATCTAGTTCCCTGAAGGGATTGAACCCAGGCCCCTGCATTGGGAACTTGGAGTCTTGGCCAATGGACCACCAGGGAAGTCCTCCATTAAGCCTTAATAAGTAGTACTTTTAACTTCACCTTGTTGATTTTCTACTATCCATTGTATTGTTTGCCTTTCAGTTCAGTTCAGTTCAGTTCAGTCGCTCAGTCGTGTCCGACTCTGCGACCCCCATGAATCGCAGCACGCCAGGCCTCCCTGTCCATCACCACCTCCCGGAGTTCACCCAGACTCACGTCCATCGAGTCCGTGATGCCATCCAGCCATCTCATCCTCTGTCGTCCCCTTCTCCTCCTGCCCCCAATCCCTCCCAGCATCAGAGTCTTTTCCAATGAGTCAACTCTTCGCATGAGGTGGCCAAAGGACTGGAGCTTCAGCTTCAGCATCATTCCTTCCAAAGAAATCCCAGGGCTGATTTGTTTGCCTTAGGGATTACTGAAAAGTATGCTACTTCAAGTTTTCAACTGTATACTAGGTTTCTTTCTTTTTATTTATTTATTTCTTTTTGAGGAAGGATTCGCCCTTAGCTACTGATTTCTTTTTTATTGTATTATGGTCAGAGAAGACAATCTGCATAATACTGATCTTTGAGTATATTTCAGTACAAATACAAATATAATTTATTTGTAAAAAAAATAAAAAATAAATATAAAAAAATACAAATATAAATATATTTGAATAATACTAATTTTACAAAGACTTTCTGGTTGCCATGTATGTGGCTCAATAGGAATTGTTGGATACAAGGAGGTGTGCGTGTGTGTGTGTCTCCAACAATATACACACATGATATCATGCCTCCATCGCATCATTTGTTAATTGTATTACTCAAACATTCTATGTCTGTTCTAACATTCCCTTTGCGTGATTTATAAATCACTAAAAGAAGTGGGATAGAATCCCACTTTAGCAGCCTTTCCATGAAATTTTGCCAGTTCGGGATTTATATATCTTTTCAGGCTTTCTTTTAATGCTAACAGATTCAGAATTATTATAGCTTTCTGATAAGTTATTCCTTTTATCATTACATGGTACCTTGTTTATTCTTAATGATGCTTTTTGCCTTAATTTTTTTTCAAACTCTAGCACTGTTTTGTGAGTATTGGCCTCATACATCTTTTCCCCTCATTCTCCTTCTATTCTACGTTTTATATCCTTAGATGTGCTTCTGGTAAATAGTGTGTGCAGCCATTTTCTAAATTACCATCTGACGGGGTTCCGTGATGCCTATCGGCGTGTCTCACCTGAGTCTGCCTTTATTTCATGTTCTCAGTCAGTATTTTTTTGTTCTCTTGTCTACGCTGCTTTTTACTCCCTTTGGGCTCTTCCTTTGATTGATCACATTACCTTTACTCCTCTTTCCCTCAACTCCCTTTGTTTTGGGAGTTAAACATTCTTTCTATCATTTTCATAAATACACTGAGATTTGTAACCTTCGGGATTAACAAAGCCCCAAGTGAGGCTTTCCCCCACTTCCCTCCACTAGCGGGGCTCAGCCTCAGCCTCAGGCCTCTGTCCACATCGCTCTGCCTCCAGCGAAGCCGTTGTGGTTGCTCGAGGAGTCACATGTCAGCCCACTCTCCACTCACTTTCCTTCTGACTTGAACTTTCTTCTTCCTGAAAGTAGTGACAAAGTAGTGACTTTCAAATGTCTTATTTCACCTTTATTTTGAGTGATAGTTTAGCCAGTGTAGAATGCTAAATTGACAAAATATTTTTTTCTCGATACTTTGAAGATTTTTCTCTCTGTGTGCTGTATTCTGGATAATTTTGCTACTTCTGGTTTCCACCTCACTGATTCTGTTTGAGTTTAATCTGTTATTGATCTTATCCATAGGTTTAATTTCCCCTCCATAGAATTTTAAATTTCAGTGGCCATAAATTTTATTTCTGCAAGCAGTATTTGGTACATTATCAAATCTGCTTCTTCTTTCTTTATATTGACTTTTTCTTTTTATTTAATGCAATTTTAGATTTCTTTTGTCTTTAATTACTTTTAAAACATTTACTTTAAAGTTCTAGTCAGTAGTTCACATATGTGAAATTTTTGGTGGTCTAATCCCATTTGTAGTATCTACCAACTCACTCACTGCAGGGGGACTGTAGGTTCTTTCTGTGACAGTTTTATGACTTGGGGTTATGAACTCAGCTGGGCCTGGGAAGCCTAGATGTGTCCCTCAGAGCAGTATAGCTAGCCCAGGAATTGTTTCATGTTAATTTCTTGGTTTGGTGGTCCCGGGGACTACAAAGGGTAATATAATTAAGACTCCAAACTTGGGGGACCAACAGTGGTTACAACTTAATATGGAGACTTCTTCACAGAGAGACCACCACAGAGCTTTATGAAAATTGCTTAAATAAAAGAGAAATATATGGTAATAATCATGAAAGTAGATTACTCGCCAGATTTTTGAGCACTACACGTCATCCCAAGTGTATGACGTGTATGGACTCGTTCAGTCATCACCACATCACTGAGCCGGCCCATTACTGTCCTCACGTAACAGATAAGGAAACGGAGCAAATTAGAAGGAACTCACCTTGTCCGACGTCGCACGTGGCGAGTCCGCGGAGAGGCCAGGACTTGGAACACCGTAGCGGGCGTGCGACCCAAACAGGGCCGATGAGACTCCTGTTCTGGAAGCTAAGGCTCGTAACTGAGGGAAGAAACCTTTTCTCCACGCTTGGGACACGTGGTAGAAACGAAGCTCGACAGACACCAGCGACCAAGATTGCAGCCTTGGGAAAAAGCAGCCCTGGGAGGAATACAGACATGGGAGACAAGGAGGTTCTGAAGAGGCTTTGAATCTACAGACTTGGTCCCTGAAATCTGCTTTGCTTTCTTTTGGCTTCAAGAGCCAAGGGTACCTGAAAGTCCACACAAAAGAGAAGGGAAAGGCCTCTCTAAAAGGGAGCGTGACTGTAGGAGAGGTGGAAGGGCTGGCCTTAGGGCAGGGCCTGAGCTGGCATCCCAGCTCAGCCGCCAGATGCCCTGGTGGCTGAGAAAACTTCCTGGCTTCACGCTGCCTCCCTGTGAGCTCTGGTGTGTGAGGGACAACGGTAGGACGTGCTGCATTCCTCCCTCATTCGGGCCACATGCCAGGCTCCTGCTTTGGGGCTGACGAGGTGGCTCGAGCCCCCCCTGGGCCCTGGTGCGGTTAGGAGAGCGCGTGGGTGTGACATGCTCACCGTGTACCTGGTGCCTAGTGAACACATTCTAATATAACCATAAAGCTAGTTCTGTGAAGACCTCCAAGGCCGTCTAGAACCAACACCAAAAAATCATCACAGGCTATGGGAATGCAAAAGCAGGATGTCAAGAGATACCTGGACGGAGGAGAGCACGGCAACGCACTCCCATATTCTTGCCTGGGAAATGGACAGAGGAGCCCGGTGGGCTTCAGTCCACAGGGTCACAAAAGAGCTGGATATGACTGAATGACTGCATGGCAACAACATCCGCGTGTATAAATGTGTCTGTGTGTTTTACAACTGGACCAATCTGCTGCACACCTAAACCACTGCGAATTAATTATACTTGAATAGAAGATGATTTTGGAAAGAAAAAAAAAGAGATACCTGGAATAACAGGCAAGTTTGGCCTTTGAGTACAAAACAAAACAGGGCAAAGGCTAACAGTTTTGCCAAGAGAATGCGCTGGACATAGCACGCTGGTCTGCCAACAACACAAGAGAGGACTGTACACCTGGGCGTCACCAGATGGTCAACACCGAAATCAGATTGTTTATATTCTTTGCAGCCAAAGATGGAGAAGCTCTATACAGTCAGCATAAACAAGACCTGGAGCTGACTGTGGCTCAGGTCGTGAACTCCTCGTGGCAGTTTCACATGCTAGCAAGGTAATACTCAAAATCCTTCAAGCTAGGCTTCAACAGTATGTGAATCAAGAACTTCCAGTGTACACGCTGGATTTAGAGAAGGCAGAGGAACCAGAGATCAAATTGACAACCTCCATTGGATCATACAAAAAGCAAGAGAATTCCAGAAAAACATCTACTTCTGCTTCGTTGACTATGCTAAAGCCTTTGAGTGTGTAGATCGCGACAAACTGGAAAATTCTGAAAGAGCTGGGAATCCCAGACCACCTGACCTACCTCCTGAGAAACCTGTATGCAGGTCAAGAAGCAACAGTTAGAACCAGACATGGAACAACAGTCTGGTTCCAAACTGGGAAAGGAGTATGTCAAGGCTGTATATTGTCACCCTGCTTATTTAACTTCTATGTAGAGTACATCATGCAAAATGCCCGGCTGGATGAGCCACAAGCTGGCATCAAGATTGCCGGGAGAAATATCAACAACCTCAGATATGCAAATGATACCACCCTAATGGCAGAAAGCAAAGAGACTCTAAAGAGCCTCTTGATGAAGGTGAAAGAAAAGAGTGAAAAAGCTGGTTTGATATTCAACATTCAAAACACTAAGATCATGGCATCCCTTTCCATCACTTCATGACAAATAGATGGGGAAAAAATGGAAACAGTGACAGATTTCATTTTGTAGGACTCCAAAGTCATGTCAGATGGTGACTGCAGCCATGAAATTAAAGATGCATGCTCTTTGGGAAAAAAGCTATGCCTAACCTACACAGAGTATTAAAAAGTGGTGAAAGTGAAAGTATTAGTCACTCAATCATGTCCAGCTCTTTGCAACACCATGAACTGTAGCCCGCCAGGCTTCTCTGTCCATGGAATTGGTCAAGCAAGAATACTCAAGTGGGCTGCCATTCCCTTCTCCAGGGGATCTTCCCCACCCATGGATCAAACATGGGTCTCCTGCATTGCAGGCAGATTCTTTACTGTCTGAACCACTGGGGGAAGCCTAAAAAAAAAAAACAAAACCAGAGACATCACTTTGCTGACAAAGGTCCATATAGTCAGAGCTATGGTTTTTCCAGTGTACAGGTGTGAGAGTTGGACCATAATGAAGGCTGAGCACCAAAGAATAGATGTTTTCGAACTGTGGTGCTAGAGAAGAGAGTCCCTTAGACAGCAAGGAGATCAAACCAGTTAATCCTAAAGGAAATCAACCCTGAGTACTCATTGGAAGGACTGATGCTGAAGTTGAAGCTCCAGTATTTCAGCCACCTAATGCGTGGAGCTGACTCACTGGAGAAGACCCTGATGCTGGGAAAGATTGCGGGCAGGAGGAGAAGGAGGAGTCAGAGGATGAGATGGTTGGATGCATCACTGACTCAGTGGACATGAGTTTGAGCAGGCTCTGGGAGACAGTGAACGACCGGGAGGCCTGGCGTGCTGCAGTCCAGGGGGTCGCAGGGAGTGGGACACACTGAGCGGCTGAACAACAGCAGCAGCATTTCCGAGTGTCTCACAACAGAGGCGTTTCCGACCACGTCGCTGGAAACCTGCTTTTTGTATTCAGTCATAGTAGTCAGCACACAGAAATGCTTAATGATGGTTGGACAGATATTAATGAACGAATAAACGAACAAAAGGACATCCTGCATTTAAAATGTGTATTACTCACAAACATACACACCAAAGTATGAGGATGAGGCACTAGGAATAGAGCAGTCGTCAAACAGCCCCCCTTGGCCAACCGTGTCCTCCCCCTTACTGGGAACTGTGGCGACAGGCTGTCTGCTCACCCCGCGTTCTGACATCATCCATGTCTCTCCAAGGGGCCCCTCACTCTGGCCTCCCAGTTCCTTGACCTCTCATCTCCCTAAGTGTAAAAGTCAGGGTTTAGGTATAGCGTATGGACCCATGTACGACTGCTTTGAGCTGAAAGGGATTTGGTACATGGAGTTGTTGCCTGCAAAGTCATCGGAAGTGCTGAAAGAAGCATCTAGCCTGAGCCCCTAGAGATACACTCTCCCTCAGCAGCACCACAGAACTAGTCCCCAGGGATTTACTTTTTGCCACATTCAGCAAACTGAGAGGCCCGAAAGCTGATATCCCACCTGCTGACTCCAACAGACCACCCCTCTGAGTCTGTATCTCCCAGCCCCTTTTGCATCTAGGTAGGGCCAAGTCAAGGGTTCTGGAATCGAGGCCACTCCCAGGCCTAGGAGGTAATCAGTAAATACCTCCTCCTTATCCTGCCTGCTCTCTATTCAGCCTTCTGCATCCAGGGTGGTCTTAAATCCATGAGTCAAAAATGGCAGCAGTTCCTCAGCTACCAGGGAAGCTCCTACTTCCTCTTCTATGGGTCCTTAAATGCAGCATGGAGCAGAGACTCACCCACCCCTATTTCTGCTTATGTTGCAAACTGGATTTTCTGTGAGCAAGAAGTAAACATCTGTTATGTCAAGTCACTGAGATTTGGGGGTTTATCTGTTAAGGTAGCTAGTGTTTCTTCAGCTGTTATAGGAGGGGAGCCCCAGGAGCCTCGCTTTGGCTTACTACCTTGAGTCCTTGTCTAGATCAGCAGGCAGTGTTGCAGAGGCCTGCTGCTCAGTACATCTATTAGAATGATATGCTTAAGAACCAGGGAAATTAACACAAAATAAATTCACATAATCACTGCATCCATGGTGAGGTGGACTGTGGCCCCATACGCTTGTCTCGTGTGACCTCCAAAGCCCTCTCTGATCGTGGACTATGGGGGCATCACAATGTCTGGGGAGTGGTATTCACTCAGAATTAGCGGCCAACAAGCCTGAGAACCTGACCGTCCCTTCCCCTAGAGTGTGGCCGCCCTGGCTGAGGCCACGCCTCCCTCAAGGGAGCCCAGGGAGAAGGCTTAGCACAGCCTTGGCTGTTTCCGCCAGGCCTTTCCCTCTGGCAGCTCCAGGTCCGTGAGTGACTCACGTCCAGGAACTGGAAGAGGAGTGCACTGTGAGTCAAGTCTGGGCCACGTTCCCGAAACCTAGGGTCTTTCCACCACCACCCCCGCTGCCACTACCCTCTGTTTTTGTCCTGGAGGATGACTCCATGGCCAGGGAGCCAAAAATCTCTGAGGCCATGCCATTCCGCCTGGCACTGTGGCCTCTGCTAGTACCCAGCTCCCCGGAGTCTAAAGCGTGCCTCTGCTCCCCTCTCAACTCCGGAGTGCAGCTCACTGTCTCACAGAGGGAGTCCTCCAGACCCTCACCGGGGACAGCTGGGGACGCCTGACCAGGTCACGCACAATACACTTCTTTCTTTCTCTGTCTCTGGGAGCCTTTTTCTCTATTAAACCAAAGAGGTTTCCACCAGCTTGGCTTCATTCACATGGGCTGTTGTGAACCCTGGCTTAAAAAACCAGAGCACAGTCAGCATCATCCAAGCCCCTGGATCTGAATCCAGAACCTGCTCCCTGTTAGATCTGACTGATTTAGGATATTTTGCCTCCAATATCCTGGGGTTAGGAATAACGGTTGTTGAGGCCAAAGAGGAGGGAGCAGACCCCAGGGCGTGAGTGGAGGCCTGCACACAGGGCCCTTGGTGTCCTGGATTCCTGACGTCAGCCATTCCCCAGAACCATCACAGAATACCTTCAAATGGGCCAAGTGCGGCAGCAGCCCCCGGCAGGCCCAGGAGAGGGAGGCCCCTCCCTTGTTCGAGGTGTAGAAAGACCAGACCGGCACCACTCACAAGGCCCCTCTCTTAACTGTGGGTGTTAGTTCCAAATTAACAGTGTCCAGAGCCACTTCCCGCACCCTGGCAGGCTGCCTCCCACCAGGACTCTGTCCCAAACTGACCCTCCTGCCGGCTCCCACAGCAATGCCAAGAAAGGCCCACAATCACGGAAAGACTCAGATGTCCACAGAGCTCAGCTTTGAACAGACACAGATGGAGGCACACGCGCCTTCTCCCCACCCAGAGGTCAGGGCTGCCTGCCGCGGGCACACGCCTGGGCAACCTCCAGAGTCTGCAGGGGAAAGTGCCGGCCATTTGCATAACATTACAGCCGCAGGCCGGCTCTCCTGGAGAATAAGGGTACTTCCCAGCTTGCAGCAGAAAGGGAAGAAAAGGCCTTTGGCTGATTCCTTTTAAACTCCAATTCACAGCACCAACCAGCTGTGATAGTTCCAATTACAGGTTCAAAGATTTCTGGGCCATGGAAAAACTTTCTGTCCTGGCCACCCACCCCATACTGCTCCCACGCACAGGCACAGAACCCATACTGGAGTTGTGACACCAAGGGGATGGTTCACAGGAGCCCCTTCCATTCCCAACGAGGCCAGCAGCAGCCTGGAGGCCAGCCCTGTCTCAGGGAGATCCCTGCCCTTCAAATTTTGCTCCTTCGTACTGCCTCTAGTCTTAGCTTTCATCTTTCACCAGGAAAATGCCAGCTCCACAGCTGGGCTTCAGGGGAAGCTGTGTCTTGGCCCCACCCCAGGGACCAGCGGCCTTTCAAGGACCCTGTCCATGCTCCCGCTGGCTCCAGGGGCAGGAACTATGAGAAACCCTCCGCAACAGCAGCCCATGCTGCTGGTCCTGAGGTCCGACCCTGCTGGGGAGCCTGAGGCCAGAGAGCTACCCCCGGGGGCCGCGGGGCGGCGGGGGGGAGTTCCAGGGAAGAGATGTCCTGGGGGAGCTGCTGTGGGGAGGCACTCTCCGGGAGGCACTGACCTTGGGGTGTTTAGTTGCACTTAGTAAGATACCCGCCTAACCGCTTCGTGGGGCTCTCTCTTACTTTGAAACAGCTAAACAATCTGGGGACCAAAACGGTGAAGTCATTCGAACAAGGCTGTCCAGTGATGGAGCCAGGCCCGGCATCTCTTTGGATGAGCCCTTCCCATTGGTGTGGCCCGGATGCAGAGAAGACACCGCCCTCCAGATGCCGCACCAGCCCCTTCCCCGACACACACACGGCCCACCACACCCCCACCACCCCCACACACGAGCGGAGCGGAAGGTCGGAAAGATTTTTGATCTGTTTCAAGAAAACACCAAACATAGCATTGTGGGAAAAGCCAGCGGCCCGCGGACTCCACGGCTTCCGGTTCGATTTGCTCATTCCACACTCTCCAGGCTCAGGGCCTTAAAGGAACCCTAGCGCGCCGAGCGCCAACACTAGGATCCGTCCTGCGCGCACCTCACGCGCCGCCCGCCTCCAGCGCCGAAGGCCTCCGGGCGCAAACCCTGGCGCACCCGCCGCCCGCAGCCCAGCCGAGGCCCCGCCCCTCCCGGCGCCGTGCCCCGCCCTCTTAGCGCCGTGCCCCGCCCCTCCCAGCGCCGTGCCCCGCCCCTCCCAGCGCCGTGCCCCGCCCTCTTAGCGCCGTGCCCCGCCCCGGGGCGGGCCGCGCGGGAGTCACGGGTCAGAGGCCGAGGCGGGGCCAGGCCGGGCCGAGGCGGAAGCGCCCGAGGAGGGCCCGGCTTCCCGGTGTCCCGCACTTGCCCCCTCCTCGGCCCTGAACTGCTTTTGTCCCGCTTCGTGGGCCCCCTCGGGTCAGTGTTCTGGGACTTCTGCCCCCCTGACCGTGAGCCTAGGCGGGACCTTTAGCAGAAGAGGGTCAGGTCTCCGCCGGAGAGTCTGAAGGTGTCCTGGCCCTTCAGGGTCTCCAGGGAGTTAGATCCCGGGCCACAGGCTCCTGGGTTTTGTTGGGGTCGACGGTCTCCGAGTGCCGAGGCAGCTGGAAAGGAGTTGTCTCCGTCGGGGGAGTATTTGGGTCTGGGGTTTCAGCGGAGGGTAGTGCCTGAGCCTGGGTTCTTGGGGGAGGTTACTGTCCGGGTTTGGGGAGTGGGTAGCACTCAAATTAGGGGTCTCCGGGTTAGAGCTTGCGGGAGCCAGTTTGCCTTCTCTCCCAAGGATCTCTGTTACAGGCCTGTCTGTGCGGTGAGCCATGGAGGCTCCATGGACCCTCACCCTGACCTTGGCTGCAGGCCTGGCTGCTGCCAGCCCACCTAACATCCTGCTGATCTTTGCTGATGACCTGGGCTACGGGGACCTGGGCTCCTATGGGCACCCCAGTTCCACCACCCCCAATCTGGACCAGTTGGCCGCAGGGGGTCTGCGGTTCACAGACTTCTATGTGCCTGTGTCTCTGTGCACACCCTCGCGGTGAGGAAGGAAACCGGGAGCCCTCACCCCTGGCTGTTTGCTGGAGTGCAGAGGGAGGAGCAGGGCCTCTGCCTCTATGGAGAAATTCACATCTCTCTGTTTTTCTCCTCCCTCCCCTTCTTGTGTGCATCTTGGCTTTGCTCTGTCGCGTGGACTCTGACTTGCCCTGTAGGGCTGCCCTCCTGACCGGTCGACTCCCAGTTCGGATGGGCTTGTACCCTGGAGTTCTGGAGCCCAGCTCCCGAGGGGGCCTGCCCCTGGAGGAGGTGACCTTGGCTGAGGTCCTGGCTGCCCAAGGCTACCTCACAGGGATAGCTGGCAAGTGGCACCTTGGGGTGGGGCCGGAGGGGGCCTTTCTGCCCCCCCACCACGGCTTCCATCGATTCCTGGGCATCCCGTACTCCCATGACCAGGTAGGAGCCACCAGGGTCCTTCCCCTTGACCCCAGAGCCCCACCCCACAGTCTAGACCATTGAAGGAGCTGCTCCCTCAGGGCCCTTGCCAGAATCTGACCTGCTTCCCGCCGGCCACTCCCTGCGAAGGCATGTGTGACCAGGGCCTGGTCCCTATCCCCCTGTTGGCCAACCTGTCGGTGGAGGCACAGCCCCCTTGGCTGCCTGGACTCGAGGCCCGCTACGTGGCTTTCGCCCGCGACCTCATGACTGACGCCCAACACCAAGGCCGCCCGTTCTTCCTGTACTACGCCTCCCATGTGAGTGCCCGTGCCCCCCGCCCAGGCTCCCCGTGATGCCCACTTGGTGCTAACTCCAGTCTCCATCCTCAGCACACCCACTACCCCCAGTTCAGTGGGCAGAGCTTTCCAGGACACTCAGGCCGAGGGCCATTTGGGGACTCCCTGATGGAGCTGGATGCGGCTGTGGGGGCCCTGATGACAGCCGTGGGCGACCTGGGGCTGCTCGGAGAGACACTCGTCTTCTTCACTGCGGACAACGGGTACTCGGCAGGGGCAGGGGGCTGCTGGTCAACCCCACACAGGGCCCTGGGTCTTCCGATGTTGACGCTGGCCAAGAACCTAGTGGGCTAAGGGGGTCTCGGGAATTGTTGGCCATATATGGTGACACCCAGGTGCGTGTGGGAGGCTGGCAGCTGTGAGTACATGGAGGTGCTGGTCTTAGGAGGACAGAGAGTGGACAGACATGTGCTGGCCATTCCTGCTCAAAGTGTGTGACTTACCGGTCTGGGGCTGGGGTCCCCGAGGCCACTGGAAACCCTGGGCTCCTCGTAGCTGGCGTCCTCCATGTGTGTCCTAGACCTGAGACGATGAGGATGTCCCACGGTGGCTGCTCTGGCCCCCTGAGATGCGGAAAGGGAACCACTTTCGAAGGGGGCGTCCGAGAGCCCGCCTTGGCCTTCTGGCCCGGTCACATCGCTCCCGGTCAGTTTTCAGGCCTTCTGTTCCTCGACTCTTGGTCCCATCTTCCCAGCCCTGATCACAAATGGAGTGACTGTACAGCCCTCTATTCCCAGGTGTGACCCATGAGCTGGCCAGCTCCCTGGACCTGCTGCCCACCCTGGCAGCCCTGGCGGGGGCCCAGCTGCCCAATATCACCTTGGATGGCGTTGACCTCAGCCCCCTGCTGTTGGGCACAGGCAAGGTAGGGCCCTTGAGCACATAGCCACAGCTCCCCAGACCCCCATTCTGACCTCCCTTCCCCTGCCCCCACCAGCCACTCACCCTCCCCAGAAGTGAGTGTGGGCAGCCCCTGAAGCCCCTGGGGCCAGGTGGACCCTCTGTCGAGCTGCATCCTAGTGGTGCCGGCTGGGGGCTTCTGGGTGGGCAGGGAGCGACTGCACGCCCAGGGCCCAGCATGGAGCAGACAGTGCTGGGCACGTGCAGACCCCCCGACTCTGCCCCCAGAGCCCCCGGCACACCCTCTTCTTCTACTCGGCTAACCCGGATGAGGTCCGAGGGGTCTTTGCTGTGCGGAGCGGAAAGTACAAGGCACACTTCTTTACCCAGGGTAACCTCCTCTCCCCCAGCCCTGCCCACCCCGCCCAGCCCCAGAGCCCAGCGCCCCTGCCCTGTGCACAGATGTGCACCCCTCCCCAGGCTCTGTCCACAGCGACACCACTGCGGACCCTGCCTGCCACGCCTCCAGTCCTCTGACTGCCCATGAGCCCCCGCTGCTCTTTGACCTGTCTGAGGACCCTGGTGAGAACTACAACCTTCTGGAGGGTGTGGATGAGGTCGCCCCAGAGGCGCTGCAGGCAATGAAGCAACTTGAGCTGCTCAAGGCCCAATTTGATGCTGCCATGACCTTTGGGCCCAGCCAGATGGCGCGGGGCGAGGACCCCACCCTGCAGGTCTGCTGCCAGCCCAGCTGCACCCCCCGGCCGTCCTGCTGCCACTGCCCCGAGTTCCAGCCCTGAGGGCGCGGATGGAGGCTGTCTGGGGTTCCTGGCTGTGCTGTGGGGGTGTGGAGGTGGCTTGTACCCGAGAACTCTAATAACACCAGCTGACGCTTGTGTGATAATTCATGTGATCCTTGTGAGAGCCCTGAGCTAGGTGTCTTTCTCCCTGTTACACATGAGGAACCCGAGGCATGGAGAGACCAGTGACTTCCCTGAGGTCGCCCGGCCCGAGGGATAGCCGCCTTCCTCCCCCTGGCGATTGCTTGCGTCAGTGCAGACAAGCATGGTGGCGAGTGTGGGCACAGCGTCCACCGGAGCAGCACTCGGGGCTTCTGCGTGCCAGGGGAGGGTGGGGAGGGGGCGAGAGAGTGGCGGAGAGCAGACCCTGGGAACACAGCTCCCAGAAGAGCCAGGTTTTCCCCGGCGGAGAAGCACAGGAACCAGACCTGCCTGGCTCTGAGAAGCCTGTCTGAAGTTGGCTGAGGAGCTGCACATTCTACGTGGTGGAGCGGTCAGCCGGCGTGGTGACGTGGGCTGGGGGCCCCGCACTCGGAGGGCACAGCAACAGCTCCAGGGACCTGCCCTCGGCCCCCAATGCCTCCTCCAAAGCTCCGAGCTTCCTGCCTGCACGCACATTTGCGGTCTCCTGGCTGCCCCTCTGCCTTCGCAGGAGCTGTTCTCCACCAAAGTGATCTCTTAAGAGACATGCCGGTTTGGCTCCATCTGCTCAGAACTGCAGGCTTGCTGTTGTGCTCAGAACCGAGACTCCTCGAGTGGCCTGCCATGCCTCCCCCAGGCCCTCGTCCCTTAGCCCTGGCAGCTGGCCGAGATGCCCATCCTTGACGCTGTCTGGCACCTTCTCTGAAGAAAGCGCCCCCTGACTGCCCACTGCATGCACCTACACGACGGCGTGTAGCCCTCAGGGGTCACCTGTGTGTGTACTGATGTCAGGGCTCCCCGCTCCCTCATGGGTGAGTAAGAAGAGTGCTGTGCTCAGGACCCCGAAGTGGGTGTGCTGTCCTCGTGGTAGACCAGACAGCCATCCTCTTTGGAGTCCACCCTTTCGTTGGTGAGCTGAGACCCCTTGACCTCTTAGGTGCAGCCTCTCCTAGTCCCAGGAGAGTAGTAGCCAGTCTTAGCCACTCACGATCCAGTGATTGGCCTGAGAAGAGTGTATAGCCAAGGATCCTTGTCAGAGAAAGCTCAGGGCATCTGCTGGAGCCCAGGGTCTTGTTCAGCATCATCTTGGAGATGGTGAGGATGATGCTGTGTCATTGCTGGCCCTGAGCTGACACTGGACGCTAATCAGCGTCCCCAGCCGTGTCCCTCCGGAGCTCATGGTGTGGGAAGACAGACCAGCCTCCGAAACCACGGCTACTGGCTTGTGTGTTACTTGCAGCCAGAGGCAGTCTCGCTGGGGGTTGGGGGGCGTGTGGACGGGATGTGTGGAGGGCACGTGTCCAGGTGCAGGGACCCCTTCTGTGTTCTCCATGTGACCCGTCACTTCTTGTCTGGCTTGGGCGCTGCACTACCATGCCCAGATCCCACTGCGTCCTGGAACTGCCCCCCTGAGGCTGGCATAGGGAGGACCCACGTGCACATGTGCTCTGGACATGCCCACCCTGTGCCGCCTGCACCCTCTCCTCCAGGGGGCCTGCAGGCACCTCAGGGTGCCTTGGTTTCAGGATGAGGACAGGAGTGGAAGCAGGTGCACGATCTCTGTATCACATCCAAACTCCAGCAAGAGTGAACGAATGCCAACACTCAGACACAACCTGCAGGCACCTTGTTGCCCAGCTGGGTTGTGAGCATCACCTCACTAGTTCCACAAACCTTTACTGGCATAGGGCTGGGGCACGGATCAAAAGAGGGGACTCACCCCTGCTCCTGTGGGGTTTTTTTATTATTAAACATACATTTCTTTGGTTGCACTGGATCGTAGTTGCAGCACGCAGGATCTTCACTGTGTGTGGCATCTTTATGTCATTTGAACTCTTAGTTGTACCACGCAGATCTAGTTCCTGCACCAGGGATTGAACCCAGGACCCTTGCATTGGGAGTATGAAGTCTTAGCCACTGGACCACCAGGGAAGTCCCGCTCTTGTGGTGTTTAGTGACTAGCAAAGGAGTTGAGCATCAATCCTGAGCACACAGACGGAGTGGAGTTCAGTGCAAAGACAGCTAGACTGCCCAGGTTTCGGGGTGTGGGAACCGACTGGGTACAACTGGAGAGAACCACCAGGTACTGCTGCAGCTCCCCCCAGACTAAGGGCTGGAAGTGCGGTGTGCACACGTGCGTGGAGCGCTGGAGCTGCACGCTTGAGGCTGTGTGCTCAGGACACACCTTACGGCGGAAAGCGGAGAGGAACTGGAGAGCCTCCTGATGACGGCGGAAAGCGGAGAGGAACTGGAGAGCCTCCTGATGACAGTGAAAGAGGAGGGCGGAAAAGCCGGCTTAAAGCATTCAAAACAACGAAGACCGTGGCATCCAGTCCCATCACCTCATGGCAAAGAGATGGGGAAACGACGGAAACAGGGACAGACTTTACTTTCTTGGGCTCCAAAATCACTGCAGATGGTGACTGCAGCCATGAAATTAAAAGATGCTTGCTCCTTGGAAGAACAGCTATAGACCAACCTAGAGAAAGTGAAAGTGAAGCCGCTCAGTCGTGTCTGACTCTTTGCGACCCCGTGGACTGTAGCCCATGAGGCTCCTCCATCCGTGGGATTTTCTAGGCTAGAATACTGGAGTGGGTTGCGATCTCCTTCTCCAGGGCATCTTCCCAACCCAAAGATCGAACCCGGGTCTCCCGCATTTCGAGCAGACGCTTTACCATATAAGCCACCAGAGAATCCCATGATCCAAGCTAGATAGCATATTAAAAAGCATAGACATAACTTTACTGACAAAGGTCCATCTAGTCAAAGCTATGGTTTTTCCAGTAGTCATGTATGGCTGTGAGACTTGGACTGTAAAGAAGGCTGAGGGCCAAAGAATTGATGCTTTTGAACTGTGATGTTGGAGAAGATTCTTGAGAGTCCCTTGGACTGCAAGGAGATCCAGCCAGTCCATCCTAAAGGAAATCAGTCCATCCTAAAGGAAGTCCTGGGTGTTCATTGGAAGGACCGATGCTGAGGCTAAAGCTCCAATACTTTGGCCACCTGATGCGAAGAGCTGACCCATCAGAAAAGACCCTGATGCTGGGAAAGATTGAAGGCAGGAGAAGGGGACAACAGAGGATGAGATGGTTGGATGGCATCACCAACTCAATGGACATGAGTTTGAGCAAGTTCCGGGAGTCAATGATGGACAGGGAAGCCTGGTGTGCTGCAGTCCATGGGGCTGCAGAGTCAGACATAACTGAGCAACTGAACAAAACAAAAGATTTTATAGTTCAATGGAAATGACAATCTAATCATGACTGTGTCAGTTATATCATTAAAAAGTTTACCCGTTATAAATGCCACAAAGGAAGAGTCCTCGGTCCCACGGAAGCATAACTGTGGGCTGAGGTAGTAACTGAAGCAGTCAGGGGCTGCCTCCCTGTCTGCCGAGACCTGAGGCAGGGTACTCGTGTGTACGTGAGGCTCTCCCCTCCCCTCCCCTCCATGCAGGGCCTGCTATGATGCTTTGAGAGCAGAAAAGCTTGTTTCTCATCATTACACCTGTGTTAGTGCAATGCCCCCTCTTCACAGGCACCGGTATGCGGGCATGCACACCTGACCCAGACGCACACTCACACGTTATACACGCATTTAATGGCCTCAGATGCTGTCCAAAACATCCCCGCTCTGCTGCTGTTGATTTGAAAAGCAGCTCTGGGCTTCCTTGGTGGCTCAGTGGTAAAGAATTCACCAGGCCATGCAGGAGACATGGGTTCGATCCCTGGTCCGGGAAGATCCCAGTTGCCACCGGGCAGCTGAGCCACGGCTACTGAGCCCGAGCCCTACTGCGTGCACTCTGCAACAGGAGAGGCCGCGGCAGAGGGAAAGCGGGCACCGCAGCCCTGGAGGAGCCCCCACTCGCCACAACTAGAGAAAGACCTTCAGAGCAACGAGGCCTCCACACGGCCAAAACCTAAAAAAAAAGCAACAGCCCTTTCCCTGTGAGCCCAAGACCATCCACGCCCCTAAGCAGCTTCCTCAGGGAGCCCAGGCCCCTCTGCCAGGAGCTACTTGTGTTGGGATGAACAGAACAGCAGGCTGTGGGTGCCGCGGTTTCTCCTCAGGCGGTGGGAAGGAAAGGAGGGGTCCCGATACCACCTCCCCCTCCCCCACCTCGCGACCTTGACCACGACCGCAGGGAGACCACCCTCCCCTCGCCTTCCCATTGTCCCTCTTTGCTCAGGTGCTTGCTCGTCCCCCAAATGGCCAGAAGGGGTAGCAAAAGGGGGCATCTCCATGGAGTAGAATGAATTCCGCCTCTTCTCTGAATGTTGTCCCAGAAGTCATGCGTCCTGGTTAGGGTACCCAGGCAGGGCCTGCAGCTCACTCTGAGGGGGGCCTGACGACCAGGTGGGTGTGCCTGCCCCCCACCGGGGTCTGTACTCACCGTGACTCATGCATCCGACCCTGACCTTCGTCATACCTGCACACCACCCAGGACGTCTGGAGAGTCCTGCCAGTCCCCCGACCCCTGGCCTGCCAAAGGGGCAGCGGTAGCAGAGGGAGGAGGCATGCATTTGTGCCCCCAGCCTCCTGGGCTCCTTTGTGTGGAGACCCCCCGCCTCAGGTGGTCACAGCCCCGGGGCCAAGGCACAAGCCTGCCCCGCCGCCCCCCGCCCCAACCCTGCCAGGAGGACAAGCGGAGTCCCTCTGCCCAGAGGAACAGACCCAGGGAGGGGGAGCAGAGGCAGAGGGACTGGGGTTGGGGAGGGTCCGAGATGGCAGGGCCCTGGGGGGCAGTCTGGCTGGGCCCAGGTCCCTCGGCAAGGGTGCAAACTCCCCTCGTCTTGCAGACCCTACAACACTGTGGCGTGAGCGGCCTCACCAGCTGAGTGTCCAGAGCCCACCCTCCCCAGGGGGCACCTGGGTCTCTGAGGACCACAGCCCCCTCCAGCCTGGAGGGACCCTCAGTCCAGCCTCCTGTCTTGCCCAGAAGTGGATCTCCAGGTGGTTGGGGCCCAGGGAGCAAGGGAAGGGGTCAGCTCACCACCAGCAGAGCCAGCCTGGGGCAGGGACGGGGAGCACGGGGCCTCCTGCTCTCGGGGTTCGGGTTCTCTGCAGGCGGTGGAGTGTGAGTGTGGTGAGCTGCTTCCGCCGAGGGGGTTGTCTACACAGGGTGGGAGTCTACACAGGGTGGGAGCCAGGCCCCTTCCTGCCAGGCGGATGCTGGGAACTGGCTGCTCTTGTCTGCTCTAAATTTGCAGTAAGGAAATAAACCAAATCAAAGTTGTCCTGTCACCAACCCCAGGGGTGGCCGGGGCAGCTTCAGGGCTCGATTGCTCTGTCCTCCTCCCTGCGAAGCTGCACTCTGCTGGCGGAGAGAGGGCACAGGTCTCGGTGCCACTGGCTGCGGACTCCGGAGGCCACCACAAGGAAGAGCCAGGGCCGGAGACAGGCCTGTGTGCTGGGTCCCGTGCTAATTCCAGAACACGAGGCCCAGGCCGGAGCGGGGACACATCGGAAGAGGGACCTGAGCTGGGCAGCACCTCCCGGTTCACACGCACCTCACACCTGCAACACCAGGTGAGGCCAGCTCAGGGCATTGTCTCAAGAACGGGGTCCCGGTACCACTGCTGTGCTCGGCACCAAGGCCGTGCCCCCTAATGGCCTGTCTTTAGGCGCGCCATTTGCCTCTCAGCCACCCTCAGCCTGGGGCAGGCTGGTCCCTGGAGGCCCCTCAGGGGGGTTTGCTCTCCGTGCTTCTTTTGAGAATGTCAGGATGGCTGCTCAGCTGTGAAGATCAGAAGCCCAGGCAGGGGTCCTGAGCTTGGCTGTGGCTGGCTGGGTGGTCCCGAGGGGACTTGCTTCTTTACTCCGCTCTCAGCCTCGCGTGAGACACTCTGAAGAGCAAAGGGTGAGCCCTCCTGGGGTGGCCCTCAACCAGCTAGGGCCAGGAGCCAGCAGGTACATGTTCTGGCTCCCCACCCTCGGGAGGTGCATCAGGGAAGGGCACCCAGCCTTAAGGATGGGCCTTACGCTGTTTTTGTTCCCTCTGCCTCGCTCTTGCCCACTCCTCACTACAGCACACAGTGGGGCCTTTACCAAACCAGCTGCCTGCCCTCTGCCCTTTTGTGTCCTCCTGCCTGGAACCGAGCACAGCGCGCAGAGATCCAGCAGCCTCGGGGAGCCATGAGGACTGAGAGCACACACTAGGGACCAGAACCAAGAGGACCCTGATGCCCTCCACGCCAGCCTCCAGGCCCCCTGCGGCATAAGAAACGCCGTGGCTTACTACACTGTCTTCCTGGGGTTTTCTCTTAGAGCTCAATACTTGCATCACACCTAACCCCCCTGTTGAAATATCCCCATTAACATCCAAAAAGAATGTTGCTAGTGACATGAAGAATATAAAGTCCCAGTTGTACATGTATTTTTTTCTTTGCCTTATAGATTGTATTTTTAGATCTGATTATGTTTTTCTGCTTTTCTTAACATTTTGAATCATGAATTTCTTGGTCAATATTTCATAACTAGACTCTGAGCTGAGACCACCATTCTTCACTTTATAATGATCTTGGCTACTCTGCCTTAATTTTTTTGCCTTAAATTATACCTTGATTCTCTCAATCTCCTTCTAGCCTCAAATAAAACTCACATACGACTGCTTCTGTCAGCCTCCTGGCCGAGCACACCAAATCCTCTGAGATGGGTACTTTCATCGTGGCCAAAATAGCTTTTCTTGTTAGAGTTTATCTTTTTTTTTTTATTTTTAGTTTTTCTGTGAGTGTTTCTATTTGCCTTTGGGGGTCCCTAATAAACAGTTAGGATGTGTCCACTGCAGGGAAAGAAGAAGAAGCCGTCCGCCTCGGCTCCGGGGGCGACTGCAGTCTTTGTCTCCTTTCAGTCTTTTCCAGCGTAGTCTCGAGCATGGACTCTGCATATTTATTTTTCCTTCACAACATAACAAACATTTTCTGTATGATTGTTATTTGTAAGCACACTTTTTTCCAAATCAGCCCAATATTCCAATTATTTCTTTCTAGCCTAAATCAGTTAACCCTATTGGTCAATATTTAGATTGTTTTTATGCTTTCAACTTTTTAAAAACTCACTTATTTCTGGCCTCACGAGGTCTTAGTTGCTGCGTGCCGGCTTTCTGAGCTGTGGGGAGCAGGGCTCCCGCCCGGCTGCGCAGTCATCTCAGGGCGGCCTCTCTTGTCGTGGGCATGGACCCTGGAGCCTGTGGCCGCGGGAGCTGTGGTGCACGGGCTTAACTGCTCCACGGCACGTGGGGTCTTCCTGGACCAAGAATCAGACCTGTGTCCCCTACATCGGCAGGCGGATTCTCAACCGCTGGACCACCAGGGAAGTCCCCGCTTCCAACATTTTAAACAGGATCGTGTGTAAAGCTTTTCGCGCAGGGTGTTGCCCTTGGCTGGGCTTCTGGAAGGCAGAGTCCCGGCACGGGGGGCTGACTCACTCCCCGCGGCGGGCTCCGAAGCGCCCCCGGCAGGTGGGCCAGGTGCCGCGCCAGGCTCTGGGAGGACGGGGAGCATTAGCCATGCGCTCGCTGGCTTCCCGGGAGGCGCTAGTGGTAAGGAACCTGCCTGCCAGCGCAGGAGACATAAGAGGCGTGGGCTTGACCCCAGGTTGGGAAGGTCCCCTGGAGGAGGGCAGGGCCACCCACTCCAGCGTTCTTGCCTGGAGAATCCCATGGGCAGAGGAGCCTGGCGGGCTGCAGTCCATGGGGTCGCAAAGAGTCGGACACGACTGAAGCGTCTTGGCATACACACATGCTCTTAGACTCACAGTTGGCATCCTCTGCCAGGGGAGGGACAGGGCCCAGAGCCCAGGGCTCCCGCATCCAGGAGGGTAGGAGATCGCCCAGCCACACGCAGAGGGCAGCAGATGTCCACAGGAAGCTGTTTCCAAGGGCGGGAGTGGGGTGGAGGGAAGAGGGGCTGGAGGCCAGCAACAGGGCAGGCGGAGGTTCAGTTGGGAGCCGCCAGAATTACAGCCGCAGGGTTAGGAGGGCGAGCGTTTCTGCTGAGACTCTGCTCTCGTTGCAGGCGCTGGTGGACTTGCAGAGGCAGGTGAGGGCTGGGAGCCTGCAGGGAGCTGCTTGATGCCCAAAGATCCAGGTGGTGTGATCCGGCAGAGGTGGGAGGTGAGCGGGCAGAGTTAGGGGTGATGGGTGGGGGCGAGGCTGCCAGCAGGGGAGTCTAGGCTGGCTCCAGCTCAGCAAACTGGAAAACACGATAGAGCACAGATCTATTGGGATGGCCGAAAAGTTGTTTTCCAAACCAGCTTGTGCAACACCTGAACGAACTTTTCGGCCAACCCAAGAGGACGCGGGCACGTGTGGGGAAAGCTCGGGAGTTCCAAGTGTCTGCGGATGCCACCCGGCGTGTGCTCCTGTGCACCTCCATGTCAGGGTCCCCTTGACAGAGTCCCTCGAGGCCGCTGCCCAGGGGCCGGCAGAGGGCGCTCCTGGAAGACAGCCGGGCCTGTGCCTCCCTGGGTGGCACAGGGCGCAGCCCAGCTGGGGGAGGGCGCCGGTGAGAGGGAGCTGGAGCTGGAGACTGTGAGCCCGGGCAGGGAACCCGGGCTGAGAAGCCCCCAGAAGCGGCGGGCGTGAAGGAAGGTGCCTGAGAGGTCAGGAGAGGAGGCCAGGGCGGAGGGCCGGGCAGGCGTGGGAAGGGCCCCACAGGAAGCTGTGCCCCGCGGAGGCCACCGAGCACGTCTGGCCGCTGTCCCAAAGGCCGGCAGATAGAGAGGGCCTCAGAGACAGAGAGGCGGGGAGGCGAGCTGGGAGGAGGGCACTGAGCCCAGTGGCGGGGCAGGGGTGCTGGGCAGATGGCACCTCCCAGGTGTGGGCGGCTCAGGGCTCCGCCTCTTTCAGCCGCACTCGGTAAGAAGTTTGCTCACAGGTGCTCCCCTGGGTCTCCCTGTTCTGCGGGGTCGGCGCCCTGGCCTGCGCGGCGGTTGCCCAGATGCTGAGGGGTCACTGATGACGCCTGGCACGTGACTGTGTCCTCTGTGGGTGGGTGAGCAGAGGCGCATGGTTTCACAGACAGGCGTCTCTGACCTCCACGTGTGGACTGTTTCCCTGGCCCTCCTCCTTCCATCCCCTGCACCCGTGGCCTTCTTCCTGCTGCTCTTGTCCCGGGTTTGGGGGGCGGGGGGGCAGGCAGGCCCACCCCCGGGAAAGCGCTGACCGCCACGCTGAGCTCAGCGCCTGAGAGCGGGTGCTCACGGAGCCAGAAGCAACGGAAGCCTTTCCCCAGCAGGCAGGGCATGTGACAGTCACCCCTTGCTTCTGGCTCTCTCTGGAGAATTTTTAAAGCACCAGTCTTAGGATATAAGCAGAGTGACGCCTGCTGTCTCACACACGCACTCACAAGCACGCGGGCACACTCACAGGCCTGCACACACTCCCAGCCTGATGCTCCAGTGCAGGCGGACAGCACACGCATCTCCTGACCTTCTCTCGGGCCTCAGCTTCCTCACTGACCCAGCGAGTCGCGGTGGAGGGCAGCCGCCACACGCCGCACCAGGAGCCCGGTGGGGCTTCAGACAGCAGTTCCGGCACCCTGGCACCTCGGCCCCCGCCACCGTGGGCAGCACCTGGTCCCCAGCCCCGTATCTGCTTCCCTCACCCCAGAAATAGCCAGGGTCACACCAAGCAGAAAGTTTATTGAGGTGCTGGACTGCGGGGAGTGTTTGCAGCGGCAAAGCAGATGCTGGTGTGGTTGGGGCCCGGGCCAGGGCCCCCTCCTCCTAGCAGCGTCTGGGACTCGGGGTGAGCATCAGGGACGACTCCTAGTCCCCACCAAAGCCCTCCTGGGGAACCCCTCCCTGTGTTCCCCGAGCGCCAAGTGGGGCAGTATGGGGGGCCCTCTCTTTGTCCCCATGATGAGGACGGGACGATCCCTTGATATTCACTATAAAAATTAAAACTCCTTTATAAATCACGGGGGACGAGCAAGAGGGGTCACCTGGGAGCTTCCTCCCCACGCACCTCCCAGTTCCGACCCCACAGTGAAGAGCAGAGGGTGAGAGTTCGCAGCACAGAGGAGCAGACACAGACGGGGTTTGGGGGGGGCCGCGGGCAGCCCCGGGCGGCAGAGGGACGCATGGGGGGCAGAGGCGCAGGGCCCCCCCAGGCGAAGACGCGCAATCCCGCACAGCCCGCAGCCCCCCAGGTGTCAGGCCCCACGAGCCCCCAGTCCAGTCCTTGCTGAAGCTGAGGCAGCCTCCCGAGGCGGCCCCAGGCCTGCTGCTCCCGGAGCAGGAGAGTGGGGCGGCTACTCCAGGTAGATGTCCTCTGTGGGGCAGGCATACTCCAGATGCTGCTGGTAGTACTCCAGGAAGGCGCGGCTTCAGGGGGATAGCATCCTCAGGCCCGGGGCCCCACGGCCCTACCCGGGCCCGCCACACTGCCCCAGCTTCAGCCCTCAGCCTCCTGGCCTGGACCTGGCTCCTTATTGTCCGGGTCCAGTGTGGCCTTCCCTACCCCCACTCCCCCCACCCCATGGAATGCCGCTCCCACACTAAGGACCACCCGCCCAGGCCCCTCGACACCCTCCACTGCCATCTGACCCCCCCACCCCCCCCACCCCCCCCAAACCTCATCCCCACCCTCCCCGCAGCTGTGCACCCCGGGGCACCAGGTCAGCACCCCGTCCCGGTCCCGGCCATCGTGTGCACTGGCCCACCCTCCAGACCCACTCACCCCACACTCTGGGCCACAGGCCTCATCGACTCCTGGGAGACAAAGACGTGGCAGGCAAAGCGGCTCAGCAGCGGGTGTTTGGTGATGAAGCCAAAATAGCTGTGGGGGGTGGGGCAGCGAGCGCACAGGGGTGTCAGGGCATGGAGCCCCGGCCCCCGGGGTCAGAGCGCAGGGGGCGGGGCGGGCAAGGCTGGGGAGTGTGCGGGTCACATGATTCCTGTCCAGGAGCACAGTGCTGGGCAGCGTAAGGACTTAATGACCTCTGTTGGTGTGTCCACAAGGGGATCCAGCTGCGTCTCCCTCCTCCCGAGCCAGCGCCCGGAGCTGCCCCCGGCCACAGGGCGAGGCGGTCTCTCCCTGGTCTGCTGGGCGTCCCGGCTGACCCCTCCCCGTCCTTCCCCTGACGCCTGGAGCCTGCCCAGCTCCACCTCTCGTCCTGCACACCCACAGTATTTTTCAGGCTCCGCTGTGGGCTTGACATGGGCCCTGATGTGCAAAAGTCTTCCTGGAGGAGAAGCTTGTACCCCAGCTCCGTGGCCCCAGCTCTGTTCCCTGTGCGGCTTCCCTGAACCTACCCTTCTTCTCAGCAAGACATTAACAAAAATTACTGTCCAGAGGGAGGGCCTGTCAGCGCCCCGCAGCAGGAGGCTCGGGACCCTCACCCAGCTGTGGCCTATCCAGTCCACGCCGGGGGGCCAGGGCTTTGCGGCTCCTCCAGATGGGAGCCCACAGGACAGCGTCATCACCAGCACACCATGCGTGTGTGGACCACAGACACGCCACGGCCTTGTCTCGAGCGCCACGCTCAGATGACTGGATTCAGAGCAAGGGCCAGGCACCCTCCTAAGCAAGCTCTTTTTATTAATAACCGACACAAACCTCACAACAGTGCGGTGAGGCCGGTCTCAAGACGACGGCACCAAGGCCCAGAAAGGGTCGAACACACGCCACGGACAGACAGCAAGCCTCCAGCGCCCTGGGCACGCTCTCTGCTGCCTGTGATAGCACTCACTCCTACCTCGTCCAGACCCTAGGCCCCCAGCAGAGGCCGACCTCGCCCCTGCTTCACCTGAGCCGCCGGGCACCGTCTCCCTGTGCCTCCTCCCTGAGGGGCCTGGGCTGGGTTCTGGAGCAGCGAATATCAGGAAGCTCGGGGCCGGGGCAGCAGCTCCTCGGTCCCCTCCTGGCCTCCGAACCTCGGAGCTGCACACGGTCAGGGTCTGGCCTGGGGGCCCGAGCCTGTGGCGCCCCGTCTCCCTCTGCCGTCCTTCTCTCTCAAGGCCACCGTCCACATGGCTGCCATGCACGCCAGTCCTCATGGCACAGTCCACCCCGCGGCCTGGTCTGAGCCCCGGCCCCCTACCCAGATCTCCAGCCCGTCAAACCAGCTCCCTCTCAATGGAGAAGCGGCCAAACGGGGCTCTGCCCTGCTAAGGGTGGAAACCGTTGCCCAGCCAGCAGACAGTGCGCCCCCAGTCTCACCACAAGCGTGCAAACGGCACACACCCAGCCTCAACCCCGGGAACAGAGTGTGCTTCTCACGGTCTGCCTCCCTTGGGGACCTGCGGCCTCAAACGCCAGCAGCACCTCCGGGCCCCTGCAGGGCTCTGTGTGCCTCGAGGCTCAGCCCCCATCGCCTCCTCTGGGGCACACAGCACTGTGCCGCACGGCTCGCCTCACTGGCACCGCGCAGAGTCCACTGGGCAGGACGGCCGGCCTCCACGGCCGGGTACACCACTACTCTCACTCCCACCTCCTCTCTCTCGGCCTGGCCATTTTGTCTGCCTCATGGCCGAAGTTATCCGCCTGCTCCAAAACATACCTGCCCCAAGGTCTCTCTTCCACGCTCCAGACCCCAGTAACAACGGACACCGCAACCCCACCACGTCGGCAACTGAAGACTGCACGGCCGGCCTGCCAGGCCCGTTCGCGCCATGCCCCTTCTCTTGCTGTGTGGGTCACCAACCGCTCAACGCCCAGGTCACCCGATTCTCCCTGCAGATTGGTCTCTACATCCAGTCAGCTCAGGCCTGCCTGCCCCACCTCCCGAAACCCGCCCAGACACGCCACCTAGAGGGCCCCACACCTCCTGGCTCTGGCCAGCAGCACTTGGGTCCTTCCACTTGCACAGTAGGCAGAGCCAGCTGGTCAGCCTGACGGCGTCACCCACCACCCCACTGCTGATGGGATTAACTACAAGCTCCTTGGCAGGGTCAAAAGGGCACAGGTCCTCTGTGTCCCTCCTGCCTCATCTGGCTCACCTAAAGACCCCCTAGTGCCTCTCATCCCCGGCCCTGGCTCAGCTGGCTCCATGCCAAGAAGACCCACCCTGTCACCCATCTGTCTTTCGAGGTTTATAGAGTGGTCTCCGATTGCCCCCCAAGTCCCAGGAGAATTCAGCCACCTCTCTGCTCACTGGAGCCCCAGAGAGATGTCCATCCGATCCCTAGAGATGCTTCAAGCACTTACTTATCTGTGTGTCTGTCTTCCCACCCAGACCACATGGGAGCCTGTCTGATCCGTGTCTCCTGGGCCCGGAACAGAGTGGGCGCCATGTGGGGCTCACCTCATGGAGCCAAGTGGGTGGGGCTGCACGTGGGCGGCCCCCGGGGCCTGAGGGGACTACGGGGAGGGGAAGCCTCTTACCAGCTGTTGCGGGGGTGGCAGCCGCAGAACGAGATGTTCTTCATCTGGAAGAAGTGGCTGCAGTGTTGGAACTGGAAGAGACGGCGGAAGAGTTAACAGAGGTGGCCCAGCCCGCCAGACACGCCTCGTCTGATCCGCCTGCTCCACCCTCCGCAGCGAGGGTCAGGGCCCACACCCCACCTCAGGGCCTCCGCTGAGACTCAGCTTGACACCCCGGAGAGAGATCTCAAGGTCACAAGAGGCAGGAGGACGCAGGTGGACGGTCAGTTTTCGGGCCGTGGCAATCTGCAGAGTCAAGGAGAAGGTCTCAGGAGCCTACAAGCATCAGCTTCCCCCCTGGGGGAACATTCTCAATTAGGTCTGAAAAGCTGTGGCCCCGATTCAGGAAGATGTGAGCGTGGTCTCGGCCGCTCCGTGGTCTCGGGGTGGCCTGCCCCGTCTTCTCCCCGGCCCTTTGCAGGACTGCAGCCCCGGGCTCCTCAGCACCCGTCCCGTGAGAGGTTGGGGGCAGGGCTGCCCCGCCCCCCTACTGCTCCGGCTCCGACTCGGGACCGGCAGGCAGGCAGGCCCTCCTGAGCGGCCACTGAGCGAATAATGAGCGAGCAAATTGCATTCTCGGTGGCTCAGGTGGTAAAGAATCCGCCTGCGATGCAGAAGACCTGGGTTCGATCCCTGGATCAGGCAGATCCCCTGGAGAAGGAAATGGCAGCCACTCCAGTGTTCTTGCCTGGAGAATCCCATGGGCAGAGGAATCAGACGGGCTACAGTCCCTGGGGTCGAAAAGAGTCGGACACGACTGAGGGACTATCAGATGAGACCCCAGAGAAGGGTCTGAGAGAGCTGGTCTTGACTTCCAGACACGAACAGGACGGGCTGCAGGGGGCGGTCAGTGGGATGGTGCCGGGGAACAGCCACGGCGCTGCCCTCGGCCTGTCTGCCAGCCCCTCCGTCAGCGCTGGGGGTCCCAGGCTGAGGCCTCCAAGGGCTGAGCCAGCCTGCAGCGCTCGCCCCACCCCCAACCCCAGACTGACCTTCTGCATGGCTGCACACAGGATGCTATTGCCCTGGTGGCAAGGCACCTCCACGGAGCCCAGGAACTGGACGTCGAAGCGCTCCACCCAGCAGGGACCCCGCTTGCTCCCTAAGGGGTCACAAGGGGCCTGGGTTAGGCGAGCAAGAGAGGGTCTGGGTGACAAAATGACCCTCAGGGAAGGGGCCTCACCCAGCAGGTCCTTGGCAGGCCCTGGCACCACATGGGCATAGAAGGCAGGGAAGACCCCGCGCTCGCCCGTACGCATGTTGAAGCCACGGAACCAGAAGTCGTCCTCCTCAGCCTCTACGAGCACCGGGTCGTCCACGTCCAGCTCCAGCTCATCGGGATGGCGGGGAATGAACCTGAGGGCGGGTCAGAGGTGGGAGACCACTAGGGCAGGGGCAGGAGGGCTGGGCTGTGCCCACCAGCGTCCCAGAGGGTCTGAGACTCGGGTGGAGGGTCAGTGCCAGCAAGGGGGGTGGCAGTACCTGAAGACAGCCCTGTGTGTTTGCTCTCTCTCCTCCCCATTGACCAGGCACGAAAAAAGGCCAAAAGACTCGGTGCCTGAGAGAGAGAAACAGAGAGGAAGGCTCAGGGAGGCGCTAGAAGGCCAGCCAGGGTCCCCTTCCCGTGGCCCGCTGGGGTGGGTTGGCCCCGTCTGGGGCTGGAGACAGAGCAGCCTCCCCTCGCCACTCCCCACGCCGGGGGGAGCCCGGGAAAGCCCCCACCCAGGCTCTGGGTAAGAGGGCAGTGCCCAGCGCTGACCACCCGCAGACCCTCAGGCTGTCCTGGCCCTTGGGGGTCGCTCTGCGTGCCCGGGCGAGGAGCCAGCCTGCTCCCCTGGGACCACCCCCTTCCCCCTTCTCACTCACTGGAAGATCGAGAGGTGCTGTTGACAAAGACGTTGAGGAACTTCTTGGAGAAGGTGAGGTCCGGGCTGTCCGGGGAGGCGTCCCCGGGGCCCTGCTCCCCGCCCAGCAGCCCGGCTCCTGCCTCCTCCTCGCTGGCCTCGCCACCGCTGTCCTCACTGTCCTCCCCCAGGCCGGCGCAGCGCCGCAGGCTCACCAGCTCCAGCTGCGTGTGCTCGTCCACCACCAGCGTGTACTTGACCGCGTCGTACACCAGCGAGGCGTCCAGCGCCGCGGGGCCCGCGCCTCGGCCCCCGGGGGGCGCCGCCTTAGCCTCAGCCTCCTCCTCCTCCTCTTCGTCCTCATCGTCGTCCTCATCCGAGCAGGCGGCGGAGCAGGCGCGGCCTGGGCGGGCGGGGCGACCCGTGGCGGCCCACAGCGGGGTGATGGTGTCGCGCGTGGGGTTGCTGAGGAAGAGGCAGGGCCCCGGCTGCGCAGGGCCGGGCCGAGGGGCGGGGGGCGCGGGCGGCGGCGGCCCACACAGCGTCTCCATGTCCACCAGCTCCACGCCGCCGGGCGCCGCCGCCGGGGCCTCGCCGGCGGGTGAGGCAGGCTCGCCCGCAGGGCGCGGCGAGGGGGACAGGCACTGGCCGGGGCAGCGGATGGGCGAGGAACCCTCGGAGATCATGCGGCTCACGAGGTTGCTGAGCAGCCAGGGCGAGTCGGCGTCCTCGCTGAGGTCCGGCTCCGACTCGGACCCGGACTCGTACTCGCTGTTGGTGTCCTCGGGGCCCACGGGCAGGAAGGCGGGGCGGCGCGGGGGCTCGCAGGGCGGCTCGGGCTCCGGCTCGGGCTCCGAGGCCGGCGACGAGGCCTCCTCAATGGAGTTGGTGAGGTGCGAGGAGCGGCCGCTGCTGCTGCTGCCGTCGTCACTGCTCCGTTCCAGCTCGGTCTCCGAGATAGACGAGATCATGCGCCCCAGGCGCGCGCCCCCGACGTCCTCGTAGTCGGAGCCCGGGGACGACAGGTCCTGGCTGCTGCGCCGGCCCCCGCGGCCGCCGCTGGAGCCGCTGCCCAGGTCGGCCTCGATACCCGGATCCGAGGAGGGGGAGGCCCCACCGGGCGCCAGGGGCCCTGCGGATTGGTTTCCTTCGGAGTCGCAGCCTGGGCGCACAGGTGGCTGCGCCCCGCAGGGGTCCGTGTCGGTGGGGGGGAGGGGGGCGGGCGGCTCTGCGGGGCAGAGGCTCAGGTCAGACCCCCCTGTCCTCCCCCGCCTCCTGTGCGGCTCCCCAACACCCACCGCTGCCCTGCTGCCCTGCTCACCTCGGAGAGGCTCCTGCGCCGCTGGGCATAGCGCTGTTTCCTGCCTGGAGGCCGGAGGCCCTGGAGCAAACCCTCCATTGTTGTTCAGCGAGTCCTGCGGTGGGGGAGGGGCAGGGGGAGAGCGGCGCTGAGCGCCCCCCGTCCTCGCGGGCAGGAGGGGGCAGGTGGCCGTGGGCACCAGAGCCCCCCACCCCAGGAACCAGGGGGAGCTCTGGGCCTGGGAGCTCACCTGGGTCCCGAGCGTCGTCAGGTGGAGGGCGGTAGGTCGATGCTTGCGGGGCTCCTCTAGGGAACGGGAGGGGACCAGGGGCTCTGGGGCAGGGGCCTCTGGGCCAGGGCCTCCTCCCTCCTGGCCCTCCCCCTCTCCTTCCTCCTCGTCCTCCTCCTCGTCCTCCTCCTCCTCGTCCTCCTCCTCCTCTTCATTGTCGTCAATCATCTCGAACTCCTGGAAGTCATCCTGGAAGGAGCAGATGGGGTGCGGCTGCTCCGAACGTCCCAGGGCAAGGCTGTCCTGCAGGAAGAAGGACAGGGCAGAGCTGGGCCGCAGCAGGACAGCGACCTGGGGTCCCAGGTGCCAGGAAAGGTGAAAGCAGGAAGCCACAAGTCAAGGGAGGAAACCTCCCTCCAGACCACTCTGCTCTCCATCAACAGAGCAGAGCAGTTTTTGTTTTTTGCTTTTTTAAAAATCAGCTTAAGATACATAAGGATCTTGGTAAATAAGAGCCCAAACTCCTAAGTCTCAGTGACAGATCCTCAAAGAGGCCCCAACCCACCTGCCAGCCTCATCCCACCCTCAAATCCCATCACATTTAACACCAGTACTTTTTCCTTCAAAGCATTTTAACACAAGTCATAATTAACCGTAGAGTTTGCATCTGTCTCCCCAGCAAGCTGCAAGCCCCACCAGGACAGGGCCATGTCCATATTGTACACTGGGGTACCCCGACCCCCACTGAGAACAGGCCCTGGCCCACATAAAAGCTCAGTAAAGATCAAATGAATGTGTGAAGCAAAGAGGCCCAGCACCAGGTTTCACCAAACTTGCACCAACCTCAGGGCCTGCGATCCACTAATCTCCTGCCAGCAATTCCTCTGCTCCATCCCCTCCGGTACACTGCCCTCATCTGCCAGCTCCTGCTATCTTCCCTAAGGGCATGGCCCTGCGTTTCCACTAGAAAATCTCCCTAATGGCCTCAGTCTCGGGTGGGCCATGTGTCCCCTCATTGGAACCCAGATGCTGAGGCTTAGGCAGCCATCGTCTCTCACCCGTCTTCCTCCCCTACTAGGTTCTAAGCTCCCAAGGGCAAGAGCCACACCTATCCTGCTGTCTTCCCAGGCACCTGCAAGCCTCTAGCACTTGCCACACGGGAGTTGCTCAGAAATGTTCTTGAATGAAAACAAAAGCATGAAGAGCCAGGGAGGAGGAGATGGGGCAAGGGGAACTTCAGGGGAGGGGACAGGAGGCTAGAGCGGTGGGGACAGGGCTGAGAAGGAGATGAGATGGCAGCTGGAAGGGGGCAGATCTGGGGCCAGAGGCCCCAAAGCAGAGGCACAGCTTCCCTCCCCAAGTCCAGCCCATGGAGGAGGCCAGGCAGGGACTGCTGGGGAAGGTCCTCAGAGGGCCGCTCTTAGGGAGAGAGGTGTCAGGTATCGAGGGGCCCACAAGTCAAGAGGCCGAGGGAGAGGGGCACCGAGAGGCTCCTCTCAAGGCTGAGCTGAGCCCTGCCCCAGAGACCGCTGAGCAGAAGCTAAGCGAGGCTCTCCTGTGAGAGCCCTCTGCCCCCCCATCTCCCCACCTTCTCGCAGTGGTCCGAGTCATAGCTGAGGCCCAGACCGCAGTCATCAGTGATCTCAGACAGATCTTCATCGTCAAACTCCTCCAGGCTTATGTCCTGTGGAGGCCTGGAGAGGAGAGCAAGGACAGGGCTCCTGAGAGAGCCGTCAGTCCTGGACTCCCTGGCCTGAGAGCTGGTCCTAAGGAGGGGCCAAGGGAGACCTCCACCCCAGCTCCTCGGCCCCACGATCTCCAGAGCCCCCAACTCCCACATCAGCATCCTGCCATTACCCTGAAGCTTAAGCCCTGCTCTCCAGGGTGTTTCCCCCACAATTGGAGCCACCCAGAGGAAGCACTTGCCCCCAACCCTCCTCCCAGTCCTCTCATCAGAGCCAGCAGCCTCTCCTCCCACTGCGCTCAGCTCCAGGCCCCTCTGGGTCACAGCCTCAGCCTCGGGGGAGTCAGGCTGAGCCGAGAAGGGGGAGGGGGACTGAAGCTGCGGCCAGGGGAGGGGGAGGGGTCGAGCCTGCGCCGGAGCGGACTTCAGCCCCTCTACCCGCTCTTCCTGCCCAAGGCCGGCCTACATCCCACGGTTCAGCCCTTTCCACACCCTAGTCCCTTCCCCCAGGCTCCAGGCTTGATTGCAACTCTCTTCCCTGAGCCCTGCAGACCAGGACAGGCCTCCACCACAGAGGCCCAGCAAGGCCAAAAAGGACACTGCCAGGCACAGAGTGTATGCTCAGCACCCCGCAGGCAGGCTGCCCCTCGGGCTCGGCCCATGACCTCCGCCTTTGGAGGAGATGCTCAGGTTGGGGGCAGCACCGGGTCCCGGCAGGAATCTGGGGTGGGGGTGGGGGATGGTCACTGGGGCTGGAGGAGGGTCGTAAGGGGAGGACAAAGTGGAGAGGCCTGGAACCAGGAGTGGGGGATGGGGAGCAAGTGGGCCTCGGGACCAGAGAGGGTCTGGGGCTCGGGCCCCCAAGGGCGTTGGGGGTGGGGTGGCAGGGTCGGGCCGGCGGAGTCTGGGGACGGGGTCAGAGGGGGAGCGGTGGGCAGGGAAGGGCCCGGGCGCCCGAGTGCGTACCTGCAGCCTGGCGGCGACAGCGAGTGAAAGGTGGAAAGAGAAAACATCTCCGCCCGATCCGCCATCTTCTCCGGGGAAAGGCCTGCCGACCGCGGCGGGGGAGGGGTGCCCGGAGCGCCAGCCCCGCGCGCCCTCCGTCGCTCCCGCCCGCCCGTCCTCAGCCCGCCCCCGGTCACCTCGTGACACGCCCTGCGACACCCCGCCGCCAGCACACCTCGACGCCAGGACACCGCGGCAGCGCGAGCCGGGGGCGGGGGGACCGGGAGCAGGGCGGGCCGGGGGAGGGGAGGAGGGCGGGCCGGGGGAGGGCGGAGGGGACGGCGGGGAAGCTGGTTGGAGGAGGCGAGATGGTTTGACTGAGGCTCGGGTTGGAGAGGCGCGTGTGCGGCTTGGTTCTTTGGGGTGGGGGCAGGTGGGAAGCAGATTGGTGGGGATGGGGCATCAGTTCGCGTGGTGAGAGCTTCAGCAAGGAACTGGCGATGGGAAAGTCGATTTGCAGCCCCCCGGTTAGCTGTTGTGGGGGCGGGGGGGACGGGGCCTCATGGAGGGGTGGGCGCGGCCCCGGGAGCTGCGCTGACTTCCCGGGAATCAAAGCAGAAGCCTGGGGTTCCCAAGCCCGGATCCGAGTGGTTCAGACTGAGAGTGTGGGCTGTGCGCGAACGGGGCTGGAGGAGCTGTCCACGTCTGGGTGCTGACCAGGGCTGGTCGGAGCTGTCCCACAAGGGGTGCTGATTGGCCCACGGAGATGTCTCCCTAAAACGTGCGGACTGGGGCTGCAGGAGCTGTTTCCCCGCCGAGTACTGATCAGAGCTGGAGGAGCTGTTCCCCTAGACGGTGCTGAGCAGCGCTGGACAGAGGCATCTGCCCAAGGGGCGCTGATCCCGTCCGGATAGAGTTTACCACACAGAGGATGTTGACTGAGGCCCACACGGAATTTCAGTACACAGTACAGATTGCGTGGGCTGGATACAGGTATTGATGGACATCAGGTGAAGTTATAACCCTGAGGCTCTCTTCATTCAATTAGGAAAACTTTCTTGAGCACCAACTAGGTAACCAGCATGTTCTGGCTTTCGTGGAGCTGTGCGTGGAGAGAAATGGTTGACACTCAGCTCAAGGGGTGAGGATCAGCTGGTGTTGCAATGAGGGAAGGACAGATCAGAGTCGTGAGTAAGGTTATTAAAGACAGGTTGGAGGACCAGGTTAGGGAGACTTTATGGAGAAGATTGGGCTATAGAAAGAGGCTGGAGTTTCAACAAGGTTGCAATGAAATCGTTTTTGTTTTTTTTTTCCTTGATGGAAATTATGTGTCCTGACATTCTTTGTCTAAATTTTTTCTGTGGAAAATTATTTCTGAGGAAAGGACTAGCCACTTGAGTGACTGATGCCTGCAAACCGCAGGGCAAAGGAGCTCATGCAAGGTGAGGAAGGTGACATTGTCCTTTGGGCGGCAATCATTCCAGCCCAGAGAGAAGAGACAGATGGTGCCCTCATTTGTGGCCCAACCCCAATTTATAATTTATCTCAATTACAGTGTTTTTCTAAGAAAGGCATTTATACATTTTTCCCTCCCCAATGGCTGAGAGCCACAGGAGAGCAGAGACACTATTTTCTCTCTCTTTGAACCTCTCAGCTTCAAGCACAGTGCCTGGCACACAGTAAGTGCTCAGCAAATATGTGAATGAATGAATGAGGCTTGGGGACTCTGCCACATCTGGGGGACTAAGTCCTTGTCATCATGCTGTCTTTTCAACTTCAGGAGCACTAAGAACATGCCCCATTTCTCAAGTTCAAGGACTCTGGATGCATTAACTCCTCTGCTTTCCCCAGGAAACTCCAGATCTCTTTTCAGAATTCTCAAAGAACTTTGACCTAAAGTTCCCAGATTCCCTTTTGATTTTGAGTCTTGTCACCGAACTGGCGAACTTGGACATCCACATAAATGACCCATCTAACACCCTTGACTTCTGATCAAGTCTAATGGTGCAGGGTCTACCAATGGTAAACCTAGTACAAAACACAAAACTGCCTGGACTTATGTGGGGAAGTTGGAACAGCAACACACCCTCAGCAATCCTGATCACAGATGAACCCTAAAATAAATAAAGTCAAACCTTCCGCCTTTTGCTCTATTCACATAGCATAGGTATCACAAACACAAAATAAAAACACCAGTAGTAAAACTGAAAAATGAAAAGCTTAAGAGCTGTACTTTGTTGGGAATACTCTCATAACCAGCCATTTCACCTCTTGAATCTTGATTTTAAGCCCCTAATTCTCTGACTGTTGCCTATTTTTCTCACTTTCTTATGGTATCACCATGACACAATCCTTTGACCCCATAAAAACTGGCTCCAGGGAATCCCCTGGCAGTCCAGGGGTAGGGCTCCATGCTCTTACTATCAACGGCCAGGGTTCCATCCCTGATCAGGGAACTGAGATCTCACAACATGGCCAAAGTGGGGGAGAAACTTATTCCAGGTACTATTGCTGTGTAGCAAATTACCATCAAATTTAGAGGACTGAAACAACCACTTTATTCTGCTTACAGTCTGGGGTTGTAAACTCAGGAAGGACTCCAGTGGGAAGCTCTTGCCTGGGGTTTCTCAAGCAGTTTGGTTACAGCTGGAGGTAAACTGAGCTGGATTCCAAAATGGTTCACTCTCAAGATTACAGTTCATACTGTTGACTGGGGGCTCAGCTGAGGCTATCAACCAGCACCCACACCTGGCCTCTCTTCATGGAAGTCTCAGGGTAGTTGGGCTTCTGATATAATGGCAAGCTTCTCCCAGAGTGACTGCCCTTGGAGCACTGGAGAAAGCTTGCATGACCTCTTCTGAATTAGCTTTGGAAGTCATATGGCTCCCCAGTGGTCAAAGCAGTCACAGTCCCATCCAGATTCAAGAGAACAGTCATGGACCTGGCTTCTCAATGGTAGGAATGTCAAAGAACTGGAGTAGGGGCGCATATTATAACACCATCACAGACCTCCAGTCCCTGATGCTCCTACTTTCCTTACTGCCAACCCAAGCTCCTTGCTTGAAATTAACCCCCTTTATGGAATTGCCAACTTCTCTTCAGGATCATTTCCATCAGCAAACAGGCATAATCTAGTGTTAAAAATAAATGATATATTCTTATCTCTGTACATATAAAGGATCCAATGCAATGGGGTTTTCAATACTGTTACGCCTTAAAGGAAAGGACAGTAAAAGCGTCCTTTTGGTTTAAGAGAGCATTGTCACAAATAGTTATGCCTTTCAGCTAATAGATTTATAACAGTGAGGAAATTACAACAGTGAGTCAGAGTGGAGTCAGACATGACTGAACGACTGAACTGAAGTCTCTGAAATCTAAATGTCTAGTTTCAGCCAAGAAAGCAAGATGGGTAACCCGCAGCTCCACTGGCCATCTAAGAAAATTCAGCTAGGATTCTCACTCTTGCCATATCTGCTCAGACTGGCACAGTCTGATCCAGAAATACAGCCTCAAGATGTGCCGCCAGTGTCTGTGCTAGTATGCGAAGGATGCTGAATTTAAATTTAGTTAAAATTAAAATTCAAGTACAATTTTTACTAAGTTAAAACTTTTGTTTTAGAACTTCCATTCGGAAGTTCTTTTCAAATTGATTATTCATTATAATTTTTTAGTTTCTGCACATATTTCCAAATTGGCCTTTTATTACTTTAATTATACTGAACACAGGCATTTTATAAATGTTTGATAACTTCATTATCTGAAACATGCTGTCTGTGCTTACTGCTGGCTAGCTGACATGATTTCTCATTATCTTTCTGTTTAATTACCTTTTTTTAAACTTAGAGGTATTTGCTAGCCTTGGCACTGTATTTATGGAAAACTCTGAGGCCTAGAAATAGCCTATGTGCAGAAAGAACTTGTTTGCTTCTACCAGGCACCTATAGAATTACCAACCTGACTTCAGGTTGGTATTTAATGACCACTGAGGTTTCTTAGACTGCCTCGACCATAAGACTTTGAACGGCAACCCAGGTGAGGACCAACTTCTTGTTCTAAATTTTCAGCACCTCTTTTTTCCCTGTCTGTCTGTCTCCGTTTCTCAAACACACGCATCTTACCCCAAACTTGAAGTTGTCAATTTTCTTAAAAAGAAATGTATTTGTTTGAATAATAACAACCCTTGCCAGCTGAGGCTCACGGTATTTCTGGTCTTCACTGCAGCATTTGGACTGTTAGCTGTAGCATGTGGGATCTAGTTCCCTGACCAGGGAGCGAACCAGGGGCCCCTGCTTTGAGGGCATGGAATCTTAGCCACTAGACCACCAGGGAAGTCCCTGAAACTATCAATCTTCTTCTCAATCCTCAAAGGATAGGATTCACCCCTACTCAGGGGGTTTAATCCTTTCATGTCTAAGCTTGCTAGAGGGTTGGCCTTATAGTAGGAGTCTCCTCTTGAGCAGGCTCTGTGCTTTATCTCTGCTCTCTATATCCCAAAGGCTACATACTAATTTCCTATTATTATTGCTGTTTAGTCACTAAGTTATGTCCGACTCTTTGCCAACTCCAAGAACTGTAGCTCGCCAGACTCCTCTATCCCTGGGATTTCCCAGGCAAGAATACTGGAATGGGTTTCCATTTCCTTCTTCAGGGGATATTCCTGACCCAGGAATCCAACCCACATCTCTACTGGCAGGCAGATTCTTTACTGCTGAGCCATCAGGGCTGCCATAAAAAAATACCACAAACTTGGTGGCTTAAAAGAACAGAAACTTATTCTCTCACAATTCTGGTGGTCTAGAAGCTCAAAACCAGGCAGACTGGTCCCTTAACAGCCACCAAGCCATGCAAAAGGCGCTAGGGAAGGGTTCTTCCTCGCCTCTTCCTGGCTTCCGGTGGTTGCTGGGACTCCCTGGCTTGCGGAGGCATCACTTCAGTGTCTGCTTGCACTGTCGCGTGACCTTCTCTCCTGTCTCTGTGTTTGGGTCCAAATTTTCCCCTTCTTTTAAGGACACCAGTAATTGGATTAAGAAGTGAAAGTGCTACTCACTCAGTGGTATCGGACTCTGCAACCCCAAGAGCCGTAGCCCACCAGACTCCTCTGTCCATGGGATTCAGTTCAGTTAGTTCAGTCGCTCAGTCGTGTCCAACTCTTTGTGACCCCATGAATCACAGCACGCCACGCCTCCCTGTCCATCACCAACTCCCGGAGTTCACTCAGACTCACGTCCATCGAGTCTGTGATGCCATCCAGCCATCTAATCCTCGGTCGTCCCCTTCTCCTCCTGCCCCCAATCCCTCCCAGCATCAGAGTCTTTTCCAATGAGTCAACTCTTCGCATGAGGTGGCCAAAGTACTGAAGCTTCAGCTTTAGCATCATTCCTTCCAAAGAAATCCCAGGATTGATCTCCTTCAGAATGGACTGGTTGGATCTCCTTGCAGTCCAAGGGACTCTCAAGAGTCTTCTCCAACACCACAGTTCAAAAGCATCAATTCTTCGGTGCTCAGCCTTCTTCACAGTCCAACTCTCACATCCATACATGACCACAGGAAAAACCATAGCCTTGACTACACGGACCTGAGTCGGCAAAGTAATGTCTCTGCTTTTGAATATGCTATCTAGGTTGGTCATAACTTTTCTTCCAAGGAGTAAGCGTCTTTTAATTTCATGGCTGCAGTCACCATCTGCAGTGATTTTGGAACCCCAAAAAATAAGGTCTGACACTGTTTCCACTGTTTCCCCATCTATTTCCCATGAAGTGATGGGACTGGATGCCATGATCTTTGTTTTCTGAATGTTGAGCTTTAAGCCAACTTTTTCGCTCTCCTCTTTCACTTTCATCAGGAGGCTTTTTAGCTCCTCTTCACTTTCTGCCATAAGGGTGGTGTCATCTGCATATCTGAGGTGATTGATATTTCTCCTGGCAATCTTGATTCCAGCTTGTGTTTCTTCCAGTCCAGCGTTTCTCATGATGTACTCTGCATAGAAGTTAAATAAGCAGGGTGACAATATACAGCCTTGACGTACTCCTTTTCCTATTTGGAACCAGTCTGTTGTTCCATGTCCAGTTCTAACTGTTGCTTCCTGACCTGCAGACACATTTCTCAAGAGGCAGGTCAGGTGGTCTGAAATTCCCATCTCTTTCAGAATTTTCCACAGTTTATTGTGATCCACACAAAGACTTTGGCATAGTCAACAAAGCAGAAATAGTTGTTTTTCTGGAACTCTCTTGCTTTTTTTATGATCCAGCGGACGTTGGCAATTTGATCTCTGGTTCCTCTGCCTATTCTAAAACCAGCTTGAACATCAGGGAGTTCACGCTTCACGTATTGCTGAAGCCTGGCTTGGAGAATTTTGAGCATTACTTTACTAGCATGTGAGATGAGTGTAATTGTGCGGTAGTTTGAGCATTCTTTGGCATTGCCTTTCTTTGGGATTGGAATGAAAACTGACCTTTTCCAGTCCTGTGGCCACTGCTGAGTTTTCCAAATTTCCTGGCATATTGAGTGCAGCACTTTCACAGCATCATCTTTCAGGATTTGAAATATCTCAACTGGGATTCCATCACCTCCACTAGCTTTGTTCGTAGTGATGCTTTCTAAGGCCCACTTGACTTCACATTCCAGGATGTCTGGCTCTAGATGAGTGATCACATCATCATGATTATCTGGGTCGTGAAGATCTTTTTTGTACAGTTCTTCTGTGTATTCTTGCCACCTCTTCTTAATATCTTCTGCTTCTGTTAGGTCCATACCATTTCTGTCCTTTATCGAGCCCATCTTTGCATGAAATGTTCCCTTGGTATCTCTAATTTTCTTGAAGAGATCTCTAGTCTTTCCCATTCTGTTCTTTTCCTCTATTTCTTTGCATTGATTGCTGAGGAAGGCTTTCTTATCTCTTCTTGCTATTCTCTGGAACTCTGCATTCAGACGCTTATATCTTTCCTTTTCTCCTTTTCTTTTCACCTCTCTTCTTTTCACAGCTATTTGTAAGGCCTCCCCAGACAGCCATTTTGCTTTTTTGCATTTCTTTTCCATGGGGATGGTCTTGATCCCTGTCTCCTGTACAATGTCACGAACCTCCGTCCATAGTTCATCAGGCACTCTATCTATCAGATCTAGGCCCTTAAATCTATTTCTCACTTCCACTGTATAATCATAAGGGATTTGATTTAGGTCATACATGAATGGTCTAGCGGTTTTCCCTATTTTCTTTAATTTGAGTCTGAATTTGGTAATAAGGAGCTCATGATCTGAGCCACAGTTAGCTCCTGGTCTTGTTTTTGTTGACTGTATAGAGCTTCTCCATCTTTGGCTGCGAAGAATATAATCAATCTGATTTTTGTGTTGACCATCTGGTGATGTCCATGTGTAGAGTCTTCTCTTGTGTTGTTGGAAGAGGGTGTTTCCTATGACCAGTGCATTTTCTTGGCAAAACTCTATTAGTCTGCCCTGCTTCATTCTGCATTCCAAGGCCAAATTTGCCTGTTACTCCAGGTGTTTCTTGACTTCCTACTTTTGCATTCCAGTCCCCTATAATGAAAA
This sequence comes from Oryx dammah, assembly GCF_014754425.2. NCBI lineage: Eukaryota > Metazoa > Chordata > Mammalia > Artiodactyla > Bovidae > Oryx > Oryx dammah. The sequence continues at coordinate 158,963 of NW_024070213.1, forward strand.
GGACATCTTTTTGGGGTGTTAGTTCTAAAAGGTCTTGTAGGTCTTCATAAAACTGTTCAACTTCAGTTTCTTCAGCGTCACTGGTTGGGGCATAGACTTGGATAACTGATATTGAATGGTTTGCCTTAGAGACAAACAGAGATCATTCTGTCGTTTTTGAGATTGCATCCAAGTACTGCATTTCGGACTCTTTTTTTGGCCATGATGGCTACTCCATTTCTTCTGAGGGATTCCTGCACGCAGTAGTAGATATAATGGTCATCTGAGTTAAATTCACCCATTCCAGTCCATTTCAGTTCGCTGATTCCTAGAATGTAGATGTTCACCCTTGCCATCTCTTGTTTGACCACTTTCAATTTGCCTTGATTCATGGACCTGACATTCCAGGTTCCTATGCAATATTGCTCTTTACAGCATCGGATCTTGCTTCTATCACCAGTCACATCCACAGCTGGGTATTGTTTTTGCTTTGGCTCCATCCCTTCATTCTTTCTGGAGTTATTTCTCCACTGATCTCCAGTAGCATATTGGGCACCTAATATCCTGGGGAGTTCCCCTTTTGGTATCCTATCATTTTGCCTTTTCATACTGTTCATGGGGTTCTCAAGGCAAGAATACTGAAGTGGCTTGCCATTCCCTTCTCCAGTGGACCACATTCTGTCAGACCTCTCCACCATGACCCGCCCGTCTTGGGTTGCCCCACAGGCATGGCTTGGTTTCATTGAGTTAGACAAGGCTGTAGTCCTAGTGTGTAGATTGACTAGTTTTCTGTGAGTATGGTTTCAGTGTGTCTGCCCTCTGATGCCCTCTTGCAACACCTATCATCTTACTTGGGTTTCTCTTACCTTGGGCGTGGGGTATCTCTTCACAGCTGCTCCAGCAAGGCACAGCCGCTGCTCCTTACCTTGGACGAGGGGTATCTCCTTTCCACCACCGTTCCTGACCTTCAAAGTGGGATAGCTCCTCTAGGCCCTCCTAGGGATTATCTAGGCAGAAATACTGGAGTGGATAGCCATTTCCTCCTCCAAGGGATCTTCCCAACCCAGGGATGGAGCCCAAGTCTCTGGCTCTCCCGCATTGTCAGGCAAGTTCACTACCACTAAGCCATCTGGGAAGCCCAATCGAGTATGGCCTTGTTGTTGTTGAGTCACTAAGTCAAGTCTGCAGCACACCAGGCTTTCCTGTCCTTCACTATCTCCCTGAGTTTGCTAAAACTCATGTCCATTGAGTCACTGATGCCACCCAACCACCTCATTCCCCGTCGCCCACTTCTCCTCTTGCCCTCAATCTTTCCCAGCATCAGGGTCTTTTCCAGTGAGTCAGCTCTTCACATCAGGTGGCCAAATACTGGAGCTTCAGCCTCAGCATTAGTCCTTCCAATGAACATTCAGGGTTGATTTCTTTTATGATTGACTAGTTTGTTCTCCTTGCTGTCCAAGGGATTCTCAAGAGTCTTCCCCAACACCATGGTTCAAAAGCCTCAGTTCTTCAGCACTCAGCCTCCTTTATGGTCCAACTCTCACATCCATATATGACTACCGGGAAAACCATAGCTTTGGCTAGACAGACCTTTGTTGGTAAAGTGATGTCTCTGCTTTTTAATCTGCTGTTTAGGTTTGTCTTAGCTTTTCTTCCAAGGAGCAAGTGTCTTTTAATTTCATGGCTGTAGTCACTGTCAGCAGTGATTCTGGAGCCCAAGAAAATAAAGTCTGACACTGTTTCCACTTTTCCCTCATCTATTTGCCATATAGTGATGGGATCAGATGCTGTGATATTCACTTTTTGAATGTTGAGTTTTAAGCCAGATTTTTCACTCCCCTCTTTCACCCTCATCAAGAGGCTGTTTATTTTAGTTCCTCTTCACTTTCTGCCATTAAAATGGTATCATCTACATATCTGAGGTTGTTGATATTTCTCCCAGCAATCTTGATTCCAGCTTGTGAGATCCTATCTTAACTAATTTCACCTGCAAAGACCCTATTTCTAAACAAAGTCACATTCTGAGGTTCTGAGTAGTTATGAATTGTGGGGTGGAGGAGGGGATGGACACTATTCAACAAGGCATAGGCTATAAATCCCCAATCCAAATTTTCTTGGTTCACCAAATGCCTCTGATCAAAAGTAATATGCAGTAACCCACCTGTCCCTCTGGGCTTCTTGTCTTATTTAGTCACTGTTTTCTTACTTCATCAGTGTTCTTAGAAAACAGTTCTTAAGAAAAATAGTTTCTACTGGATTTTTAACCATTTTCACCAGGAAGTTCCATTTAGGAATCTAGCTCACCACATTACATCTCCACTCATTTGATGAAGCTACAGTGTGGTAAGAATAGCTCACGAAATTAATGGATATTATGTCTTTTTCATTAATAAGCATGTGCAAAAGTCCCAACAAATTATCAGCTAGCAAAATGCAATAGTTTATTTCTGTAAATGCATTTTGATCACATGGGTTTAACCCAGAAATTCAAGGATGGCTCAACATCCTACTTTCTTTTTTAATGGTAATCCAACACATTCATGGATAAAGAGAGGGACACTGCATGATCATGTCAACAGATGTGATTTTTATAACATTCAGCAATTAATTGTGATTTTAAAAATGGCTTCTAGTCATTACAAAATAACATCATTGGACTTGCCCACTTACCAAAGGGGTGAAATCCAGAAAAAGGAACAAAATATTAAAAGCAATGATTTTCAGATATTGGATAAAGGAGAGTACAGGGCTGTGACCACCTACACAAAGGAAGCAAATTACATAAAGCCTATGGTTTCCCTGGAGGCAGTTACAGGTTGCAGTGCAGGGCAGAGGCCCAGTTTAGAGGGGGGGTCTTGATGAGTTGAGAGACAGAAGTCAGAGTTTGGGGAGGCTGAGGTATTTGGAATTTTCAGATAAAAATAATAAAGAAAAGGGATCAATTCGGAGAAAGAATTCCAGAAAGCTAAAATAGGATCCCCATAAGTGTTAGTAAATGCTCCATCATGCTTATGTAGAATACAATTCTATAAGGCTGTCTGAAGAAAACCTACTGGGAAACTGTAAGGCAGAAACTCCGAAAGCGCGTGTAACACTAGCCCCCGGGCAGAGGCCACTGTAGACGACGCTAACAGTTTTAAAACAGACCTGAGAAGAGTCCTTCAGCTGACTCCCAGAACCAACTTCAGTACGTTTAGAGGAAGATGATGAAATCCAAGCACTTTTGTCCTGCATGCAATTAAAAAAAAAAAAATTCCCAGACCTACAATGAAGCAGGAAAAATCTGGAGAGAAACATATCAGTCAAAACAGACTTGGAAAGGACAGAAATGATGGAATTAACAGCCATGGACTTTAGAACAACTATTATAAATATACTCAAGAATTTATAGGAAACATAAACACAATAAGCAAATAAAGGGAAGACATAAAAAAGAATCAAATGGAACTTTGGGAAATGAAAATTTAGTATATAAAATGAAACTATCCAAACTGAAGCAGAAAGAAAAAAATTTTTTTAATTAACCAAGCGTCATTGACCTCTGGGAAAATATCAGGCAGTCTAAGAACAGTACAATTAGAAACACAAAGTAGGTACACACAGAAACGTATTGAAAGAAATAATGGCTGAAATTTTTCCAAAGATTTTGCAAACTATAAACCCACAGGCCCAAAATACTCAACAAATCTCAAGTAGGATAAACACAAAATAAACTACTTGAAAACATATAATAATCTACTTGCTAAAAATTAATATCAAGAAAGTATTAAAAAACAGCCAGAAAAAAGACGCATGCATATCAGGAAATAAAGAGAAGATTTTTTGCTCGTTTCTCATACGAAACCATGTAAACCATAGTAAATGGAATGACATCCTTAAATTGCTAAAAGGAAAACACCTGTCAATTTAGTATTCTACATGCAGTGAAAATATCCTCCAAAAAGCAACAGTGAAATTAAAGACAACTAGAGACAAACAGAACCTGAGATAATTCCCCACTAGCATATCCACAATACACAGAATATTAAAGTAAGTTCTGTAGAATGAATACACCATAACAGAGGAGCGCCTGCGTCTGCGCAAAGGAGCAAAGAGGATGGAGGGTGAGCCTTCTCTTGCGCTTGAATTCCTTTACAGTATAACTGACTGTACACATTTTTTAAACTGGCAATGCAGAGTTTAAAACATATGTGTAAGTAAAACATACAACAGCACAAGGGACAGGAGGAAGCACTGGGAAACACACTGCTGTCAGATTCCACTCTTGGAAGAAATGGAGGAGACCGAACAGCCAACAAGAGCCTGAAAGGCAGCGCTTGCGCGCAGTCTCAGAAACGACTGGATGATCTCTGTTTCCAAGGCAAACCATTCAACAGCAGAGTAATCCAAGTCTATGCCCGATCTCTTCAAGAAAACTGGAGAGGGCTTCCCTGGGAGCTCAGTGGTAAAGAATCCACCCACCAATGAAGGAATTTCCTGGTGGTTCAGCAATACGTGAACCATGAACTCCCTCACGTTCAAGCTGGTTTTAGAAAAGGCAGAGGAACCAGAGATCAAATTGCCAACATCCGCTGGATCATAAAAAAAGCAAGAGAGTTCCAGAAAAACGTCTATTTCTGCTTTATTGACTATGCCAAAGCCTTTGACTGTGTGGATTACAATAAACTGTGGAAAATTCTGAAAGAGATGGGAATACCAGACCACCTGACCTGCCTCTTGAGAAATCTGTATTCAGGTCAGGAAGCAACAGTTAAAACTGGACATGGAACAACAGACTGGTTCCAAATAGGAAAAGGAGTACGTCAAGGCTGTATATTGTCACCCTGCTTATTTAACTTCTATGCAGAGTACATCATGAGAAATGCTGGACTGGAAGAAACACAAGCTGGAATCAAGATTGCTGGGAGAAATATCAATAACCTCAAATATGCAGATGACACCACCCTTATGGCAGAAAGTGAAGAGGAGCTAAAAAGCCTCTTGATGAAAGTGAAAGAGGAGAGCGAAAAGGTTGGCTTAAAGCTCAACATTCTGAAAACAAAGATCATGGCATCCGGTCCCATCACTTCATGGGAAACAGATGGGGAAACAGTAGAAACAGTGTCAGACTTTATTTTTTTGGGCTCCAAAATCACTGCAGATGGTGGCTGCAGCCATGAAATTAAAAGACACTTACTCCTTGGAAGAAAAGTTATGACCAACCTAGATAGCATATTCAAAAGCAGAGACATTACTTTGCCAACTCAGGTCCATGTAGTCAAGGCTATGGTTTTTCCTGTGGTCATGTATGGATGTGAGAGTTGGACTGTGAAGAAGGCTGAGCGCCGAAGAATTGATGCTTTTGAACTGTGGTGTTGGAGAAGACTCTTGAGAGTCCCTTAGACTGCAAGGAGATCCAACCAGTCCATTCTGAAGGAGATCAATCCTGGGATTTCTTTGGAAGGAATGATGCTAAAGCTGAAGCTCCAGTACTTTGGCCACCTCATGCGAAGAGTTGACTCATTGGAAAAGACTCTGATGCTGGGAGGGATTGGGGGCAGGAGGAGAAGGGGACGACTGAGGATGAGATGGCTGGATGGCATCACGGACTCGATGGACATGAGTCTGAATGAACTCCGGGAGATGGTGATGGACAGGGAGGCCTGGCGTGCTGCGATTCATGGGGTCGCAAAGAGTCGGACACGACTGAGCAACTGAACTGAACTGAACTTGGATGGTAAAGTGTCTGCCTGCAATGTGGGAAACCTGAGTTCAATCCCTGGGTCGGGAAGATCCCCTGGAGAAGGAAATGGCAACCCACTCCAGTATTCTTGCCTGGAAAATCCCATGGACGGAAGGAGCCTGGCCAGCTATAGACCACAGGGTAGCAAAGAATCAGACACAGCGACTTCACTCTCACTCTCACCAATGCAGGAGACATGGGTTTGATCCCTGGTCTGGGGAGATTTCACATGCCACAGAACAGCTGAGCCCGAGCACGCAACCACTGATGACGTGCCCTCGAGCCTGTGCTTTGCAGCAAAAGAAGCCGCCACAATGAGAAGCCTGAGCACCGCAACCAGAGAGCAGCCTCGCTCAGCCCAACTAGAGAAGCCAGTGTGCACACAGCAATGAAGGCCCAGCACGGACCAGAACACATCAACAAACAAACTGAAAACAGAAAAGGCACAGGAACCGGAGATCAAATTGCCAACATGCACTGGATCATAGAAAAAGCAAAGGAATTCCAAAAAAATCTACTTCTGCTTCATTGACTGTGCTAAGGCCTCTGATTGTGTGGATCACAACAAACTGGAAAATTGTTACAGATAGGAATACTGGACCACCTTACCTGTCTCCTGAGAAACGTGTATTCAGGGCAAGAAGGAATAGTTAAAACCTTACATGGAACAACTCATTGGTTCAAAATTGGGAAAGGAATATATCAAGGCTGTATGTTTCAACCTGCTTATTCAACTTCTATGCAGAGTACATCATGTGAAATGCCAGGCTGGATGAATCACAAGCCAGAATCAAGATTGCCAGGAGAAATATCAATAATCTCAGATATGCAAATGATCCCGGGAGGAGGGCACAGCAACCCAGTCCAGTATTCATGCCTGGAGAATCCCATGGACAGAGGAGCCTGGTGGGCCACTGGGTGGCAAAGAGTCAGACACATGCATACAGATGACACCACCCTCACGGCAGAAAGTGAGGAGGAGCTGAAGAGCCTCTGGACGAAGGCGAGAG
>NW_024070213.1:165683-201902 GCF_014754425.2 Oryx dammah
GGCAGAAAGTGAGGAGGAGCTGAAGAGCCTCTGGACGAAGGCGAGAGAGCAGAGTGAAAAAGCTGGCTTAAAGCTCAACATTCAAGAAACTAAGATCACCGCATCTGGTCCCATCACTTCATGGCAAATAGATGGGGAAACAATGGAAACAGTGACAGACTTTATTTTCTCGGGCTCCAAAATTACTTCAGATGGTGACTGCAGCCATGAAATTAAAAGACACTTGCTCCTTGGAAGAAAAGCTATGACAAACCTAGACAATGTATTAACAAAGTAGAGACATCACTTTACCAACAAAGGTCTGTATAGCCAAAGCTACGGTTTTTTCAGGAGTCATGCATGAATGTGAGAGTTGGACCATAAAGAAGGCTGGGCGGTGAAGAATTGATGCTTTCAAACTGTGGTGCTAGAGAAGAGTCTTGACAGTCCCTTGGACTGCAAGGAAAACAAACCGGTCTATCCCAAAGGAAATCAATCCTGAATATTCACTGGAAGGACTGATGCTGAAACTGAAGCTCCAATACTTTGGCCACCTGATGGGAAGAGTCAACTCATTGTAAAAGATTCTGATGCTAGGAAAGATCGAGGGCAGGAGGAGAAGGCGGAAGCGAGGATGAGATAGTTGGATGGCATCACTGACTCAGTGGACATGAGTCTGAGCAAACTCTGGGAGATAGTGAAGAAAAAGGGAAGTCTGATGTGCTATATACAGTTCATGGGGTTGCAAAGAGTTGGACATGACTTAGTGACTGAGATTCTTATATGTGAGATTATTATTACTTGAGAGTAGACAATGATGACCTAAAAAGGCATACTATAAAATCTAGAGAATACACATTAAAAATCACAGAGAGACTTGCCTGGTGGTCCAGTGATTAAGACTCCATGCTTCCAATGCAGGGGGCGTGGGTTTAGTCCTTAGTCAGGAAACTAAGATCCTGCATGCTGTGCGGCATGGCAAAAAATAATAATAATTAACAGAGATACAGCCAGTTAGCTGAGTGAAGATAAAATGGAATTTTGAAAAATACTTGTTTAATAAGAAAGCAAAAATAAGATAAACAGGGCTTTCTTGGTGAACAGTCAAAAATAAATAAATAAAATTATGTTTTTTAAAAAAGATTAAGGAGCCTTTTTTTTTTAAAAAAAATAAATAAAGCAAAGGCAAAAAAAAAAGAAAGATAAATAAAACAAAGATGGGACAAATATAAAACAAATAGCAAGATGGTAATTTTAAGACCAAGATGTTAATTTCATTAAATAGAAATCTTCTAAACTCTTAAGTTACAATGCAGAGACTGTTAGACTGTATAAAAAACGAGACCCAACTACTGGCTGTCTCAAGAAATGAACTCTAATATTAAAAACAAAAATAAGCTAAATGTAAAAGGCTGGAACAGAGGAGGAGAAACAAAGTTAGAACAGAAATCTTTTTGGAATTTTGCTTAATTTCTCTTTATGTTAGCTCATTGTTAGCAAATAGAAATAGTTTTTTTGTTTTTTTGTTTTTTTGTCATGCCACATGGCATGAATCTTAGTTCCCAGACCAGGGATCAAACCTGGGCCCTTGACAGTGAAAGCATGGAGTCCTAATCACTGGTCAACCAGGGTATTCCCTAAAAGTAACAGATTGTTTTATGTTGATTTTTTGCCCCACAATTTTACCATATTTATTATTTCTTTTTTCCCAGAAAATTTAAAAATATCCCATTTATTATCAGGAAGCTAAAGTTGAAACTTCTTATAGCTTCACAGAAATGTTTTCACTGAAATATATATTTCCCCATTTTCTTTTTATTGAGGTACACTGATTTATATGTATAAACCCCAGGTGTACAACATAGTGATTCATCATTTTAAAGTTTATACTCCATTGATAGTTATTATGAAATATTGTCTCTATTCCCTATGCTGTACAATATATCCTCGTAGATTATTTACTTTATACATAGATATAAAGAGGTAGATTGTACTTCTTAATCCCCTACCCATATCTTGTTCCTTCGTATCTATTATTCCTAATACTTTTGGTGGGGTCTTTGGGGTTTTCTATATGCAAAGTCATGTCATCTGCAAATAGTGGTAGTTTCACTTCTTCCTCTCCAAGCTGGATGCCTTTTATTTCTTTATCTTGCCTAACTGCTCTTGCCAGGTTTTCCAGTACTGCGTTGAATAAGAGTGGTGAGAGTGTGCATTTTTGTCTTGCTTCTGATTTTAGAGGTAACTTTCAATTTTTCTCCACTGATTATGATGTTAGCTATGGGCTCGTCCTGTTGCTGTTTAGTTGCTAAGTCGTATCTGACCCTTTCATGACCCCATGGACTGTAAGCCCTCCGGGTTCCACAGTCCATGGAAATTTTTAGGCAAGAAAACTGGAGTGGGTTGTTTTCTTCTCCAGGGATCTTCCCAACCCAGGGATCAAACCCATCACCACGTACGGCCCTTATTATGTTGAGGTACATTCCTTCTATGCTCACTTTATCTTTTTTAAACCATAAATGGGTGTTGAATCAAATCCTTTTCCTTCATCTATTGAGAAAATCATAAGGTTTTCATCCTTTGTTAATGTGGTATATCATATTGATTTGGGGATACTGAACCATCTTTGAATCCCTGGGATAAGTCCCACTTGATCATGGTGTATGGTCCTTTTAATGTATTGTATTTGGTTTGCTAGTGTTTTGTTGAGGATTTTTCAATCTGTGTTCATCAGACATGGTACCATGTGTGTGTGCTGTTATCTGGTTTTGTAATCTGGGTGATGCTGGCCTTAAAAATGAGTTATGAAGCATTCCCACCTCTTCAGTTTTCTAGAATAGTTTGAGATAAACAGGTATTAAATATGCTTTGGTCTCCATGCAGACCAACTCCTGATTGCCCCATTAAGTAGCAGCGACCCTATCTACTCTTAGTAATGGGGTCTATTCTCCCCTCCTTCTTTGCCTGCTGGTTCGCCAGCATGAGGAGATCAAAAGGACCTGGTGGCATCTGCAGATCCTGGCTCAGTGGAGGCGTCCTTCCCTGGAAGCAGAGGAAGTTCCCTTTGGAAGTGTTCCCTACCTGGGAACCAAGGGGTCTAACCCAGCAGAGCTTAATGTTACAGAGACAGAAGTCGCTAACTCTGCAAGTGGGCCACTGAGCATGACGGTGAGCAACAGCGAGCTCACCCCCCTGGGCTCTTGGGCCTGTGTCCCTGCTCCTGGATGCACACGCTGTATATACTGGGGCACTCAGTGTATGCACCCCAGATCCTCAAGGCACTGCCCTAGAGCTGGGACTTTACCTAAGGCTTTAAGAAGCCACTTCTTCTCCCCATCAGACTGGCTGCCTACAGCTAACACAGAGTGTTACACAAGTGGTGGCCCCAGGGCAGTTCGTGCTTGTGCTCTGTGGTGCTGCAGTCCATGGGGCTGCCAAGAGGGAGGCATGACTGAGTGGCTGAACAAGTGGCAACTCACACACTGTTGTCCGTTTTCACCGTAAAATGAGCTCCTTGTTCTTTTTAAGGGAAAACCTTTTTTAAGTGGAACTTTTTTGCTGTTGTTCAGTCGCTCAGACGTGTCCGACTCTCTGTGACCCCATGGACTGCAGCACGCCGGCCTTCCCTGTCCTTCACCATCTCCTGCAGTTTGCTCAAACTCAGGTTCATTCAGTCGATGATGCCATCCAACCATCTCATTCTCTGCCACCCCCTTCTCCTCTGGCCCTCAACCTTTCCCACCGTCAGGGTCTTTCCCAGCGAGTCAGCTCTTTGCATCAGGTGGCCAAAGTATTGGAACTTCAGCTTCAGCATCAGTCCTTCCAAAGAATATTCAGAGTTGATTTGTTTAGGACCAACTGGTTTGCTCTCCTTGCAATCCAAGGGACTCTCAACAGTCTTCTCCAACACCATAGTTCAAAAGCATCAATTCTTCGGTGCTCAAAACGCACTCAGCCTTCCTTATGGTCCAACGCTCACATCCATACATGTTGTTCTTGTTCAGTTACTTAACCCTGTCCAGCTCTTTGTGATCCCATGGACTGCTGCACGCCAGGCTTCTCTGTCCTTCACCATCTCCTGGAGCTTGCTCAGACTCATGAAGGGGAGGACAGAGGATGAGATGGTTGGATGGCATCACTGACTTGATGGACATGAGTTTGAGTAAGCTCCGGGGGTTGGTAGTGGACAAGGGAGCCTGGTGTGCTGCAGTCCATGGGGCTGCGAAGAACCGGACACGGCTGAGCGACTGTACTGAATCAGAGATAGGACCTTGGCTTTGCTACCGCACTGGCGTTAACAAAGGCCCTCACTACCTGGTCTGCTGACGCTGCTGCCAAGCCGCTTCAGGCGTGTCCGACTCTGTGGGACCCCACAGACGGCAGCCCACCAGGCTCCCCCGTCCCTGGGATTCTCCAGGCAAGAACACTGGAGTGGGCTGCCATTTCCTTCTCCAAGGCATGAAAGTGAAAAGTGAAAGTGAAGTCGCTCAGTCGCGTCCGGCTCTTCCCGACCCCCTGGACTGCAGCCCACCAGGCTCCTCCACCCATAGGATTTTCCAGGCAACAGTACTGCAGTGGGGTGCCGTTGCCTTCTCCGGCCTCCTCCGCTGCCTGGTCTAAAGCAAGGCTTCCCTACCTCATTCCTCTGCCACAATACATGCTGCTTGCTCCCTTCATAGTTCCTTTCACGATGTGTGATTGTCTTCTGTGTTGATATCTGCCTCCTCCCACTGCAGCTGGTATAGCTGCTCCGGAGGGCGGGGGTGTGTCCATCCTTACAGACTGCTGTTATCATACAGACTCAATCATATATACCATATACGCATATATGTCAATCATATATACATATATGTCAGCAATCATATAGATTGCTACAGTTCACGGGGTCGCAGATCGGACACTACCGAGCGACTGAACTGAACTTCCTTGCCCGACTGCCCCAGGGGCCAAATGTGTCCACCGAGGGGCCGCCGCCGCCCACGCTGCCCTGTGCGCCCCCAGACCCTGGCGAAGGCCCACCTTGCCTCACGGGAGCGTTCCCGGGTAGCCGCCCTGAAGAGTCCGACCGGCTCCTAGGACGCGCCACCGGCCTATGTGATTCGCCCACGTAACAGGCCAGGCGCCGAGGGCCCGACCGCTCATAACGCTTCTGATTGGCCCGCGCCATTTCCTGCTTCCGGGTTGCGGTCCAAACACGGCCCGCCTCTCGGCGGCCGGGCCAGGAGAGAGAGGCCATTGGCCGTCGCCCTGAGCAGGGGCGGGGCATAGCGTCGGAACGCGCGCCGGGACCATTGTCTCCTGGAGAGCCGAGTGGTGCCGCCGAGAGCCGAGCAGAACCAGGCAACCCGAGTGCGACCCGAGCCGCACAGGCTGGCCGGAAGCGGAGCCGAGCGCGGCCGGAAGGAGCCGAGCGCGCCCAAAGGGCCTGAGCGGCGACGGGGCGTTGGCCCGGCCGCGCCGGAGCCATGGCGGCCGAGGGGACCGATGTGGTCGGAGGAGGGCCTCTCGGAGGCTGCCTGACCAAGGACAGCTTGCTGCAGGCTAAGTGCCCCGACGCGGCCCCGAGCCGGCGGCGTGGCTCGGCGCGCTCACGAGACGCCGAGCGCCGCGCCTACCAGTGGTGCCGAGAGTACTTGGGCGGGGCCTGGCGCCAGGCGCGGCCGGAGGAGCTGAGGGTTGACCCAGTGAGGTGGGAGGTCAGGGGTCAGCCCCTCCTGTGCGCGCGCCGGGTCGGGCTCGGGCCCTGGGGACCCTCGGCGTTCCTGGGCCGGGGGCGGGCCGGGGGCGCGGGGCGCGGGGGCTGGACGCCCGGGCCGGTGGAGCGGACGGCAGGCTGAGCGCGCCCTGCTGTGGGTCTGCAGCGGAGGCCTCAGCAACCTGCTCTTCCGCTGCTCGCTGCCCGACCACCTGCCCAGCGTTGGCGAGGAGCCCCGGGAGGTGCTGCTGCGGCTGTACGGGGCCATCCTGCAGGTGAGGGGCGAGTGAGGGCCGCCGTGGCCCTGGGACCCCTCGCCCAAGTCTGGCAGGTGGTGTGGTCCCCACTGCGCAGTGGAGGGCACTAAAGTTCAGGGGTTGAGTATTTTGTCCATTATGATACCAATGCCCGCGCTCTGGAGGCCCCCCGGGCGGTGAGTCCCAGCTGTTGTGGGAGGAGCAAGTCGACCCTCGTGTGTGTTAGCGTCCCTTTGCCATTGGCCCTTTGTGACTGTGGCCCCTTCACTTCCTTCAGGGCGTGGACTCCTTGGTCCTTGAAAGTGTGATGTTCGCCATACTTGCAGAGCGGTCGCTGGGGCCCCAGCTCTACGGAGTCTTTCCAGAGGGCCGGCTGGAACAGTACATCCCAGTACGAGCCCGGCCCTGACCTACCCGAAGCACTTCCTTCCCCCCCAACCCCCTTCCCAGTGTCTGCCTTCACATCCCTCACCCCAGGTAGGGAATTTCCCCCAAGCCCTGACTCCACCCCACCTCCGTTCCCCCACCCTTCCCCCACCTGCCCCAGCCCCTTCACCACCCTGATAGGTTCCTGGGTGCAGAGCCGGCCACTGAAGACACATGAGCTTCGAGATCCAGTGTTATCTGCAGCCATTGCCACGAAGATGGCCAAGTTCCACGGCATGGAGATGCCTTTCACTAAGGAACCCCACTGGCTATTCGGGACCATGGAGCGGTGAGTCAGGAGCCTGCACATGACTGAAGCCCCAGGCTGCCAGTCACTCCTCTGGGCTGCGGCTGAAGGTATCTGATGCTCTGTCCTCCCCTCCAGTAGAGTGAAGCCAGTGTCCCGCTGTCTAACATGACCTCTTACAGAACAGGCTTCCAGAGATTGCCAGACAAGCCATTCAGTGACAGGACAGGCAGGACAGCCTGGCCGAGGGGAGAGGGGAGGGATAGTACACTGAGTGTATCCTGTTATCTGGGCTTTAGGTACTTAAAGCAGATCCAGGACCTGCCCCCTACCGGCCTTCCCCAGATGAACCTGCTGGAGATGTACAGCTTGAAGGACGAGATGGGCAACCTCAGGTGGGGGCAGACAGGACAGGGTAGGGGCAGGGGTCCGGGAGGGGGCTGGACAGAGAGCACAGGAGGTGTGGGGTGTGGGCACCTAGTGGGGTCCTCCCCAGGATTTGCTGAGGGCTAGAATCAAGGCGTAGCCCACAAAGATGCTTCTGACCCTCCTTTGTCACTCTGGCTCAGGACCCATGCCCCTGTTCCCCTATAGGAAGCTGCTAGACACTACTCCATCACCAGTGGTCTTTTGCCACAATGATATCCAAGAAGGTAAGAGAAGGCATCTGAGTCTCCCAGCCTCAGGTGAGGAGGGCCCAGAGGGCCCTGGAGTGACCAGAATCTCACCATTTTCCTCCAGGGAACATCTTACTGCTCTCAGAGCCTAAAAACACCGACAGCCTCATGCTGGTGGACTTCGAGTACAGCAGTTATAACTACAGGTGAGGGTGAGCAGATGGCCTCCCGTGGGCCTGTTCCTACAGTGCCCTAGAAAGGCTGACCAGGCCTTCATCTCTGCATCCCAGCTGCCCAGGGTATTTGGGGCTGAGTGTCCACTTTATTCCCTCAGGGGCTTTGACATTGGGAACCATTTTTGTGAATGGGTTTATGATTATACCCACGAGGAGTGGCCTTTCTACAAAGCCCAGCCTGCAAACTACCCCACTGAGGGACAGCAGGTATGTGGGCCAGAAGCCGGGGGAGCAGGACCTGGCCTGTACGGGAGAAGGAGGGTAAAGTCTGGGAGGAATGGTGAGGAAGGGTGTTCACTGGGAAATCCTCACCGGGCGTCCTCCTGACTCTTGTCTCTTGATCTCAGCTCCATTTCATTCGCCACTACCTGGCAGAGGTGAAGAAAGGTGAGGCCATCTCCCAAGAGGAGCAGAGGAACCTGGAAGCAGATTTGCTGGTGGAAGCTAATCGGTGAGGGGAGACGGGGCAGGGTAGAGCAGGAGGCAGAGGAAGGGTGGACGCCGGGCTGCGGGTGAGGTGTCAGGGCAGAGTGGCGGCAGGAAGCGGGGGTGAGGTCTGAGGCTGGCGGAGCACAGTGTGAGATGGGGAACAGTCAGGACCGGGTGGCTTAGGGTGACGGGGAGCAGTCAGAGCCTTGGGGCTCGGCCGTCCTGCTGGTGGGGTTCAGGCGGCGCCGGGTGTCCTCTGAACGCTCCTCCTGCCCTTAGGTATGCCCTGGCATCTCATTTCTTTTGGGGTCTCTGGTCCATTCTTCAGGCATCCATGTCCACTATAGAATTTGGTTACTTGGTAAGTAACCCAGGTACGTGCGGTAGATGTGGGGAGGGAGCGCGTCGGGGGCCTCCGGCCCTCTCGGACATCTGTGCGTAGTCAGGTGGCCATGGGCAGACTGAGGGGCTGGGGGGTGCTGCGCCCAAGCGTTCTCACCGTCTGGGAATTCTCTCCCTAGGAGTATGCGCAGTCTCGGTTCCAGTTCTACTTCCAGCAGAAGGGCCAGCTGACCAGCTTCCACCCCTCATCCTGACTCTGCCTCCAACTTCTGGCATTTCTCCTGGAGCCTCCAGGGCAGGACCTTGGGGGGAGGGGCACAGGGGAAGCCCTAGGGGGCTGGGCTGAGCCGCACTGAGAGTGGAGTTAAGGAGGCTGACCTCCCCCGGACCCCAGGTTCCCCCCGCAGGAAGTGGGCAGAAGCCCTGGCGTTGGCACCATAAGACAATAAACTGGCTGCATCGCTCACGTCCTGTCCTAGCCGTCCTTGGGTGTTGCAGAAAGCACCCACCAGGAGTTGCACACAGATTGACCAAGGGCCACTGCAAGGAGCCTCGCTTTCCCCTCCTGAGAAGCACAGATGGGGGGTGACCTGGGCTTGACGCTGGTCAGGGGCCGTTCTGCCTCTGCACCCCCCACCCCTGGCTGCAGCTTCAGTTCACTTCAGTCGCTCAGTCGTGTCCGACTCTCTGCGATCCCATGAATCGCAGCACGCCAGGCCTCCCTGTCCATCACCAACTCCCAGAGTTCACTCAGACTCACGTCCATCGAGTCCGTGATGCCATCCAGCCATCTCATCCTCTGTCGTCCCCTTTTCCTCCTGATCCCAATCCTTCCCAGCATCAGAGTCTTTTCCAATGAGTCAGCTCTTCGCATGAGGTGCCCAAAGTACTGGAGTTTCAGCTTTAGCATCATTCCTTCCAAAGAACACCCAGGGCTGATCTCCTTCAGCATGGACTGGTTGGATCTCCTTGCAGTCCAAGGGACTCTCAAGAGTCTTCCCCAAAACCACAGTTCAAAAGCATCCATTCTTCGGCACTCAGCCTTCTTCACAGTCCAACTCTCACATCCATACATGACCACTGGAAAAACAGGAGGCACAGCTGACACCCGATGACCTTTTCCCTACATTCAGCTATTTTTAGTTCAAATGCCGCCCTCCTCACGTGAGCCCCGTTGGGCACCCCCAGGCTCCCAGACCTTTGAGAGATCTTCAGCTTGCAGAAACCTGCTCCCCGTCCCCATTCCTGATTCTCATCGTGAGGCGGGGGTATCTGTTCTCAACCCAAATTTGGGAGTGGGTGTCAGGTTCCCGGCGAGGGCGGGACTTAGGTGGCCTGCCCTGAAGGACGTGCGGACACGGGCCAGAGCGACTGGCCGCACAATCGAACAGGAGCAAACCCTAGCTGTGAGTGGAGCTGCGGGCTAGCTCGGGCCGCCGACCGGGCCCAGGGCTCTGAGCTCGCGTAGGGGTGGGGGTGTGGGGGAAGGGGTGGGGGGAGGCTGGTGCCAAGGTCCCACGTGACACGGCTAGGGGTACGCACACCCCGCCTCACTTCACACCAGACCTACTCCGCTTCCGAGGCCACTCACCCCCACCCCGGAGGCCGCCCTTTGCTGTCCTCGGGGTTTCTGAACTTTTCAAGGCCTTGACCCCCTTGCCGACCACCGCACCATTGTGCGAAAGTTCTGAGGCGGTTGGCGAGGCTGAAGGACCGACCTGCCGCCAGGGGTTGGGGGAAACCAGGACACTACGCGGGGCTGGCCCCGGGAGGGAGGTGGGGGCGGGCCAGGAGCGCGGACCGTGGCGGGGGCGGAGCCTCGGCTCGGCGGCTGAGCCTGCCCACGCCCCCTCCTGCCGCCTCCCAGGTGCCAGGCACCCCCCAGGATGGCGGAAGCGCACCAGGCTGTGGCCTTCCAGTTCACTGTGACCCCAGAGGGGGTCGACTTCCAGCTCAGCCGGGAGGTGCTGAAACACATCTACCTGTCTGTGGTCAGGTCCTGGAAGAAACGCCTGATTCGCATCAAGGTGGGCGCGGGCGGCCCTGGCCTCTGTCTCCCAGCAGGTGCCGAGTCCAGCCTTCCAGGGAAGCAGAGGCCAGGTGTCAGCTGCTGCCCCTCGTCAAGGTCCTCCTCCCCTTCCTGGGCTGGCAGCTCTGCTGAGTGACAGGCTCCAGCCCTGCAGGGCCCAGAGGGGTGCTCGAGGCTGGGGGGGGGGACGGGAGCAGGAGGTGGTCCTGGGGCACAGCAATCAGGTGCTGCACGTGTGGGATTTGGAGGAGGAGTGAAAGCAGGCAAAGGCCTCACAGGTCTCCGCTCACCCAGCCCTTCCTGCTCTGTGAGCATGCCCGTTTCTGCCCGCAGAATGGCATCCTCAGGGGCGTGTACCCTGGCAGCCCCACCAGCTGGCTGGTCGTGGTTATGGCAACAGTGGGTTCCTCCTCCTACAATGTGGACATTTCCATGGGACTGGTCTATTATATCCAGAGATGGCTTCCTGAGGGGTAAGAAGTAAGGCCATGAGAGAGGGCCGGGTGGGCTCTGCGGCCGGGACTCCTGGGCCTGCAGGACGCTAGCCCCTGGAGGCCACAGGGCAGCCCTCTCTGGAGATGGCCGCCGGCTCGGTCCCTGCTTCTGGGAGTTCGTGTGCGAGGCTCTCAGGCGCTCAGATGTGAGTGCATCCAGGGAGTTTTTCCGCCTCTGGTGCCTACCCCAGATGGCTTTATCTACATCAGGGCTGCAGAATCAGAATTTCCCTGCAGCTGGCCTCAAGTGAAGCCCCTGCAGACCTCTCCTCTTCTCTGACAGACGTCCCTACCGGACGCCGTACACCCGGACCCTCTTCAGCATGGTCATCTTCTCCACGGGCGTCTGGGTGATGGGCGTCTTCTTCTTTCGCCAAACTCTGAAACTGCTTCTTTCCTACCACGGTTGGATGTTTGAGATGCACGGCCAGACCAGCCACTTGACCAGAGTCTGGGCTGTGAGTGGAAGCCGGTGGAGGGATCCAGGCATCTGGTTTGAGGCCGCAGGGCCTCACTTTGGGTTCTGAGCTGGAGGGGACAGCCAGGCAGGGCGCTGGTGCCCGGAGGGGCAGGTCTCGGCTCCGAGGGTCTGGGGCAGCCCCTCTAGCGTTTGCTACTTTCTGCTCTCTCCTGCAGCTGCCCCCCCAACACTCTCCACTCTGCGTCCTCAGGTCTGTGTCCGCCTTCTCTCTGGCCGACGGCCCATGCTCTACAGCTTCCAGACGTCTCTGCCCAAGCTGCCAGTGCCCAGCGTGCCAGCCACAGTTCATCGGGTAAGGGCCTGGGTCAGGCATCCCAGTGTGCAGGGCAGGCTGGACTCAAAGAACTCACTCAGACATGAGACTGCCACCTACAGAGAGTCAGCCTGAGAGGGAGCCGTGAGGCTGGGCTTGGAGGAAGGTCAGGACACAGGCGGCTCCTGCCACCTGGCCTCACACTGATGCTGACTTGCCTGGACAGTACCTAGAATCCGTGGAACACTTGTTGGATGAGGAACAATACTATCGAATGGAGACGCTGGCCAAGGAGTTCGAGGAGAAGACTGCCCCCAGGCTGCAGAAGTACCTGGTACTCAAGTCCTGGTGGGCAACCAACTACGTGAGTTCTACCTCCTAGGCTTACCCTCACCCTCCCTGTGTCCTGGCTGCTCACACCCCACCCTCTGCCCCAACTCTAACCTCCCATCCACCCCCAGGTGAGCGACTGGTGGGAGGAGTACGTCTACCTTCGGGGCAGGAACCCCCTCATGGTCAACAGCAACTACTATGTCATGGTAAGAGCTGGAGCCACACAGGCCGCTCTGTGTCCAGCTGTGTCCCCACTCTGGTCTCGGGGCAGAACCTGGAGGACAGCTCAGAGCTGCGGTGGTAGTTTCCGTGGGCAAGTGGAGGTTCTGGAGTGAGGCCTGACGCAGAGGGAAGATGGGGGTGCATGTCCTACAGCGGTCGTCAGGAGGCTGCTTGCAGGTGATGGAGATCCTAGGGATCCGGAGAACCGAGTCGACCCCGCAGCCTCATGCTGTCCCCCCAGGCTCCTCAGGCTCACTGCCCTTCCCAGCTCAGGCTCTGTCCCTTCCTTCCTTGTTCTCCCACTGGCTTCCCAGCCATGACTTCCCAGCTGTCCTGACAGCAGGGAACTTCCTTAAGTGCGTCTTAAGTAGATCCAGAGTTGCTTTTCTTAGGGCTCAGGTCCCTAACCTGCCGCTCCCTGCCCCATGGGAGCGGCCCTCATCCTGCTCCCAGGCCAAGGCTGCACAACCCACCGGGGGTGCCGCCCAACCACAGACCTGCTCGCCTTCTCTCCTTCTTCCAAAGCACATTTCAAGTAGGGTGCTGCCATTCCCCTCCTCCACAAAGCTATCTTTCTAGAAACCTATGTGCAGCTTGTCTAGGCCAGAGGTTTTAGGCTGTTCTGTGGTGGCAGAACCTCTTCCTCCAAGAAAAATAAACAAAATGTCAACAGCTCCAAAGGGTTTGGAAAAGCAACTCAGGTGGAAGCCAGGGCAGGGGGTGACATGACCAGCCCTGCGTTTCACCTCTGGGCCTTGGCCTCAGAGAGTGCGCAGGATGAACTGGGGAAAGGGGCCGAGACACCCCAGACAGAGGGCCCCCTGTGCCCACGCGCCACGGCCTCCCTGCAGGCTCTGCTGTCTCCCTGCAGGACCTCGTGCTTGTCAGGAACACAGACGTGCAGGCTGCCCGCCTGGGAAATGCTGTCCACGCCATGATCACGTATCGCCGTAAACTGGACCGTGAAGAGATCAAGCCTGTGAGTTGTGTTGGGGGTGCGGGCGTGACCGGAAGAGGGGCCGCGTCTGAGCCGTGCTGGGCCTTCCTCCCAGGTGATGGCACTGGGCCTCGTGCCCATGTGCTCCTACCAGATGGAGAGGATGTTCAACACCACTCGCATCCCGGGGAAGGACACAGGTACGGGGTCGCACCCGGGCGCCCGTGCCGGGGCATGGGTGCAGGCCCCTCCCTGCCAGCCATGGGCCCACCACGCCAGTACCCTGCTGCCGGCTGCTCCCTGAGCATCCTCAGCATCTTAGGGTCGTGAAACTGCGAAAGATAGTCAGTTTGTGGCCAATAGTAGACACCTACTGTTTACAGGCACGATGCTACTCCTGGGACCCTGAGAGGCCAGGATGGAGCCCCTCCTGCAGGGGCTCCCAGTGCAAGGGAAGAGTCTCCTGCACAAGAGCAACAGGAAGCCTAATGGAGCTCCTGCCTTGAGGAGCCTGTAGAGGAGGAAGGGCAGGCTTGCCCAGGGCCACCGGAGCAGCACCTGCATTTCTGGCTCTGGGACAGTCTGTGATTTCCTAGAGCTTGAGTCCTCTTCTGTGAAATGCCTCCTGGGACTGTGGTTGGCATTAAGTGAGAGACAGGGAAGCTCTGGCTTGATGCCCAAAGGTTGGGGGAAGGCAGGTCAAGCAGAGGTCCTCGTGGCCACCTGGTGTGGGGCTGGGGGCCTTCGGGGAGGTGTGTGGGGCGGGGGGGCCCTGCTTCTGCCTGAGTCCACCCTGGCCTCTGCCACAGACGTGCTCCAGCACCTCCCGGACAGCAGGCACGTGGCCGTCTACCACAAGGGTCGCTTTTTCAAGGTGTGGCTCTACGAAGGCTCCTGCCTGCTCAAGCCTCGGGACCTGGAGATGCAGTTCCAGAGAATCCTGGACGACCCTTCCCCACCCCAGCCCGGAGAGGAGAGACTGGCAGCCCTCACTGCAGGGGGAAGGTATTGGGGCCCAAGTTAGGGCACCAGGAGGAGAGGAGTTCGGTCCCACGTGCCACCCTGGAACTCAGGCAGGAGGCCTGACGGAGGGACGTAGGCCCAGTGTGCCCGGTGTTGACCAGGACCTGCCGTCGTCAGGAACACCGGTGGCAGCAACGGAGTCGCTGCTGTGACCTCTAACTGCTGCTGGCTGGATCGGGGTGTTCAGAGGCTGCAGACGCAGGTCCTGGGCAGGGCTCTCATCCTGCAGGGGGTCCCACTCACTCTGCCCTTGTGCCCTCAGAGTGGAGTGGGCGCAGGCACGCCAGGCCTTCTTCAGCTCTGGCAAGAACAAGGCTGCCCTGGATGCCATCGAGCGCGCTGCGTTCTTCGTGGCTCTGGATGAGGAGTCTCACCACTATGACCCAGAGGACGAGGCCAGCCTCAGCCTCTATGGCAAGGCCCTGTTGCACGGCAACTGCTACAACAGGTACCACGCCCCGGCTCCCCCGCACACGGGCCCTGGCGCTCCCCCTGCCTCCCCCCACTGCCCTTCTCCTCCCGCTGCAGGTGGTTCGACAAGTCCTTCACACTCATCTCTTTCAAGAACGGCCAGCTGGGACTCAACACAGAGCACGCGTGGGCAGACGCCCCTATCATAGGGCACCTCTGGGAGGTAACAGGCCCCGGGAGGGGCCCTGCAGTGCAGGCTTGGGGCGGGGTGGCAGGGCAAGGACAGCCTCTCAGCCTGACCTTCCCCTGCAGTTTGTCCTGGGCACCGACTCCTTCCATCTGGGCTACACAGAGACGGGGCACTGTCTGGGCAAACCCAACCCTGCGCTGCCCCCGCCTCAGCGACTCCAGTGGGACATTCCTGAGCAGGTGTGCGGGCCGAGAAGGGGCAGGGGTGGCTGTGTGAGAGTGACGAGGGCCTGAGATGCCTTGCAGGCCTCCCCTTTGTCCCAGCCCCACTCTCAGGGGAAAGGTCCGAGTGTCTCTTATGGTCCAGACCGACTCCAGGGAGAGCAGAGACCCCAGGACCGTCTGGGGGTTGGAGAAAAACGTGAGGTGTGAGCTCATGTCTGGGAAGCCACCTGTCAGTGCCCCCTCCCCTGCAGAGCCCAGCCCCGCCTCTGCGCTGACGCCCCCCGGCCTGTCTGTGGCGTCTCCTCCTGAGGACATCGAGGCCTGCCCAGCCTTGCCTTCCTCCGTTACTAACCCTCAGGCCTTCTGGACATGACCCTGGAGCCCTGCTGGAGAGCTCTGCCCCCAGCTGACCTCTCCGTGTATTGGCAGTGCCAGGCGGTCATCGAGAGTTCCTACCAGGTGGCCAAGGCTCTGGCAGACGACGTGGAGCTGTACTGCTTCCAGTTCCTGCCCTTTGGCAAAGGCCTCATCAAGAAGTGCCGGACCAGCCCTGACGCCTTCGTGCAGATCGCCCTGCAGCTGGCGCACTTCCGGGTAGGAGCCCCGGGCCTCCGAGCAGGCGGGGTGGCACCTGGGCCCACCCCAAGGTTCACCCTTCTGTGTTCCCCAGGACAAGGGCAAGTTCTGCCTGACCTATGAAGCCTCGATGACTAGAATGTTCCGCGAGGGCCGGACAGAGACCGTGCGCTCCTGCACCCGAGAGTCCACAGCATTTGTTCAGGCCATGGTGCAGGGGCACCGCCCGGTAAGCCCCCAAGGCCTCGTGCTGAGGCGACCGCTCGGCCTCTGTGGGTTTGGGGTCAGACCCACTCTTCACGGCCCTGTTTCTGCCCCCAGAACGAAGAGCTCCGGCGTCTGTTCCGGAAGGCTGCTGAGAAGCACCAGACTATGTACCGCCTGGCCATGACAGGGGCGGGCATTGACAGGCACCTCTTCTGCCTTTACGTGGTCTCCAAGTACCTGGGAGTCGAATCCCCTTTCCTGGCTGAGGTCAGTGTGGACGGGCGTGTCTGTCTGCAGGCCCGCTCTCGGTGGCTCTGCCTGCTCCACGCCCCACCCAGGCCCGCGGACTGGCCGCGAGCAGCAGCCTTCCCCTTGTCGAGTGGGTGTCGGCGTGAGGGGGGATGGACGGACCAACGTGGCATGTCAGGGCAGCAGCGCCCATGAGGGAAGTGCAGAGGCTCAGGGGGACGGGGGTGTCCGGGCGGAGGGAGCCTTCAGTGCCCAGCCAGCCACTGAGGCCGCGGCGTGGGATATGGAGGAACAGCTCAGGGTGCGGGTAGAGGCAGGGACGGGACAGGCAGGTCCTGTGATGGAGGGGTCTGTGTAGATGCTGTGACGGTGAGAGCAGACTGGGGACCAGGGCCGCAGTCGGGAAGGCCCTGCGTCCGCCCCTTCTGCGTCCTCAGCCAGGACAGGCGCTCAGGCACTACGTGTCCGCAGGTGTGCAGGGCGTCTGACTGCAGGGCTTCCCTGTCGCAGGTGCTCTCAGAACCCTGGCGCCTCTCCACTAGCCAGATCGCTCAATTCCAGATCCGCATGTTCGACCCAAACAAGTACCCCAAACACCTGGGCGCTGGCGGTGGCTTTGGCCCTGTAAGTGCCCTTGAAGGTGGGCAGGTGGGCGGGACCAGGGGACGGGCATGTCTTTGGAGAGTACAGGGCCTCAAGGGGGTCAGACCAGAGGCAAGAGCACAGGCCTGGACCTGCCTGGCATGGGAACACAATGGATGCCTGTCGACCTGTTGGGAGGAGAGTGGATGGGAGCTCACCCCTGCGGGAGTGACCCTGCCTGGAGCTGATGCGCCCTCTGAAGGGGGCTGACAGAGTCCAGCTCTCCCAGAGATTCACACAGGCTAGTTGGTCAGCAAACTGGCGACGCCGTGGAGAGAGGCGGTGCTCTTGAGCCTCCTCAGGGGACGCAAGGCCGTGGGTCCCCTGGTGGGGTCTGCAACCCTGGGGCACAGAGCTCCTCTGTTTTCCCACGGTTTCCTGGGGGTGGGCCCCTTCCTGTGAATCTTGTGGGCAGAGCAAGGCATAACATCAGCTTGGCTTTCAGATCTTCAAGGTCAGCTCACCTCTGCTTCTTTACCCTCCACGCTGCCCCAGGTGGCAGATGACGGCTACGGCGTTTCCTACATGATCGCAGGTGAGGACACCATCTTCTTCCACGTCTCCAGCAAGTTCTCCAGCTCAGAGACGGTGAGTCTGCCCTGCCGCTACTCCGCCTGAGGAGGGTCGGCCCAGGGCACGTCGGGAAGGGCCCTTGCTCCTGTGGCCAGGGGGCAGGGGCTCGCCTGGAGGTTGGTCTGAACTCTTGACTTCCACAGAATGCCCAGCGTTTTGGGAACCAGATCCGCCAAGCTCTGCTAGACATCGCCAATCTTTTCCAAGTTCCCAAGGCTGATGGCTAAGGGCTGGAGAGATGCCAGCTGCCCTTCTGTCCCCACAGAGTGGAGGAGGGGGCCTGTGGTCAGCCTTCAGGCACAGGGGTGGCAGCGCATAGGTGCCTAGGCTCCAAGAACATCTCCGGAAACAAGTGCTCCCCCAGCTGACACTGCTCCCTGAGGGCTCAGGTGGCAGAGGTAGGGCTGGAGGGAATCTTGATTTTTTTTCTTGCTAGATGCTAATAAAAATAAGGCTGTATGGTTCTGTTTTAGCCCTTAAGTACCTGTGGGTTTTTCTGGGGGTGGGGGACTAGGAGGCCCTTCCCTTGCTCTAGCTCAGGCCAGTGAGGTAGCCAGGGAAGGGCTAGGGCTGGAGACTGTGAGAGGCTTCTGACCTACTTTAAATACAGGTCTCTGCTGTCCACACCCACATATGCACTTGGAATAAATTCTTGCTTCAGAACCTCCCCCCGTTCCCTGGTGCCACTGTTTGTCTGCTGGAGCTAGGGCCCACCTGCCTCCTCTGCACCTCCCTGGGCAGGAGCACAGCTCTGTGGAAGCCTCGGCATAGGGAGGAGCTGCAGTCCCAGGCCTGAGTCTGGGTGCCAGGTGGTTGTGGAGGGGACACAGGATAATCTGGAGCAACAGGTATTCCTTCCTTCAGTCCAGCTTTTTATTAAAATAATATTACGAGTAAACAAAAAAATTAATATGAAAGTATAAGCGGGTACTCAGTTACCACTGCCACAAGCCTGAACAAATCTAGATCTCATTGCTCTGCTAGGTGCTGAGAACCAAACGTGCATTAGATACAGTCCTCGGCCTTCTCTTATTAGCCAGTGTCTACTGAGCAGCCACCGTCTACTTGGCTCTGTGTGGGAGATTCCATGGTGAACAAGGCACCACGTGCCCACGAGGATGTCACCACTCGGTGAGGCAGGCACAGATCCGGGGACACAGCGGCTGGCAGGGACACCAGGAGGCTTTTGAGTAATCCGTTTAGCAAGAACTTACTGAGCACTCAGTGTGCTAAGCACTGGGGCACAGCAGTAAGCAGAACTGGGAAAAATCCCTCCCTGTGGGGCTTCAGAGTCTAGTGAGGGAGAAAGGCAATAACCAAGAAGAATGAGCAAATTACATAGTAAGTCGGATGGTAATCAGTGCTAAGGAGAAAAATAAGTGAGGGGAAGGAACAAGGAAGGGATGGGTGGCAATTTCAGACAGAGCGGCAGAGCCAGGCCTTCCCGAGTGGGGCCATTTGACTCAAACCAGCAGGAGAGAAGGATGCAATCTATGTATATACCTGAGGGCAGAGTATTTCAGGCTAAGAGGGCGGCAAGAGTCAATGCTTCATGGTGGGAGGAGCCTGCTGGGGGAGAGGAACTGTCCCCGAGGCCTGTGGCTGGCGTTAGGTCAGGGGAGGGGCAGGCCAGGCTCTGGCTTCCTGTCATGATGTGGGAAGCCACTGGGGTTTGAGCAGAGGATGATATAATCGGTTGTAAATTTTAATGGGATCATTCTGGCTAACCAGAATAATATTAGAACAAAGTAGGGCACAATACTCTGGCCACCTGATGAGAAGAACTGACTCATGGGAAAAGACCCTGATGCTGGTAAAGATTGAAGAGGGGAGGAGAAGGGGACAACAGAGGATGAGATGGTTGGATGGCATCACCGACTCAATGGACATGAGTCTGAGCAAGCTCCAGGAGTTGGTGATGGACAGGGAGGCCTGCCGTGCTGCAGTCCATGAGGTCGCAGAGAGTGGGACACGACTGAGCGACTGAACTGAACTGAGGGCACAGTGAGGATAGAAGCAAGATCTAGCATCGAGCACTGCTCCAGGTGACGGTGGAGTTGGAAGAAACTATGGGGCTTAATCTAAGGGATGGAAAATCAAGAAACTAGGGAGCTGGCAAGGGTGGTTCACATTTTATTTGGGTGATTGGGTGATTAAAATTTTTAAGTGTTTGAATCTGGCATGATTGTAAGAAACGTTTGTGAAAATGCCTAAAAATCTTGAAAATATAAATTGAAAGGAGAGTTAGGCTCCTGATAATAGCTTTGAAGCTTGTCAGAACCCTGAGAGCATGAGATGATTCCCAGGACGGAGGGTCCTGAGCTCTTTTTTTTTTTTTTTCCACTTCTAATTTTGTATTGGGCTGAAGTCCACGGGGTCGCTAAGAGTCAGACATGACTGAGAGACTTCACTCTCACTTTTCACTTTCCGACATCGGAGAAGGAAATGGCAACCCACTCCAGCGTTCTTGCTTGGAGAATCCCAGGGACGGGGGAGCCTGGTGGGCTGCCGTCTATGGAGTCGCACAGAGTTGGACATGACTGAAGCGACTTAGCAGCAGCAGCAGCATAAGCAGTTAACAAACAACGCCGTGATAGTTCCGGGTGAACAGCAAAGGGACTCGGCCACGCGTGTACACACAGCCTCTTCTGAGTCTTGTGAGAAGCTCATAAAAATACAGCTGTGCTCACAAAATGGGACACTCCGTTACAGAGCTTTCTTGGGCTTCCAAAAGTACTTTCACAGACCGTTGCCTCTCAGGTGCCTGCGTGATCTACCCTGGGAAACTGTCTGGATTTGGTTGGCCTCTGGGAGACATCAGCTTGCCCAGCCCTGGGAAAACAAGCTGGCTTTTCATTAAGGTTAAATTCAGTCAAAGTTCTTTTATCTTATCTGTTTTTGGTTGAAATAAGAGAAGAAACCACAGTGCTAAACCAGGGTATAAACTTCCCGATAATTACCCACCAAATGCAAATCTGTATTAGTAACCCACAGATGTGCGAGTCTGCATTATTAGTTAAGGCTAGCAGCCACAACAGACAAAGCCGGAAATCTCAATGGCTTAGCCCAATAGTTTAATTTTTATTCAGTTGGCTGATAAGAAGACTCTGCTCCATACCATGATTCAAAAATGGACTGTTAGAGGTCCTACTTTCCTCAGGTAGCTCCCTAGTTGCCTTGGAAACCAACATCCCTCAGGTCCATGGAGGAGAGAGAAAGAGGGCTCACTCATAGGAGGCTTTTATGGACTTGGCCTGGTAGTGATACAGAGCATTTCTACCCATATCCCACTGGCCAGGACTCATACTGCAAGGGAGGCTGGGAAATGTAGTCTAGCTGTGTGCCCAGGCTATAAAGGAAACATTTGGTGAACAGTTAGCCAGTTTCAGATGCACAAGTGCATGGGCAGATAGATGTCTCTGGACTCCCTGGGAGTCCATCCTTCTTGGCATGGTCTTTACAGGGTGTTTCAGACACCCACCTCCACCTTCCAGGCCCTCACATTTCAGATCAACTGATTTCTAGTCTCTTACACTCCCCCACAAGAACCCTGAACCCCAACTTCACTCTTCATTTCTAAAGGAGGCAGGCACATCCACACCTTTGCCTTTACTGAACCTCCTGTCTGGAATCCTGTCCCCTTTCTCAGCCTGGTAAATTCCTTCCCTGCAGCTGTCTTCATTACCCCTCAGAGTTATTCCTGATTTTTGTTTTTCTGGGATGCTATAACAGAAATCAGCTCTAGAAAGTCTGAGGAAATGGTGGAGTGATTGGAACTGTGCAAGTGGCGCACAGGGAGGAAGGAACAGCCAGAGAAGCAGGTTAAGAAGGGGCAGGAACCTGGCAGCCTGCAAAGGGGATGTGGCCCAGACAGAGGACTCAAGAAAGAGACATGTCCTTATCTGTGCCCAGAACTGTCTGGCTCAACTCTAGACGTGTTTCCTACTCTGCTAAGGATCAGAATCCCTGAGAGTGGGTCGCAGGTTTGTCAGGGATCGCAAACAGAGTTCAAGGTATTCAAAACTGAAGGTGACAACCTCCTAAACTGCCTTCCCTGCCACTCTTCCCCATCTGAGCCAGGGGTCTCACTCTGCAGCTCCTCCGTCCCTTCTCTCTCCCACATGACCAAGCCTTGGCAAGTCAGTCTTCTCAATGGCTCGACTCTGTACTTCCCTCGACCATGACCACCCCTCCCCTGTGCCCACCTCCATCATCATGCACCCCAACAGCAACAGCTGCCCCATTTCTACTCTCCCTCCAGCAGCCAGAGAGACCCCTTCACCTTGCCACTCTTAAGCTTACACCCTCCTAAGGTGCCCATCAAACTCTATCTCCTTGGACTGACTTACAGGGGCCACAGTGATCTCTTTAGCCTCCTCTTGACCACAGCTTTATGTACAGCCCCTCTGGAATTGAGTAGCACTCTCACTTGGCCTTGCTTGGTGATCTGTGCTTTACTGCCTGGAGGCCAGGGTACCTGGCAGACCGTGGCTGGAACCGGTGCCCACACTTCCCAGATGGGACCTGAGCTGGGCCCCTGCCTCATCTCCTTGAGCCTCAGCACCCTCTTCTGTGAGGCAGTTGTAACAATGTTGGCAGCGCATGGTAGCTGTGAGAAAAAATGTTTGAGCATTCACTACTCACTCAATAGTGGTTACTAGCACTTGCTGTGCCAAGGGCCCTCCTGTATACTGGAGACACAGTGGTCAAGCACACTGCCCAGCGTCCTCAGATTTACCACCAGGAGCAAGGGGGGAAACACTCCCATCAGAACGGGGGTGTCCCCTTCTCGTCTGAGCTTTGCCGTGCCTCAACCGCAGCCACCCCTCAATCCACGCACGCCGCTCATTTGAAATGTACCCACTTGAGCGACCAGCCAGGGCAGCCCCTCCCCTTCCGCCCTCAGCGACCGGCCAATGAGACCTCAAGGCCAGGACTTGGGACCCGCCTCAGGCACTCATAGGCATGCGCCCGTAGCCCCGCCCCTTCCACTCCAGGAGACAGCCAATGAAAGCCAGAGGTCAGCTCCGGGGGCAGGTCTGGTAACGGAAAGGGGCGGGGCGTCACTCTGAGGCGCGGCCTCATGCCTCAGGCGTCAGAGGCGGGTAGCCGAACAGGACCCGAGCACAGGCAAGTGGGAGGTGAGAAAGGCCGGCCCGCCTGGGGGTCCTGTACTCCCCCTTGGTGCCGCAGCCCCCAGGCCACGGCGGCCCACGCGGTGCTCACCGTCTGACGCGGGGCCGAAGGTGTGGCAACTACCAGTCCTCACGCCGGCCTTCTCGCCCTGGGTCACCTCACCCTGTCTGCTCACCCGTGTCTCCTCAGCCTGGGTCTCTTCACCCGTCTCCTCGCGCCTCGCAGCCGGCCCCTCTCCGAGGCCTCCTCACCTAGGCCCGCCTCACCCGCACCTCCCGCACACCCTCACACTGCACACCCTGAATCCCACGCGCGTGAGCCGCTCACCCACGACCCCACGCCTGCACGCACATCACACAGCTCGAATCCCTCACATCTGCACACCAGGCGTGGTCCCCGGTCCCCAGGACCACCGCCCAGAGCACCACTCACACATTCTATGCCCATGCTGTTCACACCACCAACCCCCCCCCCCCACACACACACACCCCATAGAAACTCTCTAACCCAGGTGCCTCTCTCATCCTCTCACATTTCTCACTCCAGCAAGGCTCCCAGATTCCATTAAAGCTCTTCTTACTGGGCAAGACCCTCAGCCCACAAACAGGGCCCCAGGCCCCTGCCATTCTTATGCCTCTGAATTCCTCAGTCCCCAGGACCTGCATTCCCTATGCCTTCACACCCTAAGGGGAACCCGCTTTACCTCTGCCCACCTAAGCCCCATGGCTGGCTATTACCCTCATTCCCCTGGGCTTTGGCACTGGCCCAGGTCTTCTCTCCATCCTCAACCTGCTGTCATCCTAGACAACCTCCCAGAAAGGAATGCATGGACCTTAATCCCATGGTCTTCTTCTTCCACTTCAGCTCTTTTCCTGGATCTACTTTCCAGACCTTTCCCTCCTCTGAGATCCAAGCTTACTCTTCCCACAGGCTCCATCCTTCTAGCTGCCTCATGCTCTAGCCCCCAGTCTACCTGCCCCTTAACTCCATGTCCCTTGAAGCCTCTGCTTTGTATCCACCTCCAAGTTACACACTGGTTACTTGTGCCTCCACCACCCACACATTTCAACTCCCAGGCCAGTTACCCTTCATCCTGAGGATACTATGCAGCCATGTGATCCCAGTCATACTACCACTGCTTCTCTGCTGCATGTCTGTGTGCCTCTAGTGGGGCACACAGTTCTGCCAAACCTTCATCCTTCTCAAACCAAGAGAGTCTATTCTTGGGTGGGGGAACTTTTTTATTGCCATCCATAGGCAAGGTAGAAACTTCAGCTTTGAACATGGACTGCCTGGACACTTACCTACGACACTGCACCCTTGTCTCTTTACGCTCCCTTACCTTCATAGGTCAAGGCGACCCTTTTCCTGCCTGAGGTCAGCCCCTGCACCATCATGGCTCTTTCTGCTTGGTCCTGAGGTCAGCCCCTGCACCATCATGGCCCTTTCTGCTTGGTCCTGAGGTCAGCCCCTGCACCATCATGGCCCTTTCTCCCTGGTCTTCAGCCCGGTGGAGGCCACTCTCCAGTTTCGGCGTGTGGGCTTCTCGTCACGCTGGCTCCGCGTGGTGTAGAGCGCAGGCTCTGGGCTCTCAGGCTGCAGCAGTTGTGGCACCTGGGATCTAGAGCGTGTGGGCTTCAACCTGGTGTGAAGGCTCAGTGGTTGAGGCTCTCAGACTCTATAGAGTGCAGGCTCAGTAGCTGTGGCACATAGGCTTACTTGCCCCCTGGCACATGGAATCTTCCATGACCATGAATCGAACCCGTGTCCCCTGCATTGGCAGGCAAGCTCTTAACCACTGGACTACTAGGGAAGTCAAGTTGTCTGTCTCTCTTGACTAGAATGAAAACTCCACAAGGGCAAGTTATTATCTGTTTTGTTTGGTGAAATATTCCTAAGCACCTAAAACAATGGCTGATATTCAATAAATACGAATATTTTTTGACTACATGAATTAATTTTCCTCCTTTCCTCCTCTCTTCTGTTGGCTTCAAGTACACACTCCCCAGTTCCCTACATTTCTGACTGCTTGTCAGAGCCTTTTATGGTCTTGTTTCCTTCTTAAGTGCTGATTTTTTGTTTCTTTTATTTGGCTGCACTGGGTCATATTTGCGGCATGTGGGATCTAGTTTCCTGACCAGGGATTGAACCCGGGCCCTCTGTGTTGGGAGTGTGGCATCTTAGCCACTGCACCACCAGGAAAGTCCCAGTGCTGATGTTTTTAAGGGCTTCTTCCTAGTCCATTTTCTCTTTTCCCTTTATATATTCACTGAATGATTTCATCTCTTCCCATGATTTAACCACTATCAATTCTTTTATTTTCAGCTTAACCTCTTCCTAGGATTCTAATTCTATTTTTCAGGTGTTTGTTGAATAGCTCTGCTAGGATCCCTGATAAGCACCACACACTCAAGCTGCCCCAAATTGAAGTCAGTAGCTTCTCCATCCCATCCCTTCACCTCCAGTGCACCAGCTATCCTGGTAGTCATTCTCAAAACTACCCACTGAATTGTCTGAGGCAACTGGGAGAAAATGTGGTGCTATGGAGCTCTGTCTCCCAGACAAGACTGAGTTTCAATCTAACATTTCAAACAGTCGAATGATAAAAGCATGAAGGCAAGAGAGAGCATGATGAGTTCAGCTTTCTCAATGACGTGGCTATGATGGCCTTTTTATAGA
This sequence comes from Oryx dammah, assembly GCF_014754425.2. Taxonomy (NCBI): domain Eukaryota; kingdom Metazoa; phylum Chordata; class Mammalia; order Artiodactyla; family Bovidae; genus Oryx; species Oryx dammah. Next base: position 190,571 of record NW_024070213.1, read on the forward strand.
AGGCTTTGGTGAGAAACTGAGCAAGGACATTTGGCTGAGTGACTATTGCAATTCGTAGAATCTTGCTCTACAAGTTTCTTTTTACCAAACTGACTTCCTTGATGACAAGATGGTGTACTTATTTTTTTAATCCTTACTTTTTGTGGTACTGCTTGACATATGGTGAAAGTGAAAGTGAAGTCGCCCAGTCATGTCCGACTCTTTGTGACCCCATGGACTGTAGCCTACAAGGCTCCTCCCTCCATGGGATTCTCCAGGCAAGAGTACTGGAGTGGGTTGCCATTTTCCTTCTCCAGGGGATCTTCCCAACCCAGGGATCGAACACTGGTCTCCCGCATTCCAGGCAGACGCTTTAACCTCTGAGCCACCAGCTTGACATATGGTAGGTACCCACATTTGCAAAATTACGTATTTAATATGACTGAAGCCTAGGATATATATGAGGATGTGGCTCAATACTGATAAGTGTGAGCTTTTGTGACTTCAAAGGCATTATTTACACAGAAAATTTGATGTTGTTGTTTGAATATTTGAAATGTTTGAGTGTTTGTTGTTGTCATTCAGTTGCTAAGTCGTATCCGACTCTGCACCCTCATGGACTGTAGCACACCACGTTCTTCTGTCCTCCACTGTCTCCTGGAATTTGCTCAAATTTATGTCCACTGAGTCAGTGATGCTAACCGTCTCATCGTCTGTCGCCCCCTTCTCTTCTGGCTTCAATCTTTCCCACCACCAGGGTCTTTCTAATGAGTCGGCTCTTTGTATCAGGTGGCCAAAGTATTGGAGCTTCACCTTCAACAGTCCTTCCAATGAATAGTCAGGGTTGATTTCCTTTAGAATTGACTAGTTTGATTTCCTTACAATCCAAGGGACTCTCAAGAGTCTTCTCCAGCACCACAGTTCAAAAGCATCCATTTTTCAGCACTCAGCCTTCTCTATGATCCAACTCTCGCATCTGTATATGACTACTGGAAAAACCATACTTTTGACTATATGGACTTTTGTCAGTAAAGTGAATGTTTACTTTGATTTAAAAAATTATATTTATTTTTTAAAATTACTAATCTAAAATTCTAGTCTTCCTTAAGTATTTAAGCTTAGTTTATAAATTTTATTCTAAATGAGATTATTTATTAGATTGTTTATTCTAAATAAGACTATCTTATTCTAAATTTTTAATCTTATTCTAGCTCTAGCATATTTTTAATAATAATTTAAGTTTTTGTTCCATTTGCAAACTTAAATTATAAACTTAATGTATCCTATTTCTATAAATACTTCAATTGTCTTAATAATAAAATTTCCTACCTTCTTATGTATTCTTATAAAAATCATAAATAAAACTCATAAATATGGTAAATCTCAAGTTCTCTTAAATATCCTAGTACTCTTATAAACTTACTAAGATTTTTACTTAAAATTAAAGCCATAGTCAGTTTCACATTTTAAACTCCAATGACAAAGCTGACCAAATTCTCAAAAACATTCAAATGCATATAATATCAAAGTCATGGTACAGGTATCCCTTGCTTTGCAAAGTTCACTTTATACCACTTCACTTTTATGAAAAACCTATAGCAGTACCTGTTTTACTAACAAAGAGAAATCTGAAGAGGATTTTCTCTTTAATGGGAAAAAAAAAGGTGAAAAATAGAAGTAGCGTCCAGGATTTTGTTTTGCAACAAGTCATATAGAGGCAGTGTGCACCCCAAACAGTGAGAGTGGCAACGCCAAGCTCATTCCCCAGGAACTACACTCTGCTTCTCAGCACCAAGGTGTCACAACTTTGAGCTTTATGAGCATCTATGCTTCATCTTGATTTATTTTGTGTATTTGTTAGCAAGATATGTCTTCAGGTAATTACTTCTTTGCCTTATGCCATTTTGGTTTATGAAAGGTTTTGTACAGACATTCTACTTTTGGACAAGGAGGCAAAACTGTAGTTTTATGCTTTTAATATTTCTTATTTTAATTTCTTTTCTTCTCAGAATTATAATTATTCACCCATATGATTTTTAGGGTTTTGTTATCTTATTCTTTTATTTATTTTTAAATTGAAGTATAATTGACTTACAATGTCATGTTAGTTTCAGGTGTACAGCATAGTGATTCAATTTTATGTACATATATTTATATCCATTTTTAGACTGCTTTTTTTATAGGTTGTTACGAAATATTGAGTATAGTTCCCATTGTCTTGGACTTTTTAGAGGTGTCTTTTCAGCTTGTTGAGATGTCATTATGATCAGAGGACACTGGCTGGGGTTCAGTAACTCTAATAGTCTGCCCTTGGCTTCCAGATCATTACTCTCCTGTTTCTCCTACCTCTGTGGCCCCTCTTCATCAGCATTGTAGGCTGGTTCCTTTGCGTCTCCCCAGTCTTGATGTTGAGCCACTTCTCCATCTGTGTTTTCTCCCTTGATCTCACCCATCCTTATGTCTTTAAATATCATCTATATGCTTATGACTCCCACATTTCTCTCTCTCCCTTGAATTCATTTATTCAGCTTCCTACTCAGTATTCCCACTTGGATGCCTCATGAGCATCTTAATATGTTCAAAACTGGATTATTTCTTTCCCATGCAAACTAGCTTCTTCCAGTCTTCCCCTGTCTCAGTTAATGGTACCACCATTTCTGGTTGCCCTATCAAATGCCTTAGGATTGTACCTAACTCCACAATGACTCATCAGCAAATCTTGTCTGCCCTCCCTCGGTCCTCCTTCACGCTACTTCCTTCAGTCCTATGCTGATCTGAGCTGTTACTATCTCAGTTCAGTTCAGTTGAGTCTCTAAGGCGTGTCCAACTCTTTGTGACCCCATGGACTGCAGCATGCCAGGCTTCCTTGTCCATCACCAACTCCCAGAGCCTGGTCAAACTCATGTCCATCGAGTCAATGATGCCATCCAACCATCTCATCCTCTCTCATCCCCTTCTCCTCCTGCCTTCAAGTCTTTCCCAGAATCAGGGTCTTTTCCAATGAGTCAGTTCTTCACATCAGGTGACCAAAGTATTGGAGTTTCAGTTTCAGCATCAGTCCTTCTAATGAATAGTCAGGACTGATTTCCTTTAGGATTGACTGGTTTGATCTCCTTGCAATTCAAGGGACTTTCAAGAGTTTTCTCCAGCACCAGTACCATAGTTTGAAAGCATCAGTTTTTTGGCACTTAGCCTTCTTTATGGTTCAACTCTCACATCTGTACATGACTACTGGAAAAACCATAGCTTTGACTAGATGGACCTTTGTTGGCAAAGTGATGTCTCTGCTTTTAAATATGCTGTCTAGGTTGGTCATAGCTTTTCTTCCAACGAGCAAGCATCTTTTAATTTCATGGCTGCAGTCACCATCTGCAGTGATTTTGGAGCCCAGGAAAATAAAGTCTCTCACTGTTTCCATTGTTTCCCCATGAAGTGATGGGACCAGATGCCATGATCTTAGTTTTCTGAATGTTGAGTTTTAAGCCAACTATTTTACTCTCCTCTTTCACTTTCATCAGAAGGCTCTTTAGTTCTTTGCTTTATGCCGTAAGGATGGTGTCATCTGCATATCTGAGCTTCTTGATATTTCTCCCGGCAATCTTGATTCCAGCTTGTGCTTCTTCCAGCCTGGCATTTCACATGATGTACTCTGCATAGAAGTTAAATAAGCAGGGTGACAATATCGTACTCCATTTCCAATTTGGAACCAGTCTTTTGTTCCATATCCAGTTCTAACTGTTGCTTCTTGACTTGCATACAGATTTCTCAGGAGGCAGGTAAAGTGGTCTGGTTTTCCCATCTCTTTAAGAATTTTCCACAGTTTGTTGTGATCCACACAGTCAAAAGCTTTGGCATAATTAATAAAGCAGAAGTAGATGTTTTTCTGGAATTCTCTTGCTTTTCCTATGATCCAGCAGATGTTGGCAATTTAATCTCTGGTTCCTCTGCCTTTTCTAAAACCAGCTTGAACATCTGGAAGTTCACAGTTCATGTACTGTTGAAGCCTGGCTTGGAGAATTTTGAGCATTACTCTGCTAGCGTGTGAGATGAGTGTAATTGTGTGGTAGTTTGAACATTCTTTGGCATTATCCTTCTTTGGGATTGGAATGAAAACTGACCTTTTCCAGTCCTGTGGCCACTGCTGAGTTTTCCAAATTTGCTGGCATATTGAGTGCAGCACTTTCACAGCATCATCTTTCAGGATTTGAAAGAGCTCAACTGGAATTCCATCACCTCCACTAGCTTTGTTCGTAGTGATGCTTCCTAAGGCCCACTTGACTTCTCATTCCAGGATGTCTGGCTCTAGGTGAGTGATCACACCATTGTGGTTATCAGGGTCATAAAGATCTTTTTTGTACAGTTCTTCTGTGTATTCTTGCCACCTCTTCTTAATATCTTCTGCTTCTGTTTGGTCCATACTGTTTCTGTCCTTTATTGAGCCCAACTTTGCATGAAACATTCCCTTGGTGTCTCTAATTTTCTCGAAGAGATCTCTAGTCTTTCCCATTCTATTGTTTTCCTCTATTTCTTTGCATTGATCACTGAGGAAGGCTTTCTTATCTCTCCTTGCTATTCTTTGGAACTCTGCATTCAAATGAGTATATCTTTCCATTTCTCCTTTACCTTTACCTTCTCTTTTCTCAGTTTCTCAGCTATTTGTAAGGCCTCCTCAGACAACCATCTCTCACTTCCGTTATTCCAATGACCTCCTCCTAACTGGTCTCCCTGCCTCCACCCATGTGCATATAAACTGTTCTCAGTCTAGTGATTTATTAACATGTAAATCAGATTATCAACCTCCAGGTTCCCATCTCACTCAAAGAAAAAGTCAAAGTCTTGGCCTATAAGGCCCACCTCAATTTTGCCCCACCATTTTTTGACCTTTTCTACTTAACTATTCATTTCACTCTGTCTATTCCAACTATACCACCCTCGTGGCTCTTCCTCCCACTCATCCAGTAGGCTCCTAGCTCAGGGCCTCTGCTTTTACTATTTGTTCTGCATGGGATGCACTTTCCCAACATATGTGTATGACTCATCATCCTCTCACTTCCTCCAGGTCTCTAGTCAAAATCACTTCAGGAAAGCCTTTCCCTGCACACTTATCTAAAAAACAGTCACTGCTCTATACATATTCTCTCCCACCTTCCATTTCTGGTTGACTTTTTTTCTTTAGTACTTATCCCTCCTTTTATTTATTTCACTTATTAATTTTGTTTATTTGTTTCTTCTCCTCACTAGAATATAAATTCCATGAGACCAAGGATTTTAAAGTTTTGCTCAGCGCTTTATCTTCAGAATCTAAAATAATGTTCAATAAATAACTGTTAAATGTATAGATAAAATAATGTTAGTGAAACTTTATAACTTAATGAATTAAGCAAGCAGTCCACACAACTTAGATATGAATTATGTCATTACCTATTTCTTTGCTTTCATGTAGGTTTTTGTAACCACCCACATGATAGAATTATTTCATTCCATTTTGTAGTTACTTAGCTGTTTTGTAAGAAAACTGTAGAGATTTTTTAACTTTCCAGAGTTTTGTGTTAGTTTCATGGATAGTTTTTCATTACATCTCTTGTAAATACACAACTCTTGTAAATTTTAAATAATATCTCATTAAATGTTGGGTCTCTTAAGGTTTTCAGTTATTTGGTCACATCTTGGAACCAGATGAGAATAGTGGCAGTGAGGAGTTAGATTATGAAGGATCTTATATCTACAGTAAAGAGGTTATATTTTATCCTGAAAGAAATAGGAGCTATTGAAGAGTTTCAAGCAATATGACATGGTTCGTTTTGCATGTTAAGAAAGGTCACTCTGGGGGTGAACTGGAAAATAGATTGGGCATGAGGAAGCTGCAAGCAGGGAGACCAGTTACAATTCTAGAACAATAGTCCAAGTGAAAGATGAAGAGAGCCTGTACCATTAGGTCCAAGCTTCATAGTTTCAGCTCCAGCCTATCTCCTGAACTCCGGGCTGTTGTATTCAACTGCCTATTTGTATCTCCAGTTGGAGGCCTGGCTTCCCTCATAGCTCAGTCGGTAAAGAATCTGCCTGCAATGCAAGAGACCGGGTTTGATTCCTGAGTTGGGGAGATCCCCTGGAGAAGGAAACGGCAATTCATTCCAGTATTCTTGCTGGGAAAATCCCATGGACAGAGAAGCCTGGCGGGCTACAGTCCATGGACTCACAAGTCGTACACGACTTAGCAACTAAACCAGCACCAACAGGCATCCCATAGTAGCAACATGTTCAAAATAGAGCACCTGGAAATTCCCCGATGGGCCAACAGTTAAGACTCCATGCTCCCCCTACAAGGGGCCCGGGTTCATCTCCTGATTGAAGCACTAAGATCCCGCATGCAGCACTGAGCAGCAGCTCCCCCCAAAACATAGAGCCCCTGGTTTACCTTCTGATCTGCTCCTCTCCTGGTCTTCCCCATTTCCATTAACAACCCCACCACCCACCAAGTTGTTCTCATCAAAATTAGGGATTATTTTAATTTCTCTCTTCCCACCACTTGCCCCTGCAAACCTTGACATAAGTCCTCTACCCAGTGCTGTTGGCTCATCCTCCACAAATTAACCAGAACGCTTCACTTCTCAATATTGATAGCATCACTGAAGTTCAAGTGCTGTCATCTCTAGACCACTTTAGTGCTCTCTTGAGTAATAGATCTTGTCACTCTTTCCTCCTCTCGACCTCCTGCAGCAGTCCACTTTCCAGACAGCAGCTGAAGTGTGCTGTTACCTTAAAACATAATCACATGATCCCCTGCCCCCTCAACCTCCAGTGGCTTTTCATCACTCTCAAAATAAAAGCAAAGTTCTTGATTATTTAGTTGATTTCATGTCCTATCACTCTTCTCCACAGCCCCATTCTCTGTCCCTTAAAACACACTAGGGCGGCTCTCACATTTTCTTGAGCCATTCCCTGTGTCTAGAACTTTTCCCCTCAATCTTCAGAAGACAACTCCTTTTTATCTTTCATATAAAGTGGCAGCTCAAATGTCGCTAGAGTAGAAAGGACTTCTCTGACTTTACAGGCCAGAGCATCACTCTTCTGAAAAGTCTTCTTTATTACACCATCCTTTCAATTTTTTGTAGCAGTGACCACAAACTCAAGGTATCTTTATGAATCTGTTAACTTGGCTATTTTCAGTCTCTCCCCCTAGAATGGAAACTCCATGACGGCATCCAGTCTGTTTGAATCCTCAGATACACTACAGTGTCCCCATAACCATAGCAGATGTCCGGCAATTAGTAGACACCCAGTAAAGCTGTAATCAATAGTGGATAATGAAGTGGACCTCTATTAAAGCAGCAGCCTTGGAGAACAGAAAGGAAGAAGGAAGAGACTTCAAAGAGCTGGATCAGGCTATGATCTCCACAAGAGCAGGGTTCAGTTCAGTGGTGGCTTTCAGGCACAATCTTCCTGACCCATAGATGATTTAATGTTTATTCCATGAAAAAAAGGAAATTGGCGAGTTTTAGTGACCCCTTAGTTCAGAAAGGGGCTTTGCTTGTGGCTCAGAGAGTAAAGAATCCACCTGCAAAGGAGGAGACTAGGGTTCAATCCCTGGGTCAGGAAGATCCCCTGGAGAAGGGAATGGCTACCCACTCCAGCATTCTTGCCTGGAGAATTCTATGGACAGAGGAGCCTGGTGGGCTACAGTCCATGGGGTCGCAAAGAGTCAGACACGACTGACTCTTTAGGTCAGGAAGACAAAAGGAGTTAAAGACAACGTAAGTCTTCTGGCCTGGGTGCCCAGCTGTGAGTAGTGGAGCTAGAATTGAAGCACGAAGCTGTCTCACGCATCTTCTCTCTGTGCACTCCCTAGATGGCTGATCCTGACCCTGGGGAAAGAAGCTATGACAACATGCTGAAAATGCTGTCAGACCTGAATAAAGACTTGGAAAAGCTGTTGGAAGAGATGGAAAAAATCTCAGGTAGGATGTTTTCCCAGGCAGGGTACCTTCCTCCTTTCCAAGAGCTCAAATCCTCCTTATACTTCCAAGCTCAAACCAAGTACCTCCTCAATCAGGTCTTCCCTGACTACTTTTCAGCTTCTTCACCAGGTAGCTACTGTGCCACAAGATTTTATACTAACCACTGATATTGCCTTGAATTGTTTCCTGATTATTTTTGTGTGTTTGCATCTTATTCCAGCAAATGAACTATTATCTTCTTGAGGGCAGAAATAGTAACTTCTTCTTTTGTAACTGGGCACACAGTACCATGAAGAACTAGTAAATTGTTAGTCACTCAGTTGTGTCCAACTCTTTGTGACCCCATGGACTGTGGCCCGCCAGGCTCCTCTGTCCATGGGATTTCCTGGGCAAGAATACTGGAGTGGATTACCATTTCCTTCTCCAAAAGCAGCAATAGAATTGAACTAATTTCTCCACTTTTGGAAAAGAATGTTAGTCCGTTATTTTGTTTAACATGTTTCCAGTAAGCAGTAACTAGCAGTGGTAGTGGTACAATTATAATTTATTTAATTTGTTCTTTACCAGTTTGGAATATATGTAATTCTTAAAATTGTGTTATCCTGTTTTATTAGAGAAAATCACAATGTGAAACAAATTTTAGAGTGCCCAAATACTCTACTTAAATGAAAACAAGCTATTTTTAATGACATTATTAGTTTTTAAGTAATCTCCACTTACTACAAGTCTTCAGAAAATTTCTACTTAAAAAAATGTTCTCAATTTTGTGCCCACATACTTGAAAGTTTTATATATACCTTTTAAAAAAGTTCTAGAATTCATTTTCCACTATGAGTTGTTTGATTTCTTCAATCTAATTAAATATTCTCTTATTTAACAGCATTTACTGAGCACATATATGTGCTTTTTTAAAAATACAAAGTTGAGTAAAGATGCTCCTTCTTGAGAAGTGAGTAGGGACCAGGAACAGACATCAAGATGACTAGTCATATTCAAACATACAGATTTAAAGCACATTTTGACTTTATGGTGAAGCTGTAATCCGGCAAATGCCAATAACGATGTACACCAAATTCTGGGGAAGGGGCAGAGGAGAGGCGGGCTGCTTGGGAAGGCAAGTGCGGCTTTGAGCAAAGCAGAGCATCAGAGGAGGAGCAGGGATGGGACAGACGAGGTCAGGCCTGTGAGCAGAGGAGAGGGGCTGTCCAGGAAAAGAAATAGTCGAGGCTGTGTGCCTGTGAGGGAAAGACTGGCATAGTCAAGAAGTCTGAGTAGCGCATGAGATTCACAAGGTGGCAGGCCATAAAATGCGGGGCTGAAAGTGAGAAGAAGCATCTTTAATGCAATACCAAGTTACAGAGGTCTACCTTTCTTATGTAAGTGATCCGGAGCCATTTGGAATTTCGAGGAAGTCAGTTGCCTTTTAGAAAGATAGCTCTGGTAACAGTGTGAGAAATGGTTCAGAAAGAAAAGCCCGGAGCAGGAAGGCCAGTTAGGCAGGTTTTCCAGAACTAAAGGCTGAAAAGGAGCTAGCCTTAACACAAGCTTGGCACTGAGAACAAGAACATAGCTGATTTCTGTGAGAGAATGTCTTACTGATTTGTAAGAGCTCTTTCTGTATTAAGACTCTTAGGTGCTAGTTCAAAATTGTAGGAAATATTTTTCCCAGTTTGTCATTTTCCTTTAATTTTGTATATGAAGCTTCAGTGAGAAGTCTTACGTAGTAAAAATTATTGATATTTTCCTTTCTGATTTATTCCCATTGCTTCAATGCTTAGAAAATCTTTCCCTAATTCAAGATCAGTGAAACAGTCACTTACATTTTCCTCTACTTCGTGGTTTTAGCCTGTTTTTTTTTTTTTTTAACATTTAATTCAAAACTATCTGGTGTGCCAAAGGAACCAGGCTTGTACTGCATTTTTATTTAGATTCACTGGAATCTCTCTTTTTGGTAAATATTCCAACAATAATTAAGGTGGTAGGTAAGTAAGTTATTCAGTTGGGTTCAATTCAGTTCAGTCGCTCAGTCATGTCCGACTCTTTGTCACCCCATGGACTGCAGCATGCCAGGCTTCCCTGTCCATCACCAACTCCCAAAGCTTGCTCAAACTCATGTCCATCGAGTTGGTGATGCCATCCAACCACCTCATCCTCTGTCGTCCATTTCTCCTCCTGCCTTCAATCTTTCTCAGCATCGAGGTCTTTTCAAATGAGTCAGCTCTTCGCATCAGGTGGCCAAAGTATTGGAATTTCAGCTTCAGCATCAGTCCTTCCAATGAATAGTCAGGACTGATTTCCTTTAGAATTGACTGGTTGGATCTCTTTGCAGTTCAAGGGACTCTCAAGAGTCTGTCTTCTCCAACACCACGATTCAAAAGCATCAATTTTTCAACACTCAGCTTTCTTTGTGGTCCAACTCTTACATCCATATGTGACTACTGGAGAAATCATAGCTTTGACTAGACGGGCCTTTGTTGGCAAAATAATGTCTCTGCTCTTTAATATGCTGTCTAGGTTGGTCATAGCTTTTCTTCCAAGGAGTAAGTGTCTTTTAATTTCATAGCTGCAGTCACCATCTGCAGCGATTTTGGAGCCCACTGTTTCCATTATTTCCCCATCTATTTGCCATGAAGTGATGGGACCAGATGCCATGATCTTCATTTTTTGAGTGTTGAGTTTTAAGCCAGCTTTTTCACTCTCCTCTTTCACCTTCATCAAGAAGCTCTTTAGTTCCTCTTTCTGCCATAAAGGTGGTGTCGTCTGCATATCTGAGGTTACTGATATTTCTCCCTGCAGTCTTGACTCCAGCTTGTGCTTCTTCCAGCCCGGCATTTCGCATGATGTGCTCTGCATAGAAGTTACATAAGCAGGGTGACAATATACAGCCTTGACGCACTCCTTTTCCTATTTGGAACCAGTCTGTTGTTCCATGTCCAGTTCTAACTGTTGCTTCTTGACCTGGATACAGATTTCTTAGGAGTCAGGTAAGGTGGTCTGGTATTCCCAGCTCTTTAAGAATTTTACACAGTTTGTTCTTATCCACACAGTCAAAGGCTTTGGCTTAAGTTATTAAGTAATAATAATTAAGTTGATACTACTAAGGTAATAGTGTTGTATTTAAAAAAATGCTCTCTCACCATAGAGATGAGGTTGACAGGTATTTATATTGAAACAAGTCACAGAAAAAACTTAGCTTTGATGATCTATAAAATTTGTCTTTGAAATTTTCTAAGTAAAAACTGAAATTGTTTGATACATTCAGCTATTGAATTCAAGCAGCTGCACATCTTGGAAGGCTTTTGTACTTTCCTCCTCACAGAAATGAAACCAATGTAGCCTGCACCTGCTGGGCGTGAGTGAGGGGGCCTGAGTGAGGGGCCTGAGTGAGGGGGTGTGAG
>NW_024070213.1:202302-255825 GCF_014754425.2 Oryx dammah
GGGGCGTGAGTGAGGGGGTCTGAGTGAGGGGGCCTGAGTGAGGAGGCCTGAGTGAGGGGGCCTGAGTGAGGAGGCCTGAGTGAGGGGTGTGAGTGAGGGCTCTGCTGCGCGTGATCCCGCATCCCCTCCCTTTGGTGCTTCTCCACATCACATTCCTTGAACTGGTATAAGGTCCAGTATTTTCCCTTTAGGATATTCTCTCCTTCATTTTAGTTGCACATATTTTCCTCTTTTTATAACCCTATTTTTATATAAATATGCTGCACAGTTGTCTAATTTGGGGGGCAATCAAATCTTATAAAAACTTGCTTTGGCAATTTATCAGCTGATAAAGTTATGTTTTTATCAACATATAAGCAACCACAGATTAAATAGTATTAAAATGTTTTGTAAAGTTTACCTTTTGTAGTTTCTCAAAGTAAATAATATGTCCTTGGGCCCATGGATTCAAATCTAATAGTTGAGAACACTAAAATATTTTTCTACCTGAAGCGTAAGCAACAGAACTATTTTGTCATAGTGTCGCTAGGACAGGTTAAGACAAACATTGTTGAAAGAAGTAACATGATTTTAGACCAGGATGAATCTCACAACCTTACCCTTTAGGTTAAATTTAAAATGAAGCCCAACACATAAGTCTTTAGCTTCTGTTGCCCCTGGGAAGGCTCTTGCCCCATTTTTCCAGTGACCACACTGGCCAGGTAAAATCACCAAAGAAGCAATTATCAACTATCAAAAGCACCAACCAGCAAATAAATCTAAATGTGCAAATTTATACAAATATATATGCATATTTTAAACAGTATTAAAAAGCCAAATCCTCTTGACCTCAAGGCTTAAAGTTTCTCTTTCTGTTCTCTTTAAGTCAAATCATGACCTAGGATAAATTTCCCAGTACAAATTTGGCTGCACGACTTATGAGAGTGAGCCCTGAGAATGTGAGACTTCTCAGGTAGGAGGAGAGATTCTAACTGGGTTTCCTACCCCTGCCCCAAATCTATCCCATCCTATCCTATTAGTTGAGAAGTGATTTCTTTATTACTCATGAAATTTTTTACATATAATAGGGCAGAGATAGCTAACTTGTTTTATAATATGTTAGGTTTTTGGTTTATCACACCAGTTTCATTATTGTTAATCAGTAAGTTCCCCCTTCATTATTCTTTCTGTCTTTTTTTTTTTTTTTACCTATTCTCACTTGTTTATTCTCCAGATGAATACTGGATTCATTTAATATTTTATTTGGAATTGTGTTAAACGTGTACACTAATGTGGAAAGAATGATATCTTTTAAACAACACTTACTTGGCCGGGCCGGGTGGCAGCTGCGGCAGGCAGGGTCTGTCGCTGTGGCGCGCAGGCTCTTCCCTGCAGCCTGAGGGCCCTCTAGTCGGGCGGCCCGCGGGCTCCTGAGGGCCCTCTAGTCGGGCTCCTGAGGGTCTCTAGTCGGGCGGCCCTCGGGCTCCTGAGGGCCCTCTAGTCGGGCGGCCCTCGGGCTCCTGAGGGCTCTCTAGTCGGGCGGCCCATGGGCTCAGTTGCCTTGCAGCTTGTGGAATCTTAGCTCCCTGACCAGAGACTGGACCTGTGTCTCCTGCACTGGAAGAAGGCCGCTTAACCAATGAATGACCAGGGAAGTCCTGAATAAGACGTTTTTAACATTAAATATTCTCAGGCAGGCTTCCCTTGTGGCTCAGCTGGTAAGGAATCTGCCTGCAATGCAAGAGACCTGGGTTCCATCCCTGGGTTGGGAAGATCCCCTGGAGAAGGGAGAGTCTACCCACTCCAGTATTCTGGCCTGGAGAATTCCATGGACTATACAGTCCATGGGGTCGCAAAGAGTCAGACATGACTGAGCAACTTTCACTTCACTTCACTTCATTCTCAGGTAGAAATGTGGTATTTCTCTCTAATTATTCAAATATTCTTTAACATGTCTCAAAGGATTTTGTAATATTTTTCTCCAGATTTCTTTCCTTCAAGTTTTATTTTTCTAATTTTATTAAGATATAATTGGTGTGTAATAGCGTATACATTCAGGTTGTATAACATACAAGGTACCAGGGGATATGCTTATTTGTTCAGACAACAAAAGCACATCTGTAGCAGCACGGGCAATCGACGTCCGCTCCTGATTGAGCTCACACAAGTCCTTCTCTGTCATTCTCTCTAAGATTTGTCTTCTGTCCGGGCCAGATAGGCAAGTGGAATGAGACTGTGGTGGGAGCTACCTGCTGTGTCTTTCAAGCTGTTAATTGTAGTGACGATCTCTGCAGTCCCTCCAGGAGTGCAGTGTGGCTTTAGTTTACTACTTTCACAGGTAGAGGCAGTTCTGGTCACCTCCACTTGGTCTCTCCTGCCAAATAACCTTCACTCTGCGGATTAGGGAATACATATGGGGATTCTCCCAGTTGTTGAGTATGTATATTTCAATTATCCATCCTGGAACTGGGGAAATTACCACGGTATGGGTTCAGAAACCCACTGAGCCCACTGTGAGCTAGAGCTCCATGGGTAACCGGGCCTCCGTCTGCTGACTGGTGAACCACTATGCTGCTGGCAATGCTTTGGGTCCCCAGGAGTTTGTGTCAGTTCAGAGGCAGTATCTAGGAATCCCCAGAAGATCTGATTACTTCCCTTTCCCAAAAGTGCAGTCTTTAGCCATACTATTGTGGGGTCCCTGTTCCAGAAGCAGATGATCACATAAAGAAGAAAAATAACTGAGCAAGTAATTACAACAGATTTTGATAAGTATTAAAATGAAAGGCAAAGAAGAAAAGGAAAGCTATACCCATCTGAATGCAGAGTTCCAAAGAGTACCAAGGAGAGATAAGAAAGTTTTCCTAAATGATCAAAGCAAAGAAATAGAGGAAAACAATAGAATGGGAAAGACTAGAGATCTCTTCAGGAAAATTAGAGATACCAAGGGAACATTTCATGCAAAGATGGGCTCAATAAAGGACAGAAATGGTATAGACCAAACAGAAGCAGAAGATACTAAGAAGAGGTGGCAAGAATACACAGAAGAACTGTACAGAAAAAGATTTTCATGACCCAGATAACCATGATGGTGTGATCACTCACCTAGAGCCAGACATCCTGGAATGAGAAGTTAAGTGGGCCTTAGGAAACATCATTATGAACAAAGCTAGTGGAGGTGATGGAATTCTGCCAGGGTCCAGCCCCGGTGGATTCACGGTGATTCGAAGGCGGGGGGACGGCGTCAGCGTCTTTGGAAAAATACATATTTAATTACAGATATAGAGAGAGATTAGAAACGGATAGTGTAGTAGCAGATAGTATAGTGGAGAAAAGGAGGCTGAATCCAGATGGGAATTCAGCCAGGGAAACGGGAGCAAGAAAGAAGCAACATGGTGGAATCAGTCTTTCCGGAAACTGATCCGATTTCTTTATTTGGGGGTTTGCTTATATACCTTTTGTTACACATAGGGATGAATACAGAGTCACGCGGGGGTCTTAGGGATGTTACATCATTTTCTGGTCATGAGTGAGACCTGCTGACATTCCATGATCCTTTGTTTCTGATAACCAAAAACCTTATTTCTTCCAAGAGTGGTTTTTCTTAAACCAGGCACCACCCTCCAGATAAAGTTGCATTCCTATAGGGTGAGGGTGTAGTGAGTTACAATCAAGAAAGGAATTTATTTAACCCAAGGTTAACAGGATTAATCTTAAAGGTTAATACTTATTTCTCCTATATGTTTAAAGGTTAATACTTATTTCTCCTATATGTTAGTTATATTCATTATACGGGCAGGGAATATGAAGATTTAACAGCAAACATCAGCCCAACAAATGAAAATCTTTTTACCAATGCTCCCCTTAAGATCTATTTAGTCTTAAGATAGTGATAAAGTTACGTTTTTACATAACAAAGACACAGTGATTTATAACAAAGCACAGTAATCTATTACAAAAGAGAAAATCCATTAACTCAAAAAGTCTAGTATTGCTAACATCTAAAACTACTATATTTCCTTTTCTATATTCCAAATACATTAATATATTCCCAGGTGCCTAAGGATATGGAGGCCTGGTGGCAATCATTGACTCAAAGATAAGAAAAAGCCCTATGCTAATTAAGACTCTCAAAATACTCCAAAACTCTCTGTGCTGTTTATGGTTGAGAGGGAGTAAACAATCATGTGGCAGGAGTATGGGTAATCCTGTCACACAAGCTAGTCTGTCAGCAGAGAGGCTTGACCTGAGACATCCTTGTCCCATCCAGAGCAGGGAATTAGCAGCAATTATTGCTAAAACATCTCCTGCCTCTCAGATTGGGAGGCTGTAAACAATCACATGTGGCCAGACAAACCTATACAGGCGGGCTAGATAACCTTCAGAGGAGTCTGTAAACTGAAACACTCTTGTCACGCCCAGGAATTTTTATTGCCTTGGAGCTGCAAGTTAACTCCTTCTCCGAGAGAAACGGTTATGGGGGAGAGCCCCCCGTAAAGTCAGAGGTGTATATAAAACAGACTCTGGTTTTGGGGTAGATGCTCGGGAACAGGGGGTTTCCTGAGGCTGGATCACGCCTTTGCGTATGCCAAGCCTCCTTCCTCATGACCTTTGCCATGGGCGGAGTTCCTCACGCTGGCCCCCAATAGAATTCCAGTTGAGCTCTTTCAAATCCTGAAAGATGATGCTGTGAAAGTGCTGCACTCAATATGCCAACAAATTTGGAAAACTCAGCAGTGGCCACAGGACTGGGAAAGGTCAGTTTTCATTCCAATCCCAAAAAAGGACAATGCTAAAGAATGTTCAAACTACCACACAATTACACTCATCTCACACACTAGCAAAGTAATGCTCAAAATTCTTCAAACCAGGCTTCAACAGTACATGAACTGTGAACTTCCAGATGTTCAAGCAGGATTTAGAAAAGGCAAAGAAACCAGAGATCAAATTTCTAAAATTTGTTGGTACATAGAAAAAGCAAGGGAATTCCAGAAAAAAAAATCTACTTCTGCTTTATTAATTACACCAAAGCCTTTGACTGTGTAGATCACAACAAACTGTGGAACATTCTTCAAGAGATGAGAATAGCAGACCACCTCAGCTGCCTCCTGAGAAATCTGTACGCAGGTCAAGAGGCAACAGTTAGAACCAGACGTGGAACGTGGTTCCAAATTGGGAAAGGAGTACGTCAAGGCTGTATCTTGTCGCCCTGCTTATTTAACTTCTATGCAGAATACAGCATGCGAAATGCCAGGCTTGATGAAGTACAAGCTGGAGTCAAGACTGCAGGGAGAAATATCAATAACCTCAGATACGCAGATGACACAACCCTTATGGCAGAAAGCAAAGAACTAAAGAGCCTCTTGATGAAAGTGAAAGAAGAGAGTGAAAAACCTGGCTTAAAACTCAACATTCAAAAAAAGAAGATCATGGCATCTGGTCCGATCACTTCATGGCAAATAGATGGGGAAACAATGGAAACAGTGAGAGACGTTATTTTCATTTTTCTTTCCCAAACATTTTATTTTTTTATTTTAATTAATTTATTTTTTTAAATTGGAAGCTAATTACTTTACAATATTGTAGTGGTTTTTGCCAAACATTGACATGAATCAGCCACGGGTGCACATGTGTTCCCCATCCAGAATCCCCCTCCCACCTGCCTCCTCATCCCATCCCCTAGGGTCATCCCAGTGTACCAGCCCTGAGCACCCTGTCTCATGCATCAAACCTGGACTGGCAATCTGCTTCACATATGATAATATACACATTTCAACGCTACCCTATCAAATCATCCCACCCTCACCTTCTCCCACAGAGTTTAAAAAAATGTTCTTTACATCTATGTCTCTTTTGCTGTCTCACATATAGGGTCATCATTACCATCTTTCTAAATTCCATATATATACTGCATTGGTGTTTTTCTTTCTGACTTACTTCACTCTGTATAATAGGCTCCAGTTTCATCCACCTGATTCAAATGCATTTATTCCATTGTGTATATGTGCCACAACTTTCTTATCCATTCATCTGCTGATGGACATCTAGGTTGCTTCCATGTCCTGGCTGTTGTAAACAATGCTGCCATGAACACTGGGGTACACGTGAACAGTCTTTATTTTCTTGGGCTCCAAAATCACTGCAGATGGTGACTGCAGCCATGAAATTAAAAGACATTTGCTCCCTGGAAGAAAAGCTATGACCAACCTAGACAGCATATTAAAAAGCAGAGACATTACTTTGCCAAGAAAGGCCTGTCTAGTCAAAGCTATGGTTTTTCCAGTAGTAATGTATGGATGTGAGAGTTGGACCACAAAGAAAGCTGAGCATCAAAGAATTGATGCTTTTGAACTGTAGTGTTGGAGAAGACTCTTGAGGGTCCCTTGGACTGCAAGGAGATCCAACCCGTCAATTCTAAAGGAAATCAGTCCTGACTATTCATTGGAAGGACTGATGCTGAAGCTGAAATTCCAATACTTTGGCCACCTGATGCGAAGAGCTGACTCATTTGAAAAGACCTCGATGTTGAGAAAGATTGAAGGCAGGAGGAGAAGTGGACGACAGAGGATGAGGTGGTTGGATGGCATCACCGACTCGATGGACATAAGTTTGAACAAGCTTCGGGAGTTGGTGATGGACGAGGAAGCCTGGCGTGCTACAGTTCATGGGGTCAGAAAGAGTCAAACACCACTGAGCAAACGAACTGAACTGAAGGGTGAATAATCTACATGGTGCTGTAGGTAGCCAAAGGTGGAACCTAATTTGATATAAAGAGCCAAGAAAGCCCTCCTAGAGTAAATTGATTCTCAACTAAGACTAAAATATGAGCGTGAGTTAGCTGAATGGAAGAGCAAAGGAGAAAACTGTAGAGTTTCTGAATACAGAAATCAGAGCAGGTCTAACAGGAGGTGGGGAAGAGTGAGCTCAGTCATGGATAATGCTGAGTCGGGAGTGCCAGCTTTATATAGAGGTGGAGAGATTCAATGCACTCTCAGAATAGAATCACAGAGCCAGTGTAAATGGTGTAATGTGAGATGGGCAGATGGCGTCACTGACATGAGTTTGAGCAAACTCTGGGAGATGGTGAAGAACAGGGAAGCCTGGCGTGCTGCAGTTCACGGGTCACAAAGCGTCAGACTTGACTTAGCGACGGAACAACACCACCAATAGAAATTGGTATGGCCATTATGAAAACCAGCTTGGAGGTTTCTCAAAATATTAAAAATAGAACTACCATATGATCAACAATTCCTCTTCTGAGTATATATCCAGGAAGTGGAGGAAATGAAATCAGTGTCTCAAAGAGATATCTTCATTTCCATGTTCATCGCAGCTTTATTCACAGAGCCAAAGTATGGAAACGCCCTAGGTGTCTGTTGACGGATGGATATGTAAAGGAAAGGCGACACGCTCACATACCCCCCAGTGGAGTAGTCTTCAACCTTAAACAGAAGGGAAGCCTGTCACCTGTGACAGCATGGATGATGACTCTGGAGGACGCCTTACTAAGTGCAATAAATAACAGGGTACAGGAAGATCCCTTGGAGGAGGAAATGGAAAGCCACCCAAGTATTCTTGCCTGGAGAATCCCATGGTTAGAGGAGCCTAGTGGGCTGCAGTCCACAGGGTTGAAAAGAGTCAGACATGACCACCTGCACACACACATTCAGTGGTATATAACACATTCATAACTTTGTGCCACCACAAGCTCCATCTAGTTCTGAAACAGAACAGGACCCTATAGGCCCCTGCATGTCCTCAGCCTGCTTTTTGTCTATGGAAAAACGTTAGCCAAAGAATAAGTATAATCAGAGAGGTGAGAACATGCAGAAACAAAGGAAAACAGTCAAAGGAGACCAAATAATAACGTACTCACTGAGCACAGTCAAAGACTTTTAGTTCCTCCTCGCAGACTTCCTTGGTGGCTCAGGCAGTAAAGAATCCGACTGCAATGCAGGAGACCTGGGTTCGATCCCTTCCCCTTCTGGGGGAAGATCCCCTGGAGAAGGGAACAGTTGCTCACTATTCTGGCCTGGAGAATTCCATGGACAAAGGAACCTGCCAGGCTACAGCCCATGGGGTCGGAAGGAGTCGGACATGACTGAGCAACTTTCACTTTCATGAGCTATAGATAATATTCTGAGGCGTATCCTGTGAGCTGCCTTACAGTTACTGAAACCCCCACCAGGTGGAAGAACTTAACTACACGATGGCCAGACTGTAGCCATGACATAAGCTGCCTCAATTCCAATAATTTTGCCTCAAAAAATGGAGACAAATGGACCCTGAAACTGAAGATTAACTATGCCTAAAACAACCAAGATGGTGCTGGTCAGATCACCGATGCCCAATTTTAAGATGACTGTTGCTGCTGACTGTATTTTTTTGTGGGCAGGTAGCTCTCTGTGTCAATAAAAGCTCTTGTCCACTGACTGTCAGTCAGGAGTCGTTGGCCTTTGGACAGATGTGTGCCCTCCCTCCTCCCTGGATGCTGGCATCCAGAATAAAGCAAACTTTCCTTCCCACCAACTTGGCCTCTTTACTGGCTTTTGGGCAGCAGCAGACAGACTGCAGTTTCGGTAACAGTTCCACAACATTTTCATCACCCAAAAAAAGATACTCTTTACCTGTTAAGCAATCACTCCCATACCTCTCTGTTCACAACCCCTGGCAACCACCAATCTGTTTCCAGTCTCTATGGATTTCCCTATTCTGGATATTTCATTTGAAGAATCATATAATATGTAGCATTTTGTTTCTAGCTTTTTTTACCTAACAGTTATTTTCAAGGTTTACCCATATTGTTGCATATGTGAGTACTGTATTCTTTTATATGGCTAAATAATATTTCATGTGTTCACCCACTGATGTAGATTGAGGTTGTGTCCTTTGTTTACCTGGGCTTTCTAGGTGGTGCTAGTGCCAGTGCCGGAGAAGGCGGTGGCCCCCACTCCAGTGCTCCTGCCTGGAGAGTCCCAGGGACGGGGGAGCCTGGGGGCTGCAGTCCATGGGGTCGCTGAGGGTCGGACACGACTGAGTGACTTCCCTTTCACTTTTCACTTTCAGGCATTGGAGAAGGAAATGGCAGCCCACTCCAGTGCTCCTGCCTGGAGAGTCCCAGGGACGGGGGAGCCTGGGGGCTGCAGTCCATGGGGTCACACAGAGTCGGACACGACTGAAGCGACTCAGCAGTGCCGGTGCAGGAGAGGAGAGACTTGGGTTCAGGTCCCGGGTCAGGAGGCCCCCAGGGGGAGGGCGAGGGAGCCCACTCCCGGATCTTGCCTGCGTGGAGCCTGGCGGGCTGCAGCCAGTGGGGTCACAGAGAACGGGACACGGCGGAGCGACTGAGCACACGCGCACTTAACTGTTGTGAATGGTGCCCCATGAACACTCCTGCACAGAGTTTGTGTGAGAGCCCATTCTCTATTGTTCGGGATACTTTCTAGGAGATACTTGTTTGGGGATACTTGCTAGGCATGGTAATTCTATGTTTAGCTTTCTGAAGAATCTCAAACTGTTTTACACAATGGTGCCTCATTTTACACTCCCACCAGTAACGTACAAGTTTCTAATTTATCCACATCCTCAGCAACACTTGTTATTTTCCAGGTTTTTTTGTTGTTGTTACTGGATTTCTTTTACTGATTTGAAGTAGTTTCTTGTATAGTCTAGACATTAACTCATTATCAATTCTAGGATTGTACAATTCTGTCATTTGTATGAAAAATTTGTCCGTGTTGTCCTTAGTTGAAAAAAATATTTCAATAAAAACAAATTCACCAGGACTTCCCAGGTGACGTAGTGGTTAGGAATCCGCCTTCCATGCAGGGATGCAGGTTTGATCCCTGGTCAGGGAATTAAGATCACATATGCCTCAGAGCATCTAAGCCCATGAGTCACAAACAGAGCACCCACGCGCCGCAACTGCCGAGGCCCGCAGGCTCTGGAGCCCACGTGCCCTGGTGAACGCCCACGTGCCCTGGTGAACGCGCCCGTGACCCCACGAAGACCCCGAGTGCCTCAGCACCGGTGGGGCGCAGCCGCATGAGGAGAGGCATTTAGACTGTTAGAAACTAGTTTACGAATATTCTACCCGATGATCTCTGAGGCTCAAGCAGTCCCTAGGTCACAGATAATCTGCTAAAGTTTTATCCATAAATGTTATTTTATCTTTCATATTTGTCTTTAATTCATAGGGCATATACTTCTCTTTTTCACTGATTTTTGGTATTACTTTCATCATATACTAAATTCCATATACACTGAGGTCTATCTCTGAATTTATTTTCTTCCATTGGTCTATTGTCTGTACCACACAATTTTTTAAAAAATTGTGCTTTAGGGAATTCCCTGGAGGTCCATTGGTTAAGACTCTGCACGTTCACTGCCGACTGTGTAGGTTCAATCCCTTATCAAGGAACTAAGATCCCACAAGCTGCACAGCACAGCTAAATTAATTAATTGATTAAGTTGAATAGGGCTTTCTAGGATATCTTGATATCTAATAGGCCATATTTCCCCTTTTAACTGTTGTCTTTTTAAAAGTGACTTGACAGTTGGACCTTATTCTTTCATAATTTACAAATACTGATAGTTTTATCTCTTATCTTACACCTCTTATTTCTTTTAAATTCTTAAACTCCATTTACCAGCATCTTCAATACCAGCAATATTATTAGAGGCAGCCTTGTTTGATTACCAAAGGAATTTATCCACAGGTTCCCCATTAAGTATAACGTTTGCTGTAAGTTTTTGATATGTTACCTTTACTAGGTCAAAATGTCTCCTTCTGTTCCTAATCTATTAGAGTTTTTATTTTCTAAAATCACAGATAGGTAATAGCTATTAAATTTTGCTAACTGCTTTTTTGTATTAACTGAGATATTACTATGGTTTCCTCCTTTTATTCAGTTCAGTTCAGTCGCTCAGTAGTGTACGACTCTTTGCAACTGCATAGACTGCAGCACACCAGGCCTCCTTGTCCATCACCAACTCCCAGAGTTTACCCAAACTCATGTCCATTGAGTTGGTGATGCCACCCAACCACCTCATCCTCTGTCATCCCCTTCTCCTCCTGCCCTCAATCTTTCCCAGCATCAGGGTCTTTTCAAATGAGTCAGCTCTTCACATCAGGTGGTCAAAGTATTGGAGCTTCAGCCTCAGCATCAGTCCTTCCAATGAATATTCAGGACTGATTTTTTTTTTTAGGATTGACTGGTTTGATCTCCTTGCCGTCCAAGGGACTCTCAAGAGTCTTTTCCAACACCACAGTTCAAAAGCATCAATGGTCAGCTTTCTTTATAGTCCAACTCTCACATCCATATATGACTACTGGAAAAAACCATAGCCTTGATTAGATGGACCTTTGTTGACAAAGTAATGTCTCTGCTTTTTTAATACACTGTCTAGGTTGGTCATAACTTTCCTTCCAAGGAGTAAGCGTATTTTAATTTCATGGCTGCAATCATTTATTACTTTTTATTACTGTGTTTAATTAAGCTGATTGATTTTCTGATACTCAACTATCCTTGAATTTCTTTTAAAAATGCTACTTGATCATAACATATTATTTTAACATATTGTTAAATTTGGTTAAATTATATTTAGGATTTCGTATTTAGTTTCATGTGAGACAGACCTATAATTTTGTGTAATATAATCTTTTCTTTTAAAATAAAGCAGCTTAGGGAAAATCGTGTTTTCATTTTTGCTTATCTCTATTCTCAGGTTTGCCACAGTGTAACTGAGACGCATCCATCAAATGCTTTTCTTAAAAAGTCAGTCAGCCTACCAGTCTTCCCTCTTTTCCTAATTTCTGAAATTACTTATAGCAGATAAGAATGAACTATTCTTCAAAGTTCAGTAGAATTCATCTGAAAAGCCATCTGGGACCTGAGATTTGAGAAGGTAGACCTTCACCATTTACATTTTAAAATGTTAGTTCTTTTATTTGGCCTGTGATGTGAATCAGCCTGTGGGCTTATCTTCATCCCTTTACTGCCTCGCTTGACCGGCCTCATCATTCCTGTTCTCTGCTCCTACCTCTTGGACTGTCAAAATAACTCTGCTTACTGCCTCCCTCATTAGTCCTCCCCTCTCCTACACAGATTTTGGAATACTTTATCTTCATCCTTTACTGAACTGAACCCTGTTTCTAGGTGCACATCTTGACCATTTAAAAAAATTTTCTGTGTGAGGACCTGAGCCTACGTACTGGGTAGTCAGAGTGCATGGCTGAGCCATGACTAGCCTCCTAGAGACAGGGCTAGACTGCAGATCTCTTCAAGAAAATTAGAGATGCCAAGGGAACACTTCATGCAGAGATGGGCACAATAAAGCACAGAAATGGCATGGACCTAACAGAAGCCGAAGATATTAAGAAGAGGCGGCAAGAATACACAGAAGAACTGTACAAAAAAGATCTTCATGACCCAGATAACCACAGTGGTGTGATCACTCACACTCACCTAGAGCCAGACATCCTGGAATGAGAAGTCAAGTGGGATGCTTAGGAAGTGATGCTTAGGAAGCATCACTACAAACAAAGCTAGTGGAAGTGATGGAATTCCAGTTGAGCTATTTCAGATGTTAAGAGATGATGCTGTGAAAGTGCTGCACTCAGTATGCCAGCAAATTTGGAAAACTCAGCAGTGGCCACAGGACTGGAAAAGGTCAGATTTCATTCCAATCCCAAAGAAAGGCAATGCCAAAGAATGCTCAGACTACCACACAATTGCACTCATCTCACACGCTAGCAAAGTAATGTTCAAAATTCTCCAAGCCAGGCTTCAGCAGTACATGAACTGAGAACCTCCAGCTGTTCAAGCTGGATTTAGAAAAGGCAGAGAAACCAGAGATCAAATTGCCAACAATGTTGGATCATACAAAAAGCAAGAGAATTCAAAAAAAAATGTGTACTTCTGCTTTATTGACTATGCCAAAGCCTTTGACTGTGTGGATCACAACAAACTGTGGAACATTCTTCAAGACATGGGAATACCAGACCACCTGACCTGCCTCCCGAGAAATCTGCATGCAGGTCAAGAACCAACAGTTAGAACTGGACATGGACCAACAGACTGGTTCCAAATAGGGAAAGGAGTGGGACAAGGCTGCATGTTGTCACCCTGCTTATTTAACTTCTATGCAGAGCACATTGTGCAAAATGCCAGGCTGGATGAAGCACAGCCTGGAATCAAGCCTGCTGGGAGAAATATCAATAATCTCAGATATGCAGATACTACCACCCTTATGGCAGAAAATGAAGACGAACTGAAGAGCCTCTTGATGAAAGTGAAAGAGGAGAGTGAAAAAGCTGGCTTAAAACTCAGCATTCAAAAAACTAAAATCATAGCATCCAGTCCCATCACTTCATGGCAATAGATGGGGAAACAATGAAAACAGACTTTATTATCTTGGGCTCCAAAATCACTGTTTATTATCTTGGGCTCCAAAATCACTGCAGATGGTGACTGCAGCCATGAAATTAAAAGATGCTTGCTACCTCGAAGAAAATCTATGACCAACCTAGACAGCATGTTAAAAAGCAGAGACACTACTTCGTCAACAAAGGTCCATCTAGTCAAAGCTATGGTTTTTCTAGTAGTCATGTATGGATGTGAGAGTCGGACCACAAAGAAAGCTGACCATTGAAGAATTGATGCTTTTGAACTGTGGTGTTGGAGAAGACTCTTGAGAGTCCCTTGGACTGCAAGGAGATCCAACCAGTCAATCCTAAAAAAAAAAAAAAAAAATCAGTCCTGAATATTCATTGGAAGGATTGATGCTGAGACTGAAGCTTCAATACTTTGGCCACCTGATGTGAAGAACTGACTTATTGAAAAAGACCCTGATTCTGGGAAGGATTCAAGGCAGGAGGAGAAGGGGACAACAGAGGATGAGATGGTTGGATGGCATCACTGACTCCATGGACATGAGTTTGACCAGGCTCTGGGAGTTGGTGATGGACGGGGAGGCCTGCTGTGCTACAGTCCATGCGGTTGCAGAGTCGTACACAACTGAGCGACTGAACTGGACTGAACCAGAGATAGGACCTCGGCTTTGCTCCTCTGCTGGCCTTACCAAAAGCCCTCTGAGAGGGCCTGCCCTCACTGCCTGGTCTAAAACAAGGCTTCCCTACCTCATTCCTCTGCCACAATACATGCTGCTTGCTCCCTTCATAGTTCCTTTCACGATGTGTGATTGTCTTGTGTGTTTATATCTGCCTCCTCCCACTGCAGCTGGTATAGCTGCTCCGGAGGGCGGGGGTGTGTCCATCCTTACAGACTGCTGTACCATCAGGGCTGCCTTAGTAAAATGCCAACACAGGGCAAGCGCTCAATAAATACTGACTGAATGGAAACCTCAGGAGACACGCGTTTCTGAAGGATAATTGTGAGGCTTTCCTATCTATACTATTTCTCCCTTGGATCAAATTACAGAGAGCTGTGCACTTGATACGATGTTCTAGTGTCTCACTGAATTGCCTTTTCTGACGTGTGCTTTGGTACTGTGCCCCTAGCTTTCTTTTACCAGTGATTACAATTGTAGACACAGGAGAATATATTGTTTTTAATTTATTTGTTTGCCTATGCTGGGTCTTAGTTTCAGCATGCAGGATCTTTAGTTTTGGCATGGCATGTGGGATCTAGTTCCTTGATTGGGGATCGAACCTAGGCTGCCTACACTGGGAGCGTGGAGTCTTAGCCTCCGGACCACTGGGAAAGTCCCTCTTTGTACTTAAAGTAAGGATGTTGTCAAGGACATTTTCAACTATATTGCATACCTCTCATGAAATATACCTATAGGAAAATTCTTTCTTAGGGTAAAAGTGTCATAAACAATGGGTTTGTTTTTATTTTACACTCACTGAATCTTTTTAAACGATAATTTTCAGCATTCTATTTTTAAAAACGTCTTTATTTGTTTATTTTTGGCTGTCCTGGATCTCATTGCTTTGCTCTGGCGCTCTCGTTGTGGCGAGCAGGGGCTACTCTTGTTGCAGAGCGCAGGCTTCTCACTGTGGCGGCTGCTCTTGCTGCAGAGCGCAGGCCGGGTGCGCAGGCTTCAGCACTGCAGCAGTCGGGCTCAGCAGCTGCAGCGCGCAGGCTCCAGAGCACAGGCTCAGTGGTTGCGGGGCGCAAACTTAGTTCCCAAGGCATGTGGACTCTCCCCAGAGCAGGCTCAAGCCCTGCACCGGCAGGCAGGCCCTCATCCACTGCACCACCAAGGAAGCCCCATCACTCAGTCTTGTAACTGAGCACGGTTTCCCCTCTGCTTCGGCCTCAGGAAACTCAGGGCTATAATTTCAGCTGCTCTGTAGGTCTGTAGGAGCTTGTTTTCTGTGAGCTATCTTTTTGGTTTCGTTTTGTTTTACCCACCCTAGTTCTCGGTCCTGAATACCTCAGTTATTTATTTTATAGCAGGAGTTTCTCCTTTCTTGAGCACTTAATATGTGCAAGGCAGTTTACATACATCATCCATTTAATCTTCACAGCAAGCCGTGAGATCCGGATGTTGTCCGGCCTTGACATGTGAGGAGACGAGGTTAGTAGTTTAAATCTCGGACTCCAGGTCACATGGCCAGTGAGTAGAGAGCCTTGGCCTCAGGCCCATGCTCCACCTGCTGTCCAGGTGGCTGACATGATGGTCTGCGAGCTTCCTGCAGAGTTACCCAGGATGCTTGTTAAGATGAGGTTCCTGAGCACCATTCCCAGCCCACTACATAAGAGCCTCTTTGAGCTTTGAGAGGGCCCAGCTGTCTACCTTTAACCGGTGTCCCCAGTGACTCTCGCTGCTGAAGCTGGAGGGCCCCCGTGGGGCAGATGGCCACATACCCTGTCTGCTGAGGCGCACGGCATGCGTCTTCTCTAACTGCTCCCTGACCACACAGCTGCTGCTTTCTGTCAAACTTCAGGTCTGTGACGCTGCTCACCTGTGCTGTGTGTAGACATACGTGTGCATTCGTCATTAATCATCTGCCTATTTTTTTCCTTTTGGCAGCACCATAAAGCTTGCAGGGTCGTAGTTCCCTGACCAGGGGCTGAACTTGCACCCTCGGCAGTGAAAGTACAGAATCCCAACCACTGAACTGCCAGGGAATTCCCTGCCTGTCTCTCCTGTGGTTAATTTCCTGAAGGATATAGTTTCCCAAAGTATCCAGCTTTTGTTAGCCCAGCCAGAAGTTCTAAGGGGATGTGTTTGCTGCACACAGAGATGACCCTCTTATTCTTAGGTCTAAAGGGGAGAACCACACGCATGAAGGGCTGTGCTCAGAGGGAAGGGGTGAGGTGGGGTCTCTGCACACAGCGCTGGATTCGTCCCGGAAGCACAGGGTCGCCTGCAGGCCAGGGGCACTGGCCTCAAGTTGCTCTCAGAGGGAAAGAGAGTCGGTCAGTCCAGTGGTGAGCACCAAGGGACACCTGACCCGAACATGCAAACCTTCGTGAAAGGAGGAGCCCTGGGCTGGCCTCCGTGAAAGCAGAGGGGTGCCCTGCTGGAGGCGGGCAGGCATCCCAGGCCCGTGAGCAGGAGAAAACCCGAGGCTCAGGCCTCACAGGAGTGGGAGTGGGCAGCCCTGCCTGAGCATGGGAGCTTGGGTGGAGGAGCACTTCCTGGGAGTCACCCTGCAGCCACTAGCTGTGAACCGCAGATGGGTAAGGACCTGTATTTAACCTTTCCTGACATTTCATGTCATACTGCCATCCAGCCTTTTAGTGTTGTGGGCTGGTGTATTCCGAAGTTAAGACTTGGTGAGTAGGGAAGGTTCGTTCCTGCTCTGTGTAGAGAGGAGATTTAATAGGGGTTGTTATGAGCCCCCTGACACATGGCTGACCCGCTTTCTCTCCTTAGAGTAATTGGGTGGCTCAGCGCATCCTGTCCCAGAGGCACCCAGCCCTCGCCGGGGGGCCCAGCGCTGCAGCCACCCCTGTGGCCTGACCAGGGCCTGTCTGGCTGTTGCAGTGCAGGCCACGTGGATGGCCTACGACATGGTGGTGATGCGCACCAACCCTGCGCTGGCGGAGTCCATGCGGCGGCTGGAGGACGCCTTCCTCAACTGCAAGGAGGAGATGGAGAAGAAGTGGCAGGAGCTGCTCAGCGAGGCCAAGCGCGCGCAGTAGGCCCCCGGGGCGGAGCCGCAGCAGCCCCAGCTCATGGCCTGGGCACAGAGCTTGTTTCTCAATAAACTTATTTTCAAGCACCTCGGGATCCTTTCTGTCTCACCCAGCTGCGTTCAGGCCCTGTGAGCAGCACACAAGACGGGCGAAACGCAGATGCTCTGATGAGGCAGAAGAGCTCAGTGCCAGTGGTGCTGAACCGAGAATAAGAGGCCAGGAAAGGAGCCAGACAGGTGGGACACGGGCAGCATTCAGGCGGGTTTATTTGCCTTCCCACAGTGAGTTCCAAAGTGGACGGGGAGAGCATCGTGACTCGGCTACATGTCTGCGGCGCTGTGCTGGGCACTCGGGTGTGCCCTTAGGTTCCCACGACCCCATTTCAGACAAGAAAAGCCATGGTGGATGTCTATCCAATCCACACAGCGAATGAGGGGCTGGTGGAGAGGGGGTAGGCTCCTGCAGGGGCCGAACCAGAGGGAGAGGCGGCACCAAGCTGCAGACGGGTATGAGCTGAGTGGTCCTGGCCGGCCTGGGCAAGGGTCTAGGCAGGGGTTACAGCCAGCAGGACACTCACAGACAAGGATTCTCAGCCCTGAGGTCAATCAGACAAAAGAGGGCTTCAGAGCTGTTACAAGATAAAACCAGCCAGACTCCAGAGGCCTCAGGCCAGGTAGAAAGTCCCAGAGACAAGGGTGCTTTCCTGGGGACTCCTCTCTTCTCCCTTCTCACCCCCTTGAGTGCTCCTTGCCTGGCCTGGAGCCTCCGGGTCAGGTCAGGCAGTGGGGTGTTACTGTGAGAGGGGCTCTGCCTGGGGGATGGATGGGTGAGCGGGCTGAGGCCCCAGGCAGCCAGGGAAGGATTAAACAGGAAGCAGCTTGGGTCCGGTGGGAGGTAAGATTCCAGCAACCAGCTTACAGGCGCTGGGGGCCGGGGCTCTGAGGGGGAGCAGGCACAGAGGAAGGGGGAGTCAGGAGGCTCATTAGAACAGAAAAGGAAAGTTGTCCCAGGAACAGCAGCAGAATGTTCTGCACCGCAGCCTCCTCCCAGGCACCTCCCACCCAGCAGACCCTCCCCAGGGTCTCCCGGGAGAACAGCCAGTCAGAGGGCAGTCTGCAGTGGGCCCCTGGCAGGCAGAGTCAGGGTGAATGGGCAGAGGACCCCTTTGGTCCCCAGGGGGAAAGGCTGCAGCTCCTTGGCCTGGAACTGGGCGGTCCCCTCGGAGACGGTGAAGGTGGCTGTGACTTGGTGGTTGAGGCAGTAGATGGTGTTGCCCAGCGCCGCGCAGCGCAGCGGGGCGGGGGCGGGCAGGGGCAAGGCGGCGGCCCGGCTCCAGGAGCTCGTCACGGGGTTGTAGCGCATCACCGCGGCGCCCACGCCCCGCAGAAGGTCGAAGCGGTACAGGAAGCCCCCCAGAGCCACCATGTCGCCCGACCGCCGGTGGCTGGCACTGTAGGGGCACTCATCCCACGCATCCTTCGTGGGGCGGTACCTGAGCAGCCGGTGAAAGAGACGGCCCCCGGTGACGTAGATGTCCCCCTGGCAGGCCACCGCCTCGTGAGCCACGGGGAAGGCGCCCGCAGGGAGGGGCGCGCGGGGGCTCCAGGCGTCCGCGCGCGGGTCGTAGCGCTCCATGCTGTACAGACACTCGCCCCCGATGGCGTAGAGCAGCCCGTCCAGCGCCACTAGCTTGAGCTGGGCGCGCGCCTGCTGCATGGGCCGCACCTGGCTCCAGACGTCGGTCAGAGGGTTGTAGCAGAACACCTCGTTGGAGCAGACGGCTTCGGCGCCAGAGCCGCGGATGCCGCCCGCCAGGAACAGGTAGTTGTGCAGAGTGCAGAGGCCGCAGCCGCGCAGCGGGGCCTCCTGGGGCACCTTGGTCAGTGGCCACCAGGCGTTCTCTCCGGGGTGGAACACGTGCAGATATGCGGGCGGAGGCAGGGCCGCGGGCCCCACGGCAAGAGCCTCCGCCGCAGGGGAGTCCCGTGTGAGCCCAGAGCGGCTCGCCCCGTAGAGGCCCGGCAGCACCAGGGCCCCCAGCACCGCCGGGCCGCGGCCGGTGCGCAGGCTCACGATGCGCTCCCGGTCAGCCCCACTCAGCTGCCGGTAGAGGCTCGGGTCTCTCAGCACGTGAAGCAGATTGTCGCTCATCCAGGCATAGATTTCCTGGGCCAAGCCAGGGTCCCCGTGCTGCTGGGCCAAGGCCAGTGCCTCTAGGCAACTGCCCAAGTCCAGCCATCGCGGCAGAGCCGCCGCGGAGGCCCTGGACTTCCGGGGCCCCTCCGCCACCCCCCAGCCTCCCGGCCTCTGCAGAAACACTGTGAGTTTCCGGGCCTCCTCCTGCTTCTCCCCGAGGCCCTGCCCGTGGCCTGAAGGGCGAGGCCCTGCCTCGGACGCCCGGCCCTGGTGCTGCCCTAGGGCCGTCTGGCTGGCCTCCTGCTTGGGGCTCTGGGACATTTCACACAAGCTGCGTTTCCGGGGCCTCGGGACTGGCTGGGGGTCCCGCCTTGTAGCTGGAGAGGATGAAGAGCCAGGCTGGGTCTGCTCTGGGGGCGGCAAGGAGGCCATGGGCTCTGCAGCTCCCCTCAGCAGCGAGTCTGGATATTTCTCCTCGGTTCTGTCCCCTCTCGGGCCTGAGGGCATGCCTGCAGCCTCAGCGTGACTCTGCTGTGGCTGGGCTCCAGCCTCCTCCAGGCCCCCTGGACCCGCCCTTGTGGCCAGCCCCTCTGTGCCATGCCTGTCCTCCTCTGGGGGAGCAGCCGACTCTCTGTTCTCAGAGGGTGAGGCTGTGCCCGGGTGGCTGGGACCCTCCAGAGCAGCCCTCGGGGCTCTCCCTTGGATCCTCTCTGGCCTGGGAAAGGGGTGACTCCTGAGAACCATCGAAATAAGGTTTCCCCAGCTGGTTGAGAGCTGCCCCTGCTGATGGTCCTTGCAGAGAACCACACTGGGCTCCCGAGATGCAAGCCTTGATCCACTAGCAGCCGCGGGGGCTGCAGCTGGGGCGGGGGCAGCAGGTGGTGCTGGAGGAGGGACACCTGTCCGGGGGGCAGGAGTCGGCGCTGGGGAGGAGGACCCTGCAGCAGGACTCCGGTTCACTCCGAGAGGCAAAGAGTCTGAAGGAAAGGAGATCGGAGGAATCGGGGCTCCAGGTACAAGAGTGGGGCAGGCATGCGCTGCGGGTGGGGGCGGAAGGGATTTAGGGGTGCATGGCGGCGTTGTGGCCGCGGGGCTAGCGGGGGAGACGTAGCTGCAAGTGTCTGCAGAACCGCAGGCCGCCCGGCCTCGCAGGGACCCACTCCCTTCTCTAATGCCGTGGGCCCCTTGCTCCTCTGTCCCTCCAGGCCCTGAACTGAAGAAAACGTGATCTCCAGAGCCATTAGCCCCAGCCCGTCCCACAGTGCAGGCCTCTGTGGTCCTCTGCACCAGGGACAAGAGAGGGCGTCCCCCCTGGGGCCCCTCTGGTGATAGGCTCACAGGGCCTGGGGCCTGGCTGAAGCTCCCGGTGACCAGGACCTCCCTCCTCACCCAGGGCCAGCCTCCAGTGGCGGCTGGGGACCCCTGAGACTCCCTGGGGGCCAGGGTCGCAGCCTCCTTGTTCTGATCGGCTGTGGCTGCCGAGTCCAGAGCTCGGCCTTGGGCGGCTTGGGGGCCGCTCTCCCCAAGCCCCCTCTCTGAGACACCCATCAAGGGCCTAGTCTGCAGGCTGCACAATGGGGGCGGCTCCTGGGGGAACAGGAGCCCCCGGGAGCCTGCGGGCAGGCTGCTGGCTGCACCCACAGCATCCCACACGCTCACCACAGAGCCCAGAGACAGGGCATCCAGCTTTGGCCAGCGACAGCCACTCCGTCCTGAGTCCACCTGCCCCCACCGGCTGCCAGGGCTCTGCCCCCTCGAGGCAGGTGACCCCCGCCCTTGTTGCCAGGGGCGACTGTCCCGTCCTGCCCTGTGGACAGGGGCCTTGCATCGGACACCCCCTGCCTCCTCCTGCACCTCCACTTCTCTGCCAGGATCCCGAGGGGTAAAGTGTATCAGGAGGGGTGCAGATGACCCTTCAGCTTTGCTCCCACCCGGGAGAGCAGAGCCCGACCTGCGAGCCTCCTTCCCTTTACGTCGGAGGGTTTCAGGGGGTCCCAAGGCCCCTCCACTGGCCCCCTCCCCTGCTGGCGTCTTAAGGGGAGGGGAGGCTGCAGCAGCCAGACTTCCGCTGCCCAGGGGCTCCTGATCCTGGGCGCCCACTGCAGCTGGACTACCCTGGCCACGTCCTGGAGGGCCTGGCTTTCCCTGCCCTGAGCCGTGACCCTCAACAGCGCCACTGACCTCATGCTTCGGGGGTAGGGCTGGCCCAGCTGCTCCCATCTGCGAAGGCTGGGTGGCTGGTCCCGGCGCTTCCTGGTCCTGCCCGGAGCCAAACCAATGCAGAGCCAGCGCCGTGGCGGCCACCACGGCCAGGGCCAGCAGGGTCAGTGCGGCGCCCTCCCGGTCTTCGTCCACGTCCCCGTCCCAACCCCAGGCGAGGCCGCCAGCCTCCGAGGTGCTCTGGGCCATGGTCTGGGCTGCCGACCCGGCCAGAGGCGCCGGGCAGCAGGCTGGGAGCTGCGTGCTGCACGACACTAGGGCTTCAGGCCGAGTGCCTCCCAGGTGCCACAGATGGGCGCGCGACGTGCCCCGCCCAGAGGGCTGCCTGGCTAAGGAGGCTGTGCCTGCGGGCACGCCTCGGACCCGGGGGTGGGGGGGTGTGGGCCTCCAGCGAGCGGGGGTCAGCACAAACCCTCGCAGCTCCAGGAGCTCGGGCCTCCCCGCCCCTGCCCCTCCCCCGCCCCTCCCTCTTTCTGCGGGTCCAGGGGTGGATGGCAGCGCCTGTCAGCACTGCCCCGGCAGCCCCACAGACCCTCACCTCGGGTCCCTCCACTGAGCTCGGGCCAGTCTCGGGGGCTCTGCCAGGGAAAAGTTACCCACAGGGAGATGTTATCTGTACCTGCAGCAACACGAGGAGGCCCTGGTGAAGTTACTGGGAACCCGAGAAGACCGTTCGGCTCTGCAGGGGTGGGGGCGTCTCCCTGAGGAGAGGGATGGGGTGGGGGTCCTGACCCCCGAGCTCGGTCCACACGCAGATGGGCAGCGGGGAGGGACGCAGGCCTGAAGCCGTGGCCCCACTCCTGGGGACGGGGTACTCGGGAGAGTGGCTCTCAGTCCCCTCCATCCAGCTGCCTCTGGACCCTCTTGACCCTGAGTTCAGAGATGGGACCGTTGTCAAAAGGCATTTTTATGCCATCGAGAGTAATGAGTAGACAAAGTAAGGAAGATCCAAAAGTTGTGTTTTCCTCTTTATTGGCCTAGCTCATCACAACCTTCCAGAGCCTCCTGGGCTCTCTAGGCCATCTCGACTGCCAGAGGCCCCTCTGGCCAGCCCCGGAAACTCCAGGACCCCCCTCCAGCCCTGGAACCTCCAGGACCCCACTCCAGCCCCAGCGCCCCATCAGCCTGGTCTTGCCAGCCTCCTCTCACCCCGCCCCTCCCTCCTCTCCGGGACGCAGGCCCCTGCAGCACATGGCTGCTCACGGCACGAGCTTTGTCTCCTCCATCTCCTCCTCTCTTCAGCTGAGGAGTAAATCTCAGGACAGGTGCCAGCTGCGGCCAGACTCGGAGAGAGCCTGGAGCTCCTGGGACAAAGGCAGGCGCCTCGTCACAAGTGCTTGTTCGTCGCTGGGGGCAGAGGACTCTCCCTGACTCGGGCAGCGAGAGGGCCAAGGCCTGTCCCTGGCACCCTGCCCGGGCCCTAATGAGCCTCAGGCGTCTCACCCACCCGTGCTCTCCCCCCCGCCCCACCAGGCGTATTAAGTGACAGTCAGAGGGAGCAAGGGGCCCTGCCTTAAGGTGGACCTCAGGCGGGGGCCCCAGGCTCTGTGTCTGGGTAAGTCTGGGGTCCAGCGACCTTGCAAGGATGGAGATGATCCCAGCATCTGCACCTCAGTACAGGCCATGCAGTACCCACGACACCTCCACCCAGCACCACAAGACCGTGCCATCATCTGAGCGCCAGGCTGTGGTCAGAGAGCAGACGTGTCCACCAGAGGCGCCTTAGGACACCAGCTTCACAAGGTGCTGAGGCCTGGGATGGGTCCCAGAGGCACAGCTGGCCAAGGAAAGGTCCAGGCCCCTCCCCTGGGGAAAGGAAACACCTGACTTTTCAAAACCCAGATCGAGGCAAGCCCTGCCCTGCCAGGAGACACTCCCTGTGGGAAAGTGCCTGGAGATATGTTACCTTCCAAACAGTGGGAGTATTTCCCTCTTATCTTTCCAGAGAGAGTAAACGCACGGCACTGCTGGAAAGGTGACAGGACGTCAGAAGTGCCCAGGGTCACCCACAGAGACTGTGACACGCGAGGGACGGTTCTGGTTGTGCCATCGTGGCTTAACTA
The DNA here is from genome assembly GCF_014754425.2 of Oryx dammah. Taxonomy (NCBI): domain Eukaryota; kingdom Metazoa; phylum Chordata; class Mammalia; order Artiodactyla; family Bovidae; genus Oryx; species Oryx dammah. The sequence goes on from NW_024070213.1 coordinate 225,812, forward strand.
GCAGAGACTCCCATCGAGGCAAAAACAAAGATCAAGGAAATGGGCCCCGCGCAAGTCTGGCCTGCAGTGCCCTCCTTAGAGTGCTGTGCCCCATCGCCTCTGCAGCAGGACCCCTGACCTATTCCCTCCAAAGAATAGAGGGACTCGGGCCTATGGACCCAGAGATCCTGTTTCCTCAGAAATGACACAAAACAGGGATGGAGGAGTCACCTGCCTGCCAGCACGCATGCCCAGTGGACACTGAGGGCCTGAGAAGTGGGGGAATCCATCCACATGTGAGCTGATTGGCGGCAGCGCCCAGGAAGACCCCCCACTGCTGGGCCACGCCCAGGAAGACCCCCCACCGCTGGGCCACTGAGCCCGGACTGCGCTGGATGGCACCCCGCACAGAAGCACCCAGCGCCTTTCTGAACCGTGTGCTGGAGGAAAGCCTAGTGAGATGGAGACATAACCCCACTGGAGAGCCAGCTGCCGATGGGCGGCTAGCACGCAGGAGACAGCAGAGAGCAGCAGAGGCCACTAAAGGTGGGGCTTTCCCATTAGTGGAGTTTTTTAACGTCAAGAAAGATCATGGGATCAGAAATGATATGAACCAAAGAATACTACACGTTATGCTTGCATGCTAAGTCGTTTCACTTTGTGACCCGATAGACCGTTGCCCGCCAGGCTCCTCTGTCCATGGGATTCTCTAGGCAAGAACACTGAAGTGGGCTGCCATTCCCTTCTCCAGGGGTCTTCCTGACCCAGGGATTGAACCTGTGTCTCTTATGTCCCCTAGTTGGCAGGCAGGTTCTTTAACACCAGTGCCACCTGGCAAGCCCATAACATCATATATGTTTATGTTAAGAGTCGGAGAAGGCAATGGCACCCACTCCAGTGCTCTTGCCTGGAAAGCCCCATGGACGGAGGAGCCTGGAAGGCTGAAGTCCAGGGGTCGCTGAGGGTCGGACACGACTGAGAGACTTCACTTTCACTTCACTTTTCACTTTCATCCATTGAAGAAGGCAATGGCAACCCACTCCAGCACTCTTGCCTGGAAAACCCCATGGACGGAGGAGCCTGGAAGGCTGAAGTCCATGAGGTCGCTGAGGGTCGGACACGACTGAGAGACTTCACTTTCACTTTCACTTTATGTTAAGAGTATATACATATAAATAAATCTAGAATAACATTTAAGGCTTAGAAAACATAAATCTCAGATTTAACATTCATACCCAACAGGGTATACCTCTTAAGGAATCCATGTGAGTGAGAGAAATGTTTATGCAAAAAAAATTAATAAATACAAGATAACACAATGTTACCTGTAATGGAAAAACTTAAACACACAAGCATTCAACAGTATGAGAATGATGAAGAGAACACGTGTTTCTACACAAATTTTTTTTTCCAGGTCCCAAAAGAAAAAATGCCCTTTGTATTTGATAGGGATTGCACTGGGTCTGTAGACTGCCTCGGGTTCTGTGGTCGTTTTCCCAATATTAATCCTTCTGATCAAGAGCACATATCTTTCCATCTGTTTCTGTCAACTTTAATTTCTTTCATCAACATCTAGTTTTCACAGTACAGGTCTTTTGTCTCCTTGAAAATGAAAGTGAAGTCGCTCAGTTGCGTCCGACTCTTTGTGACCCCATGGACTGTACCTGCCAGGCTCTTCCATCCATGGGATTCTCCAGGCAAGATTACCTCAGAAATGACACAAAACAGGGATGGAGGCGGTCACCTGCCTGCCAGCACGCATGGTGCTGGATCTCTGGAGTGGGCTGCATTTCCTTCTCCAGGGGACCTTCCCAACCCAGGGATCAAACCCGGGTCTCCTGCGTTGCAGGCAGACTCTTTACCATCTGAGCCACCCAGGTATTTTATTCTCTTTGACACAGTGGTAAATGGGATTGTTTCCCTAATTTCTCTGAGAGTTTGTTGTCAGTGTATAGCAGTGCAACAAACACTGGTCAGAATGGCCACCATCAAAAAGTCAGGCTTCCCTGAGAAGTAAGCCTTCCAGTGGTTAAGAATCTGCCTGCCGACGCAAGGTACATGGGTTCAATGCCTGGTCCAGGAAGATCCCGCATGACACAGAGCAACTAAGCCTGTGCACCACGACTCCTGAGCCGTGCTCAGGCAAGAGAAGCCTGAGCTCCACGAGAAAGAGCAGCCTCACACTCGAGAAAGCCCTCGCAGACCCAGAGCAGCCAGATATAAACAAATCTTTTTTTAAAGAAGTCCACAAGCGATCAATGCTGGAGAGGGTGAGAAGAGAAAACCCTCCTACACTGTTGATGGGAATGTAGATTCATGCAGCCACTATGGAGAAAAGTACGGAGGTGCCTTAAAAAACTAAAAATAGAGCTACCATATGATCCTGCAGTCCCACCCCGGGCATATATCTGAAGAAAACTCTAAATCAAAAGCATGCATGCACCCTGATGTTCATAGGGCTTCCCTGGTCGCTCAGAAGGTAAAGAATCTGCCTGCGATGTGGGAGGCCTGGGCTCAATCCCTGGGTCAGGAAGATCCCCTGGAGGAGGGAATGGCGACCCACGCCAGTATTCTTGCCTGGAGAATCCCATAGAAAGAGGAGCCTGGTGGGCTACAGTCCACGGGGTCACAGAGAGTCAGACGTGACTAAGCGACTATCGCTTCACTTCACTTCACTTCTGATGTTCATGGCAGGCTTCCCAGCTGGCTCAGTGATAAAGAACCCACCTGCCGATGTGAGAGGTGCAGACTCACTCCCTGGGTTGGGAAGATCTCCTGGAGAAGGAAGTGGCAACCCACTCCAGCATTCTTGCCTGGGAAGTCCCTTGGACAGAGCAGCCTGGCGGGCGACAGGGTTTGGGGTCACAAAAGCGTCGGACACGACTTAGAGACTAGCCAGCAACAATGCTCGCGGCAAGTGTCTCCAATCCCCGAGGCATGGGGGCAGCCTCGGTGCCCAGTGACGGAGGATGCGCAGAAAGACCCGGCACACATGTGCAACGGGCTGCTCCTGAGCCATAGAAAGGGTAAATGATGTGGCCTGCAGAAACACGGGCGAGCCTAAGGCGCTCCCTGGTGGACCAGCGCTCGGGAACTGGCGCTTTCATGCTGTGGCCCTCGTCGAGGAGCTGGAATCCCGAGAGCTGTGCAACGTAGCCGGAAAAAAGGATGACAAAGCCAAGTGAAGTGAATCGCACAGAGAAAGACGAGTGCCAGGTGACGCTGCTCACATACGGGGTCTCTATTTAAAGCGATGCAAGGGAACTTACGTATGAGACAGATTCATCGATGGGGAAACTTCCCGTCACCAAAGGGGAAGGGGGGGGTTAGGAGTTAGGGGTGATATATACACACCACTATACATAGAGTATATGAACAAACAGCTGGACATATCAACTAAGTCACCTGCATTCCTTTTTGTGACTGAGTGCCGTCCCATGGCGTGGAAGGGAGGCTGAAAGGGAGGGGATGTCTGTGTACACGTGGCTGCTTCACAGTGTCACACAGCAAAAGACCAGCACAACAGACTGAAGTGGTTACGCTCCAATTCAGAACTGATTGGATAAGGAGGATCCAATGAACAGCGCTGCACGGAGACCCAGCCAGTCCCTCCTGAAGGAGATCAGCCCTGAACATTCACTGGAAGGACTGACGCTGAAGCTGAGGCCCCAGTACTTTGGCCACCTGATGCAAAGAGCTGACTCACTGGAAAAGACCCTGATGCTGGGAAAGATTGAAAGCGGGAGGAGGGGACGACAGAGGATGAGATGGTTGGATGGCATCACCGACTCGATGGACACGAGTCTGAGCAGGCTCCAGGAGCTGGTGATGGACAGGGAGGCCTGGCGTGCTGCAGTCCACGGGGCTGCAAACAGTCAATGACACAGAACGACTCAATAGCAAGCATATAGCATGCAAAACTACACCCAGTATTCTGTGACAGCCAGTAGGGAAAAGAATCTGGAAAACACACACGCATGCGTCAGTATAACCAAGTGACCTTGCTGCTCACCAGAAACTAACACAGTGCTGTACGGCAAAGCACTTCAGCTCTTTCTCTTGGGGATGGTTTGGAACACGCCTCCTGTACAATGTCAAGAACCTCCGTCCATAGTTCTTCAGGCACTCTGTCTATCATATCGAATCCCTTGAATCCACTTGTAACTTCCACTGTGTAATTGTAAGGGATTTGATCCAGGTCATACCTGAATGGTCTAGTGGTTTTCCCTACTTTCTTCAACTTAAGTCTGAATTTGGCAATAAGGAGCTCATGATCTGAGCCACAGTCAGCTCCCGGTCTTGTCTTTGCTGACTGTACAGAGCTTCTCCATCTTCGGCTGCAAAGAATATAATCAATCTGATTTTGATGTTGACCATCTGGTGACCTCCATGTGTAGAGTCTTCTCTTGTGTTGTTGGAAGAGAGTGTCTGCTATGACCAGTGCGTTCTCTTGGCCAAACTCTGTTATCCTTTGCCCTGCTTCATTCTGTATCCAAGGCCAAAATTGCCTGTTACTCCAGACGTCCCTTGACTCCCTACTTTTGCGTCCCAGGCCCCGTGACAGAAAGGACATCTATGTTGGTGTTACTTCTAGGTCTTGTGGGTCTTCTTAGAGCTGTTCTAGTACAGAAAACCGCTAGACCATTCAGGTATGACCTACATCAGATCCCTTACAATCACACAGTGGAAGCGACAAATAGGTTCAAGGGACTAAATCTATAGACAGAGTGCCTGAAGAACTATGGACAGGGGTTTGCAACATTGTACAGGAAGCAGTGATAGAGTCCATCCTCAAGAAGAAAAAATGCAAAAAGGCAAAATGGCTGTCTGAGGAGGCCTTACAAATAGCTATGAAAAGAAGGAAAGCTAAAGGCAAAGGAGAAAAGGAAAGATATATCCATTTGAATGCAGAGTTCCAACGAATAGCAAATAGAGATAAGAAAGCCTTCCTCAGAGATCAGTGCACAGAAATAGAGGAAAATAACAGAATGGGAAAGACTAGAGATCTCTTCAAGAAAATTAGAGATACCAAGGGAACATTTCATGCAAAGATGGACAAAAATAAAGGACAGAAATGGTATGGACCTAATAGGAGCAGAAGATATTAAGAAGAGGTGGCAAGAAGACACAGAACTGTACAAAAAAAAGATCTTCATGACCTAGATAATCACGATGGTGTAATCACTCACCTACAGCCAGACAACTTGACTGTGAAGTCAAGTGGGCCTTACAAAGCATCATGACTAACAAAGCTAGTGGAGGTGATTCTAACTGAGCTATTTCAAACCCTGAAAGATGATGCTGTGAAAGTGCTGCACTCAATATGCCAGCAAATTTGGAAAACTCGGCAGTGCAAAAAAAAACCAAAACTCATCAGTGGCCACAGGACTGGAAAAGGTCAGTTTTCATTCCAATCCCAAAGGAAAAGGCAATGCCAAAGAATGTTCAAACTACCACACAATTACACTCATCTCACATGCCAGCAAACTAATGCTCAAAATTCTCCAAGCTAGGCTTCAACAGTACGTGAACTGAGAACTTCCAGATATTCGAGCTGGATTTAGAAAAGGCAGAGGAACCAGAGATCAAATTGCCAACATCTGTAGGATCATAGAGAAAGCAAGAGAGTTCCAGAAAAACATCTACTTCTGCTTTATTGACTATGCCAAAGCCTTTGACTGTGTGGATCACAACAAACTGTGGAACATTCTTTAGGAGATGAGAATACCAGACCACCTGACCTGCCTCTTGAGAAATCTGTATGCAGGTCAGGAAACAACAGTTACAACTGGATATGGAACAATGGACTGGTTCCAAATTGGGAAAGGAGTACGTCAAGGCTGTATATTGTCACCCTACTTATTTAACTTCTATGCTAAGTACATCATGCGAAATGCTGGGCTAAATCAAGCATAAGCTGAAATCAAGATTGCCAGGAGAAACATCAATATCCTCAGATATGCAGATGACACCACCCTTATGGCAGAAAGTGAAGAGGAACTGAAGAGCCTCTGGATGAAAGTGAAAAAGGAGAGTGAAAAAGTTGGCTTAAAGCTCAACATTCAAAAAGAAGATCATGGCATTTGGTCCCATCACTTCATGGCAAATAGATGAGGAAACAATGGAAACAGTGACAGATTTTATTTTCTTGGGCTCCAAAATCACTGCAGATGGTGACTGCAGCCATGAAATTAAAAGACACTTGCTCCCTGGAAGAATACCTATGACAAACCTAGACAGCACATTACTTTGCTGCAAAGGTCCATCTAGTCAAGGCTATGGCTTTTCCAGTGGTCATGTATGGATGTGAGAGTTGGGCCATAAAGAAAGCTGAGCGCTGAAGAATTGATGCTTTTGAACTGTGGTGTTGGAGAAGATTCTTGAGAGTCCCTTGGACTGCAAGGAGATCCAACCAGTCCATCCTAAAGGAAATCAGTCCTCAATATTCATTAGAAGGACTGATGCTGAAGTTGAAGCTCCAATACTTTGGCCACCTGATGTGAAGAACTGACTCATTAGAAACGACCCTGATTCTGGAAAAGATTGAAGGCAGGAGGAGAAGGGGACGACAGAGGATGAGATGGCTGGATGGCATCACTGACTTGAAGGATGTGAGTTTGAGCAGACTCTGGGGTTGGTGATGGACAGGGAGGCCTGGCGTGCTGCAGTCCATGGGGTCAAAATGAACCAGACATGACTGAGTGACTGAACTGAACTAACTGACTTCAGTTAAAAAACACACACACACACACTCACTCACTCAATGAACTGTCGCTTCCCATTCACTGCTGCTAAACTGCTTCAGTCCTGTCCAAGTCTTTGCGACCCTCTGGACTGTAACCCACCAGGCTCCCCTGTCCATGGGATTCTCCAGGCAAGATTATCGGAGTGGGTTGCCACGCCCTCCTCCAGGGGATCTTCCCGACACAGGGATCAAATCTGAGCCTTTTACCTCTCCTGCACTGTCAGGCAGGTTCTTTACCACCATCGGCACCTGGGAAGCCTTCACATTTATTAGGACAGCTATAAATTTAATAGAGGACTTCCCTGGTGGTCCAGACATTAAGACTTCCACGCTTCCACTGCAGGGAGCACGGTTTACTCCGTAATCAGGGATCCCGAACGCCACATGGTGTGACCAAAAAAAAAACAAAAAAGATTATTTCCTCAAGGTAACCAGAAGGCAGAAGCCTATAGCTGATGTACAGAAGATAATGAAAAAGGAATCCAAACGTAACACTAAGGAAACTTGTCGAATCGTAACAGAACGGGACAAGAGAGGAGAAACGGACCTCTCTGGTGGTTCAGTGGATAAGAGTCCGCTGGCCAACGCAGGCAGCACAGGCTCAGTCCCGGGTCCTCGAAGACTCCACATCCGTGGGGCCACTGAGCCCCTGCTCCAGCTCTGCTGCCGCCTGCACTCCCCGGGGCCGTGAGCCCCAGCTGCAGCCGCTGAGCCTGGCCTGGAGCCCGCTCCGCAAGTGAGAAGCCTGCCCCCCGCAGCTAGAGGAAGCCTGAGCGCAGTCACAGAGACCCAGCGCAACCAAAGAAATAAGCAAAAAAAGAAGTAAAATAAGTAGAAAAGAACAAACCGAGAACTACAAAAGCAGCAAGTAAACAACTAACAAAATTTCAGAAGCTTATGAAGCTTACTATAAAGTACTATATTAATGCAAAACTAAAATTAGGCCTGTTAAATGATATATTGGTTTTGGAACGTAAATTGTGGTCATTTATCTGGAACATAGTACACATTTTTGAAATATATTGTGCTTTTAATGAAAAAAGAAAATACCTGAGTTGGTGAAGATGTGTAAAAACTAGAATTCTCATATATTTCTGGTAGGAATGTAAAACTGTTCAACCACTGTGGAAAGCAATTTGTCAGGTCTTCAAAAGGCTAAATATGAAATTACCGTATGATCCAGCAACTTTAGGTATATATGTAAAAGAATTAAAAACAGGTACTTAGACAAGTATATGTACATAGAGTTTCACAGCAGCATTATTCAAAACAGCCAAAAGGAAACAACAGCCCATATGTCCATCAATAGATGGATTTAAAATATTGTGACCTTATACATACACTAGCTCAGCCATCAAAGGAAGGAAATCCTGACCCAGGCTACAACACGAATAAACCTTGTAGGTGTTATGCGCAGTGAGATAAGCCAGACACGAAAGACAAGCCTAGCATGGCTTCACTTAGACGAGGCCCCCAGAGCAGTCAGACTCATAGACACAGAAAGGAGATGAGAGGTTTCTGAGGGCTAGGAGAGGGGAGGGGAGTTAGTGTCCAACAGGAACAGAGTGTACCGGCGATGATGAAAGTTTGTGTGCAGACTGTGGTGATGAGCACACGGCACCATGAATGCACGTGATGCCCCCGAATCACCCCCGCCGCTGCTGTGCTGTTCTCAGTCGAGTCTGGCTGTTGTGACCCCGTGGGCTGCAGCACCAGTCTTCCCTGTCCGTCGCTGTCTCCCAGAGTTTGCTCAAACTCATGGCCATTGAGTCGGTGATGCCATCCATCTCATCTTCTGCTGCCCATCTTACAAATGGTTAAAATGATAAATATTAACACACCGTCCCCAAACTGTCATTATTCTGCAGCACAGGCCAGCTGTCGATGTTCTGAAGACACGATGTAAGGTCCCACCAGCGAAGGTGACCGGGAGCACTCATCAGATTATGTATTTGTAGGTTCCTCAAGAGGGACTAGGCATGTCTACTTTCTCCAAGAAGCAAGAAGTGAATCAAAGACTGTCCAGGCCCAGGAACAGCCCTCAGGAGTGTGCCTGCCCATGACGGTCCTGGCAGTAGGGCATCAGCCAAGGCCTGATGTCCCTCGACAGAAGGGCACAGCCCAGACAGGTCCGTTCTCTGCTAGGCCTCCTGAAGAGGAAAGCAACGTCTAGATTCACGGTCAACTGAGGATTCCCTTTAAGAATCCATACGCTAACTGTTAACATCAACAACCAATATTTCATAAATAAGTAACTAAGAAGAAATAGTTGAGAAAAAATAAAATTATTTTTTTATTTAGAAGCATTGAATTCAAAGCGGGAGAAGAGGAGGGTGCTTCCCATGACACTGATTAAAATGTTGAAGGTAGAAGTCATTGCTGTTGTTCACTTGCTCAGCCGTGTCCGACTCTTTGTGACCCCATGGACTGTAGCACGTCAGGCCTCCCTGTCCATCACCAACTCCCGGAGCTTACTGAAACTCATGTCCATTGAGTCGGTGATGCCATCCCACCATCTCATCCTCTGTCGTCCCCTTCTCCTCCAGACTTCAGTCTTTTTCAGCATCAGGGTCTTTTCAAATGAGTCAGCTCTTCACATCAGGTGGCCAAAGTCCTGGAGCTTCAGGGATGGAACCTGGCTCTCCCGCATTGCAGGCAGTCAGCCATCTGAGCCTCCGGGGGCACCCTGGAGAAGTCATACCGCAAGCATTTGTTTTAAAATCTGTGACAAGTAAGAACAAAGACAATTGAAAAGAAGCTAAATTTCCTCCTTGCCAAGTATTACAGAAGATTTCACTGATGATAAACAAATCCTGAACGATTAGACAAACAGCAATGGTGGTTGGCAGGGTTGGGAGAGCAGAGCAGGTCCAGAGCGCCCTCCGGAGGTGGGTGTTTTGCATGGCATCCTCCAAAACCATAGGTTTAGAGAGGCGCCTTAGAAATAGCGTTCAAATGTAACCTCAGTGTATAAAATATTTTTCGACTTTAAAAAAATTTTAGTTTACTTTTGATTGGAGGACAACTACCTTACAATACTGCGGTTTCTGCCATAAACAAACATGAATCAGCCGCAGGTCTACGCACACGTCCTCCCTCTTCGAGCACTGTCCCACCTCCTTGCCCGCCCACCCCTGGGCGCGCCGGGCTCCCCCTGGCTGTGTGTCTGTCTCACAGGCGGCAGCATGCGCAGACAGGATCCTCAGTGCCACCTTTCTAGACTTCATATATAAGCATTACTATATATTTGTTTATCTCTTGCTCACCTACTTCACTCTGTACGTAGTCCTGCAATGAACACTGGCGTCCATGTGTCTTTTTCAGTTATGGTTCCTGAGGGTATGTGCCCAGTAGTGGGATTGCTGGGTCATAGGATAGTTCTATTCCTAGTTTTTTTTTAATTAATTAATTTTAATTGGAAGCTAATTACTTTACAATATTGTGGTGGTTTTACCCTACATCGATCAACATGGATCAGCCACGGATGTACCTGTGTCCCCCATCCTGAAGCCCCTCCCACCTCCCTCCCCACTCCAGCCCGTGGGGCCCTGCTTCAGGCATCGAATTTGCACTGCTCACCTATTTCACATACTGTAATATACATGTTTCAATGCTATTCTCTCATGTTGCCCCACCCTTGCCTTCTCCCAGAGTCCGAAAGTCTGTTCTTTACATCTGTGTCTTTTCTGCTGTCTCACATACAGGGTCATCGTTACCATCTTTCTAAATTCCATATATATGCGTTAGTATGCTGTACTGGTGTTTCTTTCTGACTTACTTCACTCTGTATAATAGGCTCCAGTTTCATCCGCCTCATTAGAACTGGCTCAAATGTGTTCTTTTTTATAGCTGAGTAATATCCCATTGTGTATATGTGCCACAACTTCCTTATCTATTCGTCTGCTGATGGACATCTAGGTTGTTTCCATGTCCTGGCTATATAAACAGGGCTGCGATGAACATTGGGGTACAGGGGTCTCTTTCAATTCTGGTTTCCTCGGTCTGTATGCCCAGCAGTGGGATTGCTGGGTCGTACGGAAGTTCTATTTCCAGTTTTTTAAGGAATCTCCACACTGTTCTCCATAGTGGCTGTACTAGCTTGCATTCCCACCAACAGTGTAAGAGGGTTCCCTTCTCTCCACACCCTCTCCAGCATTTACTGCTTGTAGCGTTTTGGATCGCAGCCACTCTGGCCCGTGTGAAGTGGCACCTCGTTGTGGCTTTGATTCGCATTCCTCTGGTAATGAGTGACGTTGAGCATCTTTTCATGTGTGTGTTAGCCATCTGTGTGTCTTCTCTGGAGAAATGTCTGTTTAGTTCTTTGGCCCATGTTTTGATGGGGTCGTTTATTTCTCTGGAATTGAGCTGCAGGAGCTGCTTGTGTATTTTGGAGATTAGTCTTTTGTCAGTTGCTTCGTTGGCTATTATTTTCTCCCATTCTGAAGGCTGTCTTTTCACCTTGCTTACAGTTCCCTTCATTGTGAAAAACTTTTAATTAGATCCCATTTGTTTATTTTTGTTTTTATTTCCATTACTTTGGGAGGTGGATCATAGGGTCTTACTGTGATTTATGTCAGAGAGTGATCTGCCTATGTTTTCCTATAAGAGTTTTATACCAACTCTATAAATTTTTAAGTAGCTATTTAAGACTAGATTATATCCATTAATAACTCAAGGCTAGATTATATCTGTTAATATTTGTTAATAATTACATCTGTAATTCATTTGTGACAGTCAACTGTGCCTAATGTCACTGGCTGGTATTGTCTGATAATTCGTGAAAATGGATTAATTAATCAAGAATGTGGATGAAGCTCAGCAGCCTAACAGCAACTTTAAGAACATGGGACTTCCCTGGTGGTCCAGCGGTTAGGACTCCCTGCTTCCACTGCAGGCAGTGTGGGTTCAACCCCTGGTCACAGAACTAAGACCCCACATGCTGCCTGTGTGGCCAAAACCCAAGTCCCATGTGGGATGTAAAACGGTGACAGTCAGGACCCTGGAAGAGCTTGGCAGTTTCTTTAAAAACAAACCATCAATAAAACAAAAAGAACAGAACACACTCTAACACCATAAACAAAAATAAACTCAAAATGGATTAAAAACTTAAACGTTAGGCCAGATATTATAAAATTTTTAGACAAAAACATAGGGAAAACACTTTCTAACATAAATTACATCAAGATCTTTTTTGATCCACCTCCTAGAATAATGAAAATAAAAACAAGTGGGACCTAATTAAACATAAAAGCTTTTGCCCACAAAGGAAACCATAAACAAAAAGAAAAGAAAACCCTCAGAATGGGAGAAAATATTTGCAAACAAAGCAACCAACAAGGGATTAATCTGCAAAATATACAAATAACTCATGGAGCTCAATATTAAAAAAAAAAACAACAGTTCACAATCAAAAACTGGGCAGAGGATCTAAATAGACATTTCTCCAAAGAAGACAGACAGATGGTTATAAAGCACTTGAAAAGATGCTCAGCACCACTAATCATAAGAAAAATGCAAATCAAAAGTACAATGAGACACCGCCTTGCGCTGGTGGAATGGCCATCATCAAAAAAATCTACAAACAATAAATGCTGGGTCTTACACTGTTGGTGGGAATGCACACGAATATAGCCACTGTGGAGAACAGTACAGAAGTTCATTTAAAAACTGAAAATAGAACTACCATATGGACCAGCAATCCCACTCCTAGGCACAAATCCAGAGAAACACAGAATTCAAAAAGGCGCACACACCCCCAGGTTCATTGCAGGACCATTCACAGCGGCCAGGACGGGAAGCAGCCCAAGCACCCATCGACAGAGGGAAGGATAAAGAAGACGTGGCACACAGACAGCCACACAGTGAGTGTCACTTAGCCATTAAAGAAGAACAAAGTAATGCCACGTGCGGCAACATGGAAAGACCTGGAGATCGTCACGCTGGGTGCAGTAGGTCAGACACAGAGAGACAAATATCATACGATACTGCTTATGTGTGGAATCTTTAAAAAGGTTACCTATGAACTTATCTACACCACCAGAAGTTACTGCACATATGTAGAAACTAAGCTCTCGGTTACTGGGTAGGGGGTGAGGCAGGAGGAATAAACTGGAAGACTGGGATTGCCACGTCTGTGCTGAGCCACTCAGTCATGTTCGACTCTGTGACCCCATGGACGGTGGCCCCCCAGGCTCCTCTGTCCATGGGATTCTCCAGGCCAGAATACGGGAGTGGGCTGCCATGCCCTCCTCCAAGGACCTTCCCGACCCAGCGATGGTGCCTGAGTCTCTTACTTCTCCGGCACTGGCAGGTGGGTTCTTGACCACTAGAGCCACCTAGGAAGTGGTAAACAACACTATAAGAACCCACCACACAGCACAGGGAGCTCTGCTCAGTACTCTGCAAGGGCCGATGTGTGCCGGGAGCCACCACGGGAGATCCCACCCACGACAAAGGTCACGCGGAGAAGACCTGACGGGCAAAGATGGATCAGGATTCGAGGGACTCCCTGGACCTGCTCGAGCACCTACTCCAAAACCAGAATCTGTCTGTCTTACTATTTTATGCCTTTCACCAACTCTTCTGACATTAACAGCAGGCTATCCCCGACCACCTTCCTCTGGAGAAAATCAACTTAGCGCTCTAGCTAAGAAGTCTCTTGGGCATGAAAGGAGTATTTCAATTCAAACCCCCTGTTGGCATTCTAGCCTGCCTGACAGGTTTATCCAGACTCTTGCAGCCATGCATATGATTATTCACAGCCTCCCAACTGTGAGAGGCACGGGAAGCCTAAAACATTCTAAAAATATAGAGTCTTTCAATGAGTTAAAAGCTATTAGAGGAGTGCTGGTGTAGGGTTTCACTGTTGAGCCACTGCTCGCTGCTAAGTTCCCATATCTCTTATCCACTGTGCACCTGGGAGTGCAATAGTTTTTGGAATTTAAGAAAAACAAGCAATAGCCTTGGAATTAACCATATCAGACCTTTGAGCTAATTGGTTCTTTCTTTGTTGTAACTCACTGCACCTTTGCTCCGTGAGAATGTAACTTTGTTTAATACTTTCTGAGTCTGACATAGATTAGAAATATAAAGAAAAAACACTTCAAGGGAAAATAAGTTTTCTGGTTGAGCAGCCTTTATCAAAAGAGGGTCATAAGATGTCCACAAGCCTCCAAGGCCAGAAGATAATGTACACAACGTTGTTTATGGGAAAGGTATGCAGAAAAAAATCCTGGTTTCGATAAAGACAAAACAGATGTAATGTTTGGGCTGACTCTGCATGACTCTGCATCTTTCATTTCCCTCTATGTACAAGTCAAGGTATAAAAGCTTCCCTGAAAACTAAACTGACGGGACCAGTTTCCATGAAAGCCTATTTCCCCTGTGTCTTTCTTTCTTTCTCTCTCTCTCTTACTCTCTTTTTTCAGGCTGATCCCTTGGAGCACAGAGGCTCTCTGCGTTCACTTTCCTGCCTGGGCTTCTAAGACCTGAACGGGAAGGCGCTCTGTGTCTTCACTCCCTCGGGAGACCAGGAGGGCGCCCGCGGCCTACGTGAAGAGAGCAAGTCCCTTGTCTTGGGAATTTATTGGCTTTCTGTGTAAACAAAGGAATATCAGCCTCTTTCTCTCCTCTGTTTTCTTATCTGCAACATTCTTTATCTCTCTCTAAATCTCTTCGCCAACGCCGTCTCTCCTAAAGGTACCCCTGGATCCTGCGGGGGCTGGACCCCAGCAGATATGGGAAAAGGATCTTTCCCATACAGGATGGATAAAGAATGGATATGTGTATTTGTGTAATACATTCACTTTGCTGTACACCTGAAACTAACGCAACATTGTAAATTATACCCCAATAAAACGTTTTTTAAAAATTAAAAAGACAACATACTGAATGGGAGAAAATGTTTCCCAATAACATAACCAAGTGGGTAAAAGTCACACAGTCGCGTCCAACTCTTTGTGATCCCCTTGGCCTATACAGTCCGTGGAGTTCTCCAGGCCAGAATACTGGAGGGGTAGCCTTTCCCTTCTCCAGGCTTCTTTCCAACCCAAGGATTGAACCCAGGTCCTCTGCATTACAGGCAGGTTCTTTACCACCTGAGCCATAAGGGAAGTCCATATAAATAAGGAATTCATACCCAAAATATATAAACAGCTTGTGCAATATCAAAGCAAATTTTAAATGGGCAGGAAAATATTGAATCACTATGCTGTACACCTGAAGCTAATATAATATTGTAAATCCACTAGACTTCAATTTTTTAAAAAAGAAAAGGAAAAATATGCAAAAGACATGAAGAAACATTTTCCCAAAAAGATTTTCAGATGGCCAACAGGAACCTGAAAAGACACTCAACATCATACATCTTCAGTTCAGTTCAGTTCAGTCGCTCAGTCGTTTCCGACTTTGCGACCCCATTAATCGCAGCACGCCAGGCCTCCCTGTCCATCACCAACTCCAGAGTTCACTCAGACTCACGTCCATCGAGTGGGTGATGCCATCCAGCCATCTCATCCTCTGTCATCTCCTTCTTCTCCTGCCCCCAATCCCTCCCAGCATCAGAGTCTTTTCCAATGAGTCAACTCTTTGCATCAGGTGGCCAAAGTACCGGAGCTTCAGCTTTAGCATCATTCCTTCCAAAGAAATCCCAGGGCTGATCTCCTTCAGAATGGACTGGTTGGATCTCCTTGCAGTCCAAGGGACTCTCAAGAGCCTTCTCCAACACCACACTTCAAAAGCATCAATTGTTCGGCGCTCAGCCTTCTTCACAGCCCAACTCTCACATCCATACATGACCACAGGAAAAACCATAGCCTCGATTAGATGGACCTTAGTTGGCAAAGTAATGTCTCTGGTTTTCAATATGCTGTCTACGTTGGTCATAACTTTCCTTCCAAGGAGTAAGCATCTTTTAATTTCATGGCTGCAGTCACCATCTACAGTGATTTTGGAGCCCCCCAAAATAAAGTCTGACACTGTTTCCACTGTTTCCCCATCTATTTCCCATGAAGTGATGGGACCAGAAGCCATGATCTTCCTTTTCTGAATGTTGAGCTTTAAGCCAACTTTTTCACTCTCCTCTTTCACTTTCATCAAGAGGCTTTTTAGCTCCTCTTCACTTTCTGCCATAAGGGTGGTGTCATCTGCATATCTGAGGTTATTGATATTTCTCCTGGCAATCTTGATTTCAGCTCGTGCTTCTTCCAGCCCAGCGTTTCTCGTGATGTACTCTGCATAGAATTTAAATAAGCAGGGTGACAATATACAGCCTTGACATACTCCTTTTCCTATTTGGAACCAGTCTGTTGTTCCATGTCCAGTTTTAACTGTTGCTTCCTGACTTGCACATAGGTTTCTCAAGAGGCAGGTGAGGTGGTCTGGTATTCCCATCTCTTTTAGAATTTTCCAGTTTACTGTGATCCACAGTCAAAGGCTTTGGCATAGTCAATAAAGCAGAAGTAAATGTGTTTCTGGAACTCTCTTGCTTTTTCTATGATCCAGCAGATGTTGGCAATTTGATCTCTGGTTCCTCTGCCTTTTCTAGAACCAGCTTGAACATCTGGAAGTTCGCGGTTCACGTATTGCTAAAGCCTGGCTTGGAGAATTTTGAGCATTACTTTACTAGCGTGTGAGATGAGTGCAATTGTGCTGTAGTTTGAGCATTCTTTGGTCTTGTCTTTCTTTGGAATTGGAATGAAAACTGACCTTTTCCAGTCCTGTGGCCACTGCTGAGTTTTCCAAATTTGTTGGCATATTGAGTGCAGCATTTTCACAGCATCATCTTTCAGGATTTGAAATATCTCAATGGGATTCCATCACCTCCACTAACTTTGTTCATAGTGATAATTTCCAAGGCCCACTTGACTTCACATTCCAGGATGTCTGGCTCTAGATGAGTGATCACACCATCGTGATTATCCGGATTGTGAAGATCTTTTTTGTACAGTTCTTCTGTGTATTCTTGCCACCTCTTCTTAATATCTTCTGCTTCTGTTAGGTCCATACCATTTCTGTCCTTTATCGAGCCCATCTTTGCATGAAATGTTCCCTTGGTATCTCTAATTTTCTTGAAGAGATTGCTAGTCTTTCCCATTCTGTTCTTTTCCTCTATTTCTTTGCATTGATCGCTGAGGAAGGCTTTCTTATCTCTCCTTGCTATTCTTTGGAACTCTGCATTCAGATGCTTATAATCTTTCCTTTTCTCCTTTGTTTTTCGCCTCTCTTCTTTTCACAGTTATTTGTAAGGCCTCTTCAGACAGCCATTTTGCTTTTTTGCATTTCTTTTCCTTGAGGATGATCTTGCTCCCTGTCTCCTGTACAATGTCATGAACCTCCATCCATAGTTCATCAGGCACTCTGTCTATAAGATCTTGTCCCTTAAATCTATTTCTCACTTCACTGTATAATCATAAGGGATTTGATTTAGGTCATACCTGAATGGTCTAGTGGGTTTACCTACTTTCTTCAATTTAAGTCTGAATTTGGCAATAAGGAGTTCATGATCTGAGCCACAGTCAGCTCCTGGTCTTGTTTTTGCTGACTGTATACAGCTTCAGCCATGAAATTAAAAGACGCTTACTCCTTGGAAGAAAAGTTATGACCAACCTAGATAGTATATTCAAAAGCAGAGACATTACTTTGCCGACTAAAGTCCGTGTAGTCAAGGCTATGGTTTTTCCTGTGGTCATGTATGGATGTGAGAGTTGGACTGTGAAGAAGGCTGAGCGCCGAAGAATTGATGCTTTTGAACTGTGGTGTTGGAGAACACTCTTGAGAGTCCCTTGGACTGCAAGGAGATCCAACCAGTCCATTCTGAAGGAGATCAACCCCGGGATTTCTTTGGAAGGAATGATGCTTAAGCTGAAGCTCCAGTACTTTGGCCACCTCATGCGAAGAGTTGACTCATTGGAAAAGACTCTGATGCTGGGAGGGATTGGGGGCAGGAGGAGAAGGGGACGACCGAGGACGAGATGGCTGGATGGCATCACCCACTCGATGGACATGAGTCTGAGTGAACTCCGGGAGATGGTGATGGACAGGGAGGCCTGGCGTGCTGCGATTCATGGGGTCGCAGAGAGTCGGACACGACTGAGCGACTGAACCAAACTGAACTGATAGAGCTTCTCCATCTGTGGCTGCAAAGAATATAATCAGTCTGATTTCTGTGTTGACCACCTGGTGATGTCATCATACGTCACCAGGGAAATGCCAGTCAGACCCACAGCATCACGTCACGCCTGTCAGAACGACTTATCAAAAAGACGAGAAATGATAAGAGTCGGCGAGAATGTGGTGAAGAAGGACCCTCGTGCACGTCAAGATGTGAGTTGGTGCAGCCAGTGCAGGAAGCAGCACAGCTTCCTCAAGAAACCAACAATGGAACGTGTGATGCAGAAGCTACAGTTCGGAGCACCTTGCCGAAGGAAATAGAATAACTTATTTTTAAAAATTTAAGTTGAAGTATTATTGAAGACTTTAGTGTGCCTCTGTGCAGGCTACACTTGTGTCCTCTCATCTTTTTTATTTGAGAGTTTAACTGTTTTAGTCAGGAGTCCCATTTCATCAGCCTCAAGAAACTAGCCTTCCTCAGCTTCTAAAGAATGTTAAACAGAAAACCTGCAGCTTTTTAAAACAAAGACCTCACAGCTCCTCTTGGTTTTCTATCTCACTGATTGCTGGATTTTTGTTTAGGTTGACAGTTTATTAAATACACTATATTTGTACTTTATTTGGTAATTTTTTTAATCATTAATCATTCACACATGGACTTAGTAAAAATGTACTTTAGAGAAAACCATCTGCAAAACTGGCACCCCACTCCAGTACTCTTGCCTGGAAAATCCCATGGATGGAGGAGCCTGGTAGGCTGCAGTCCATGGGGTCGCGAAGAGTCGGACACGACTGAGCGACTTCCCTTTCACTTTTCACTTTCATGCATTGGAGAAGGAAATGGCAACCCACTCCAGTGTTCTTGCCTGGAGAATCCCAGGGACGGGGGAGCCTGGTGGGCTGCCGTCTATGGGATCGCACAGAGTCGGACACGACTGAAGCGACTTAGCACTTAGCATCTGCAAAACTAAAATAAAAATTAAAAAGCACATTTTGCCCACGTTACATAAGCTGCTCAAAATATTAGAAATCACTTTATTTAAGGTGATTATGAAACATGAGATGGCTTGATTTCATTAAAGCTGGCAGCAGACCATGACTTCAGGAGTTTTCATGTGGAAATGTGGATGCAAAAATGTCTATTAACTAAATTGTTTCATAGTGTTTGAGAAACAGGACAAAACAAAGCACTATTTTTCCTTTACAGACAGACACTTCTGTAAATCCATTTTCTATATACTTTCTCTCCCACTCATAGAATTATTTGTGCAAACTGATGAGGCAAAAAAATTCCTTAAATTTTTTTTTAAACCTAGATCCTATTTACAAAACATGCAAAGGGAGAATTTTAAGTGGGTGTTGTGCCGTCTATGGGGTCGCACCGAGTTGGACACGACTGAAGTGACTTAGCAAGAGCAGCACCAGCAGCATGGCAGAACTGGTTAAAGGTGAATACAGTCAAGTGACGGAATGTACCTTTACTTCTGCAAATAGAAGTCGTTCTCCCCTCCTTTCTGAGAGAAACACATCTTCAAGGTGTAGGCTGTAAAGCAACACACCATGCAAAGACAAAAACAAAGACGTTCACACAGTCTCTATAGTTCCAGCTCTGGAGACAATATTTTTTGAGAACTGGGCAGCAAAACCAGAGCCAGCTGTTAAACAGCCAGAATACTACAGTAACTGGATACATGGCCATTTCTCTCTTAGCAAGCCTTTGTTCTTCTCTTCCAGAAGTTGTAGATCTATTCACTTTATCTGTCATCTTAATGAAGCTGCGCCTGCAAGAGTTACGTCATCCAAAGTTCCTCCAGCCGCTGTATCTATATTTGAAATGCACACCTGACCGTGTCAAGATGAGGGTCAGAAGTGGCAGCAGCAGACCCACCAGTCAACACAGGTATGGAGTCAGTTCTGACCAGCTGTCAATTTCGGCCAACAGCATTTTCTTTCTTTGGCTTCCTGGGTGGTGCTAGTGGTAAAGAACCTGCCTGCCAATGCTGGAGATGTTTAAGAGATGTGAGTTCGATTCCTGGGTCAGAAAGATCTCATGGAGAAGGGCATGGCAACCGACTCCATCTTGCCTGGAGAATCCCATGGACAGAGGAGCCTGGTGGGCTCCAGTCCATAGGTTCACAAAGAGTCAGACACGACTGAAGTCACTTATCACGCACACCTCACATTTTCTCTCATAAAGCGATCTCTTTTTAGCTTACCAACTGCACAGATTTCTGAGGGTTTGGAGGAGGTCTTTCTAAATTCAGAAAATACAGCTGTCTTTCGCTTAGCATAAGCACAGGAGGTGGTGATTTTCGTGCCAGAGGCTTAGAGGGAGATGGCTGTAGAAGGGGATGACCCGCTGGTCTTGACTGGAATGTCTCCCTGCCACAGCGTCTCTCTCTGGGACCTGCGCAATCACAGCAGCACTTGAAGCTCCTTGGAATCTTTGTTCCAGGTCAGCACTTGGTGGTGCTTTCATTGGTCCGGGACCCTCTCTCATTGACCAACACCTTCAACTAATTTCCGCCATCTCGGCGTTGGGAGAAGGGCATATTGCCCCACTCACTGAATGTGCACCAGCCATTGCTGGCATTTTGGCATTACCTGCTTCTGTGCCTCATATTGGACCCTTTAATGTGCTTCAGTATGCATGTGCTGGACTTCAAGCCACTTTCACCCCCCTGGGCCTGCTGGAAGATCCCCGGCAAGGGCCACGGCCCTCCAGCTTCCTCGGCACTCCTGGCTGCTAGCTTTCAAAGATCATCTCTAAATATTTAACCATTTTTAAAAACATTTGATACTGTTTGCTTAGAACTGTTTTGAATTGTGATCAAATCATGTGTCCTATTATATCTATTTATTCAACTTGTATGGGCTCTTTTTTTAAACTGAAGTATAGTTGGTTTACAATGTTGTGCCAATCTCTCCTTTATAGCAAAGTGACTCAATTACACACATATATTCCTTTTTGTTTTTTTTTTTTTTACATTCTTTTCCATTATGGTTTAACACAGGATATTGAATATGGCTCCGTGGGCTATCTAGAAGGACCTGTGTTTATCCATCCTATATATAATAGTTTATATCTACTAATTGTGTGTGCTTTTTTGTGGCCCAGTACATGATTGCTTTTGCATTCCACGCGTTTAAATAGAGGCAAAGTTCTCTCTACACATAGCAATTAAATTGAGCTTGATTTCTTTATTCTCACTCTTGTTTTTTGTCTGCAGCCTTATTTCCGGAATGGGAGTACTGAAGCCTGGGGAACGGCTGTGGACCGAGTTCTGGTCCCCGGCCCAGCCTGCAGGACGCCTGCCGCTGCCATGGACTCCGAGGAGGAGAGGCTGGGGGCGGGGCCAGGTAGGGCGGTCAATCCGGTTGCCAGGAGGCGCAACCCGGACACAATGGGGTCTGGGAGTTGGGCCCTGCAGCGGTGGGGATCCAGACACCCCACCTTGCCTTCCCAGCCAGGAGACACAGGAACAGGTCACGCATCCACTTCGGGGCCCCCTTGGGTAACAGGTCCCCCATCTCCCCCTCGTCTCGTTATCCTCCCCCAATGTTCCTAAAATATCTCAGCTCTCCGGAACCCCTGGGAATGCCACTCCCGCAGTGCTGCGCCCAAAGTTGGCGCGCGCACACACCCCTACTAACCTTATTTTGGGGCTGGGGGACGGGAGGTGGCCTCGAAGCTGTCCTTGCCCCGCGCCACTCTGGAGCCAGGAAAGCTGCCATTTGTTTCTCTGGTGTCTGGGATACGCGCGGGCCCCGCCCCGGAGTCGGGCCCATCTGGAGGGAACCGGGAGCGCGTCCCCGGAGTCGGGGCGGAGGGGCCGGAGCCGCCACATTTTGTCCGCAGGTGTTGCCGGCCGCAAGCGCTCCCATCGCGCCATGGGCTCGGACGTCTGGGTCGGCCCGTGGCGGCCGCACCGGCCCCGCGGCCCCATCGGAGCCCTCTACAGCGGCCCGGGGCCCAAGTACAAGCTACCACCCAGCACCGGTACCAGCGGCGGGCCGGGGGCGGGGGACCGGCGGCGGAGGGCCGGCGGGGGCTGCCCGGCAAGGGAGCGGCCGGCGCCTGGTGATGCTGGGGCGCCCCGCAGGCTACATCATGCACGACCCGTCGCGGCCCCGCGCCCCGGCCTTCACCTTCGGCGCGCGCCTCCCGGCACAGCAGACATCGTGCAGCCCCGGGCCAGGCCACCTGGTGCCCGCTCGCATGACCGTGCGCGGCCTAGACAGCGCCCCCGCGTACTCCATCTTCGGCCGCCCGAGGCACGCGGTGCCCTTCCTCACTCCCGGACCGGGTCAGGAACCTGGGGCCCTGGCCTCCCGAACGCCTAGTCGCCTCCCCTCGGGAACCGCTCCCCCCCCACCGCCCCGAGTCCCCCTTGGGCAGCCTAACATGCCAAATTCAGTCCCCCTCCCCGCCCACTTCTGGACCTCAAAACAGCTCCAAGCCTCACCGGGCTTTGACATATCGTGGCTCGGATTCCCCCTAATCCCTGGACTCTGGCGCGGGTCCCCACTAGGTCCCCAACCCAGTTCTGGCCCACGCCCCGGTCTGCCCCGCAGGCAGGTACTTCCCGGAGCGAGCCGGGAACGCGGCGTACCCCAGCGCGCCTCGGCACACCATCGCTCCCCGAAACTGGGGCCTCCGCCTGGAGTCACAAACCCCAGGTGAGCCCAAGAAGGCCGACCCTGCCCGGGCAGCGGCGGGGACACCGGCTAGTCCGCAAAGACCCACCCTCACTGGCCCCGCAGGCCCCGGGACCTACACTGTGCCCTCGCTCCTGGGCCCGCGCGTAGTCGGCAAAGTCTCGGCGCCGAATTACTCCATCTACGGCCGCAGTGCGGTGGGCAGCTTCTGCGAGGACCTCAGCAAGGTCGGGGAGGTGGGGGGTTGGCGCGGGGCGCGGCGAGGGGTTGGCGATCTGAGGGCCCAGAAGCTGGACACAGCGCCTCTCCTGCCCCCACCCCACGCAGACACCCGGGCCCTGCGCCTACCACGCGGTGAACCCTGGGGTCTACAAGCCCCGGGCCCCCCAGTTCTCGATGCTGCCGCGGACTTCGTTCCCTCAAGGCAACACCTTGAATCCCGGCCCTGCAGCCTACAACGTGGACCAGGTGGTCTGCAGTTTCAGGGTCAAGGGTCGGAGGCGGGTAAAGGGGCCCGGGTCGGGATCGAGGGTCAGAGGGGCGAGTTTGGGGGCCGGGAGCCCAAGGCCTGCAGAGAGCACTAGGTCAGCGACGTCTCCTGGGTCCGCAGCACCGGAAGCCTCGCGGCTGGACCTTCGGGATCCGGCACTCGGACTACTTGGCCCCGATGCTGACCGAGGCGGACGATGACCCGCTGGGCGGGCGCTGCCCCGCAGATGTTTCTTAAAACCTCTGGAGCCAGCAGCGTGTCGGCCTCTTTGTGCGAGCGACGGCGGGCGGGTGGAGTCCAGGCTGCCGCAGGCCCTCGCGATTGGTCAGGACAGAAGTGCGTCAGTCGTCCCGCCTCCCCGAGGCGGCAATTGGCCTAGAGCCCCGCACGTCGGGGGGCCCCGCCCCTCCGCGGCTCAGGCTCAGCGATCAGTCCCGTGGCTCTCACCCACCGCAAGACCAGGCAGAACCGACTGGGATCCGAAAAGAACCGACGAGGGCCACCGAACAGGACAGGGGTCCTGCCCGGGGTCAGGTTGTGAGGCCGAGACCAGGGGTCCAGGTGAAGAAGGAACGGAAAATAAACTGTGAGATGGAGAGGCGTACCCAACTCGGACACGGGACTCGGGACTGAGAGCGGGACACAGAAGAGAAAGGGGACCGGGGTCGGGACATGTGTGTGCACTTAGCGTCAGCGGCACGGACGCGGGGCGGCGACAGGCACCAGGTGTGTGTTGCAGCCCAGAGTAGTAGCAGCCCGTGACCCCAGGCCCCCTGGCCCCGTCTGCCCCTCCCGCACCTGCTGACCAGTCCCAAGGGAGCGAGTCCAAGCAGCTGCCGGGGCTGACCCACCTGAAGCAGAGACATAAAGGGCTTCTCGTGTACTGTCCTGGTCTGGGTACGCAGGGCGCGCAAATCCTTGTGTGGGCAGGGCTGGCCACCTCACGACACAGAGGTCAGGCCCAGAAATTTCCTGCCCCCAGGATCGCTGCAGAGCCCCACCACTGTCCTTGATACTGAGGATAACCCATTGCTGTCGGAACACCCGCTCTGTGCTGCCTCCAGCTTACTACCCATGCCTATGGGCCATGCTCTGGGCCATCTGTGATTGTGGTGCTGACCCCGACTCTGGCCAAGTCTGGGCAGCAGCTGGCATGGCCAGAAGCCTGGTGCCAATAGCCTGGGGACAAATGCCCTGAGGGCAGAGTCCTGGCACTTGCCCTGGCTGGCTGTGGCTGCAAGGTTAGAAGAAACTTCCTCTCCAGGCCAGAACCTCTGACCTCAAAGAGGCAAGCAACCACCAGCAGGTCCTGACCTAAGCCTGGCCCAGACAGAGCCCCCAAAGGCAGGACCCAGGCTTCTCACTCCCCAGGACAGAAGCTGAATCTCCCTTCATGTCAGCCCCCAATAACAGGACCAAGTTATCCAGCTTCTCCTCCTTCAGTTCCCCAGACAGGACACCCAAGAGGAGTTGGGTACTCCTTATCCTCCAGCCCCCAGACTTGTGACCCCAGCAATAGGCACTAGGACAGTTTATTTTCCATTCCCCCCTCAGCTGGACACCCACTACACTGCTCAGTTCAGCTTCAGTTCAATGGCTCAGTCGTGTCCAACTCCGTGACCCCATGGACTGCAGCACGGCAGGCTTCCCTGTCCACCACCAAGTCCCAAAGCTTACTCAAAACTCATGTCCATCAAGTCGATGATGCCATACAACCACCTCATCCTCTGTCATCCCCTTTTCCTCTTGCCTTCAACCTTTCCCAGCATCAGGGTCTTTTCCAATGAGTCAGTTCTTCGCATCAGGTGGCCAAAGTATTGGAGCTTCAGCTTCATCAGTCCTTCCAATGAATATTCAGGACTGTTTTCCTTTAGGATGGACTGGTTTGATCCCCTAGCTGTCTAAGGGACTCTCAAGAGTCGTCTTCAACACCACAGCTCAAAAGCACCCATTCTTCAGTGCTCAGCTTTCTTTATAGTCCCAACTCTCACATCCATACACAATTACTGGAAAAACCAGTAAATGCTTAACTCCAGCTGAGGCCTAACCAGGGATGGTGAGGAGAAATATGGGGGTGGAGAAGTGACTGCAGGTGTACTCAGCATCCTTGCCCAGCCTGTGTAAGTTAGCAACAGATGTGATAATGGGGTACATGGGGGTACCTTGGATAAGCTGGAGTCTATTCATGAATTCACTGTTACCCAGAAACCAGAGCAGGTACAGGCAGGCTACTAACTGGTCATTGATCTGTTATTGATGGAAAACACAGGCCAGAATCTCTGAAGGATCGCTAGGGAGGATATTGATCAGTTATTCATGGGTCATTGGACTTTGGTCAAGACCATCAGTGGAAATTTAATAGAAGTCACTAATAGGGACTTGGTCTGAATAACCAGCGGGCCTCTGATCAATCATTACTGGGCCATAGGACGCTGATCCATATATTTGATGGGCTACCAGTGAGAACTTATCAGTCAGTCCTGTCACTGGTCATGATTTTGGACATCTGTCAAGGTTGCTAATGAGTCCTTGGTCAGGGTCAGTGATGGGGTCACTGATCAGAGGCCACTGAGAGTCACTGGGAGCCCTATTGCAGGGGAGGTTGGCCAGATACAAGGGTTGCGGGGGTGAGTGGGCTGCTGGTGCTGTATTGTGGTCAGGAAGCTGGTTCCTGCAGATGGATGAATCAAGAGATGCGACAGCCACCGTCGACAGCCCGCCATTCATCAGATAACCTGACCAGGGTTTGCCTCCCGCATGTTAAAGACCCCTGACCTATGAACACACAGCCACAGGCGATCTGACCCAAAGCCAGCGCCAGTGTCCCACATCAGAGGATGCCTGACCGCCCACTCAAGAGGGTGACTTAACTGATGCACCTGTCATCCCATTACATATGGCACTTGACCGTCCATGTTCCGGACCCCTCATGGATGATCCGAGTGTCAGCCTCCCCCACACCTTCCAGGAAGCTCCAGGATCTCCATCACCTGCAGACCCCTTAGCCGCCCACACATAGCTCCCCCCACACCAGTGGACAGCCGGTCTGCAAAGATGGCAGGCAGGAAGTACAGAGAGGCCGCAGTCCCGAGCCGGGCACTGGCCCTGGAGCCTGTGTAGCCTCCCCATTGAGGTTCCCGAGTGGCTGTGGCCTCTGTTGGCACGGATCTCTTTATCTCCGCTCGTAACTCGGGTAGCCTGACCCTGTCTTTACCCTGCCGCAGCCAGGGTCCAGCCTCCCCGCTCCATTCCCACCCGGTGACTCTTATCCGAGCAAGAGCGACCTGGTCCGGGTCTGGGGAAACTCTCAGGGCCCTCCCGCCGAACAAGCTCTTCCGGACCCCCACCGCTGAAGTCAGTCACGGCCGCTCCAGGTGTCTCCCGCCCCCTCCCGAGCCTTCTGTAACTCCCCCTCCAGGGGACCCGGCAACCGAGGGCACATCAGGGGCTGCAGTCTGACGACACGCGAGACGCGGAGTGCATCCACGCCGAACCGAGTCTCGGCAGGCTGGCGCGGGGCCGCCGCTCTGACCGCCACGGGCAGCCCGCCGTAGGCCGCGGCCTGGAGTAAGGAAGCGCGGCTGCTCCTGGACGGCCTGGGGTCACCGCGCTCCGGGAGGGGACAAGAAGAGATGCCCCCGCCCCGGCTCAGCCCTATGTCCGGAGACGCCCTCTCTCCCGGGCCCAGCTGCTCACGGCCCGCTGGACACAGCAACGAAGCCCGAGAGGCTTGCCGCCATGCGCACGCCGGCATGCCGGGCTAGGGAGCGGGGCGGAGACCCCACCCGACGACGGGGTACCACATCCGGCGACTGGGGAAGACGCCGAGCAGGCGCGGCCGCGGCGGAAGCCCCGCCTCCTGCACGTGACTTCCGGCGGGCCTCCGCCTTTGGCGCACGCGCACCGCCCGGCGCCGGCCCGCGCACACGGCTGTCTGCGCGAGCGCGTTGTCGTTGACACATGCGCGCTGACGTCAAGCTGGGCGGGTAGTCCGCGGTGCGGCCCAGGTAGCATCTCGAGACTCGCCTCCCGGACCCTGGCGCGCGGTGAGCCGGGGAGCACCTGGAAGACTCGCAGGCGCGTTCCGGGAGGTTGGTGTGAAAGGGGCTCCCGAGGAGAGGGGCTGGAAACGTCTGGGTTTGCAGGCCCACCTTCTGCACAACTCGGAGCACGTTTTGTAAGGGAGGAAGGTGGTGTGAACAGGCTAAGGGACGTGTCCAAGGTCGTGCAGCCGGGGAACCGTCGGACGGGCAGAGGCCGGACGTTTAGGAGTCTTCCAGAGGATCCTCCCAGGAGCGCCTGAACAGGTGAGGGGGGATTCTAAGACCTCCTCCTGGCAAACCTCCAGAGGCCCCTGAGAAAGGCACGGAGGTCTCCGAAGCAGCGGCAGGTCATGAGTCCAGAGCTGCCGTCAGGTACCTGGCTGTGAAGAGTTGGCGAGAAGCAAGTAGAAGCCTTCTCTAACGGGCCGGCTGCCGGCTGGAAGTGTACGTGCAAGGGGCTGGCAGGGGCTAGGGGCCAGGCGGAGCGCTGCAGACTGTGGTGCGCGTGGCGCAGTTTCCGCGGGGCCAGGGAGCCAGAGCACTGTGGCAGGAGTGGCCTCAGGAGAAGGGCTGCAGAAGGGCCAGAGTCGGTCTTGGGAGGGTTGAAGCCAGAAATTCACCCACCTCCTCTTAAGAAATGGATGTTTATTGCAAACAAATATGCCCAAGAATCCAGCTGAGGGGTGTGCATGGGATGCTTTGCGTCAGCTCAAATGCAGGTGACGGCTGAGCTGTTAAAGCTGCCGGGGCCAGGTGGGATGGGATAGACAGGCTCTCAGGCTGAAGAACAAGAGGGACAAGCATGAACGCTTGGTGACGCCTAAACTGGGGTTTGAGGTTTCAGAGGTGAGGCGGTTGAGCCCGGGTGAGTGCTAGGTGAGCAGCTGCTGACAGCAGAGCCTGTGTAGGGCTGGTCCTCCAGGTGGAGCCAGGGATCTCCTGAATGATGGGGGCACTTCTGGCTTCTGACACTCTCGCTCTTTTCCAGAAGCGTCAGGTCCATGCTGCTGCTGGCTCGGGCACCGAAAGCCTGGCACAGGCTCTTTCAGCTCAAGCCTCTGGCCCTCCCTGGGAGCCCAGGAGGCAAGGCCCAGCATGTGAGATACCAGCCCTTCTCAACGCCAGGCCCTGCAGAGACAGGCAGGCAGGACCAGCCCCAGGGTCCTGGCCTGCGAACCAGGTTGCTCGTCACAGCCTTGATTGGGGCTGGACTGGGTGGGGCCTGGCTGGCCGTGAGGGCCGAGAAGGAGCAGAGGCGGCGGCAGCAGCGGACAGAGGCCCTGCGGCAGGCTGCTGTGGGCCAGGGCGACTTCAGCCTGCTGGACCACCGGGGCCAAGTGCGCTGCAAAGCTGATTTCCGGGGCCAGTGGGTGCTGCTGTACTTCGGCTTCACTCACTGCCCTGACATCTGCCCCGACGAGCTGGAGAAGTTGGTGCAGGTGGCGCGGCAGCTGGAGGCGGAGCCCGGCCTGCCCCCCGTGCAGCCGCTCTTCATCACCGTGGACCCCGAGCGGGACACCGTGGCCGCCATGGCCCGCTACGTGCAGGACTTCCACCCGAGGCTGCTGGGCCTGACTGGCTCCGCCGAGCAGATCGCCCAGGTGAGCCGCAGCTACCGCGTGTACTACAGCGCCGGCCCCAAGGACGAAGACCAGGACTACATTGTGGACCACTCCATTGCCATCTACCTGCTCAGCCCCGACGGCCTCTTCACCGACTACTACAGCAGGGGCCGGTCGGCCGAGCAGATCACAGACAGCGTGCGGCGCCACATGGCTACCTTCCGCAGCGTCCTGCGCTGAGCCGGGCCATTAAACGGCTGTGACGGAGCTGTGTGTGCGTGAGATCTGTACCAGCAGCCCCTGGGGCGCCGGGGACAGACAGCCCTCTCCCCTACACACAACGGTTCTGTAAAGGGTTGGTTTTAAGGGACTGGTGGGATGGCAACACTTTATTAGGCTGGGCCAGCCAGGAAGCAGACTGCGCAGACACACACCCAGGGTCCGCGGGGCACGGGCTCCCCACTCAGGGCTGCGCCGTGGAGGGGGCGGCGTAGGTCTGGAAGCGCTGGTGGGCCCGCTGGCGCGTGAGCAGCCTCAGGGACATGGTGTCCACAGCCGCCTCCAGCCCCGGCTGCTGGGTGATCTCCACTGTGTAGTCGTTGGCCTGCAGAGCACCAAGCGTCAGCAGAGGCCAGGGGCCACTTCCCTCCCAGACGCCCGGGCCACTCACCAGCTGCAGGGAGGCCAGCATGGAGCGGCACACTTCGAAGGCAGGCTGGCCTGCTACCAGCTTCGCGAAGGGACACCACTGGTTGAGCTGGCTGAACCGGGAGACCACCTGGTCCCCGTAGGTGTGGATGTCAAAGGGCACGTGCTCCTCCTGCGGAGGGGAAGAGAGGGTCCCGGGCTGGCCCAAGGCAGGCGGCAGGGGACGCCATCCTCCACCAGGGGCCCACCTGGCCCACCTCACCTGCTCCTGGAGCAGGGTCTGGATGGCCTCCTCCCAGCCCCTGATGTGCCGCTTCAGCTCCGTCTCCTGGACGAGCTCCTGCCTCGAGGTGGTGACGAAGACGTCCTGCTTCGAGGTGGTGACGAAGAGCTCCTGGGGGAGGACCGGGGCCAGCAGCTGGGTGCAGGGCCCGCCCCCGCCCCGCCCGGCTGCCCCCACTCTGACCTGGGCCTACCACGTTCCTTTGGACCAGCTCCTCATAGCGCAGAGACGCTGGCAAGGCTTCCGCTTCTGCAAAAGTGTGGCCGTGAACCTCTCTCTCCCCCTCCCGTCTTCAGGGCCCCTCAGGCCAGCAACCCACTCCCAGACCTACCCATGTTTGCATCTTCCCCCGGCTCTGCCCCCTCAGGCTCTGCGTACTCCTCGGGCTCCAGGAAGTCATCTGCTGAGAAGGGAGCACCCGGGCACGAGGCCAGTTAGGCTGTGGCGGGCGCTGAGCCCTGCCCCGGCCTGCCCCCGGAGGCCCCACCTGCGGCGC
>NW_024070213.1:255835-293604 GCF_014754425.2 Oryx dammah
CGCTGAGCCCTGCCCCGGCCTGCCCCCGGAGGCCCCACCTGCGGCGCCCAGGTCTTCCACCGAGTCCTCCAGGCGGTCCTCCTCCACGGGCCACAGCCCCTGCTCAGCCCTTGGCAGCCACCGCTCAGCCGCCTGTACAGAGACAGCCCCTCAGAGGCACTGCTGCCCCCACCAGGCCCCGCGGGGTCCAGGTGGTGGCCGGCACTTGCCTCCCTCCTCTGTGTCTTCCGGAGCGTCTCTAGCTGCTCCTTCACGTGTTTCCAGTACAGAACCTCCATGTCTGCGCACACAAGCCTCGTGAGGGGGCTCCCTCGTCCTGCCCAGGCCCACCCGAGTCCACTCGGCCTCCGGCCTCCCCAGGCTGAGAGGGGCGGTGCAACGTGGGGTCAGCCTCCCTCAAAGAGCCCCAGGCCCCAGGCTCACCTGCGAAGGAAGGGCCTTTTCGCCGGGACCTCCTGCTGTCGGTGTGGTCGGCATCTGTAAGAAGCCCAGGTCAGCAGGGGCCAAGCCGAGGCCCACAGCCGCGCCCGGCCCCGGGCCCCACGCACAGGCAGCCAGGTACCACTGGTGGAAATCCTGCAGCTTGATGGCACCCTTCCTCTTACGCTTCTGTCCTGGCGCCTCCTCCACGCGGGGGGGCACAGAGTAGGGCCTACCTGGGGGCAGACAGGCAGTCCCGGAGCACAGCCACAGCCCAGGGCCGTCTCCGTGCCCACAGGCCCTGGAGCCCCAACCTCCACTCAAGCCGGGTGAGCCCAGCCCCCACCCCCGGTGCCCAGGGGCCGTGCCCACCGCATTACCTTTCCTGAAGGGCTTAGAATCTGGAGAGTCGAAGGGGTCCAGGCCCTGCCAGGGGTCTGGGGTGTCCTGAGCATAAGCAGACACAGGAGAGTGGAGGACGCGTACCCTCCCCTAGTTGAGAGCACGGGGAGGGGGCACCCTGGAGCTGCAGCAGGGAGGCCCAGCGCTGGGGGAGGAAGAGTGCTCAAGAGACGCACTGCCGAGGGCACCCCCCCACCCCCTGCCGGGCTCCGGGCCGCCCGCCCCTCACCTTCAGCCTGGATGCAGCCTCCGGGGCCTCCTTCCGCTCCCGGAGTGTACACCTCCTGGGCTGGGCAGCACTCTGCAAAGGAACACCAGGGATTCCCCTCTCCTCCTCCACCCAGGATTTCAGGCCCCCCAGCAGCTCTGCTCTGGGGCCAGACACGGGGAACCCTGCAGAAACCCCCTGGGGGCAGGAAGTTCAACGACAAAAAGGTAAAAAGCTAGTAAAAAGTTTAGGAGATAGAAACTAGACGAGTGGCCGCGAGATACTTCCTCAAAGAGAAAAACAGACGGTGAAGAATCCGCCTGCAGTGCGGGAGACCTGGGTTCCATCCCTGGGTCGGGAGGATCCCCTGGAGGAGGGCATGGCGACCCACGCCAGTATCCTGGCCTGGAGAGTCCCATAGATGGAGGAGCCTGGTGGGCTGCAGTCCATGGGGTCACAGAGAGTCGGACGTGACGGCAATTAAGCACAGCAAAAGCAACCAATCAAAGCTGACAGGCCCGTCCACTCTTGCCAGCCTGGCCTCGAGAGTCAGCTCTGGAGACCAGCGCCATTCTGGGTGGTGCCCCTGGGCACCAGTCCACCCCTGAACAGCAGCTGCTCTGCTCAGAGAGGGAACCGTGAAAGCTACTGCTGGAAAGGGCAGGGTGTGGGGCCGGGGCCGGCTGGCGGACAAGGACCAGAGAGCCAGCAGCCCAGGGGACCGCCTGCCCCACGCACGCGCCGTCCCCGCCGGGGCTCGCCTGGCTGAGGGCGGGGGCTCGGCGGCCTCCCTGGGGGTCCCACCTGCTCAGGGCTCCTGGGCTCCGGGGGCTCCATAGGGACCTCAAGTGCTGAGGCCTCAGGGGGCTCCACCGCCCCTTCTGCATCCTCTTTGTCCTCTCCCACGCCCCCACCTCTGGGCGCTGGGCCATCTGGAGAGGAGCCTGGCAGGGACACGAGACAGTCAGCCTCGGGAGCCAGAAGGCCAGGCAGCGGGGACTGCGCCTGGGGACGAGGGGCCGTCCCTGCCGCAGCGTCACCGTCACCTGTGGGGGCAGACAGTGCACAGCACACCCGCGTCACACCGCTGCTGTTTGGTTCACTTTAGTTTTTAGTGACTTTCCTCTCTAAATGCTGCCGCCTCTGTCTGCTCAGAGAGGAAACTGGTCTGGGGGCAGCCACTGAACCAACACAGCACAGCTGGCCAAGGTGGGCCCTGGGCATGGAGGCCTGCCCCCGAGCCTCAGCCCCCCAGGCTGCTGCGCTGGACAGGGTGGGTGCTGGGCGCAGAGGCCCTCCCCAGCCCCCTCCCCGGCCCGCCTGGGAGCTCGCTTCTCACCTGGCTCCTCGGAGGTGCTGAGTGCCGGGCCAGGACTCCCACACACAGAGACTTCCATGGGCTGCTCCTCAGCCCTTCCAGGCTCTGGGAGAGAGCAGGGATCGAACGCGGTCAGCCCTGATCGCCTACAAGGTCCCTCCCGGGCCCCACGTGGCCAGAACCGGGGACGGGGAGCACCACCCGGCACAGGCCTCGGGCCCTCTGGGGCTGAGCCAGGTGTGGGCAGAGGCCCCGTCCAGCAGGCAGGTCCGAACGGTGGGCGCAGGCGCCCAGGCGAGGCCGCCTCGTCCCCGCCCGAGTCCTCACCCTTCGGGTTCCACGGCTGCAGGGCCTCCATGAGGGACACACCCAGCGGCTCCAACAGGAACGTGCCTCTGGGGTGCGGTGTGCACGTGTTCACCCTGAAATCCTTCCGGCTGGCCAGGACCTCCCCCTGACAGCTGGCAAAACATGGGCGCTGCAGAGACCCTTCCCCAGCACCCCCCCGTCCACCCAGCAGGCACAGCCCCGCACCTGTACAGGGGGTTATTGTTCTTCTCCATCTCGTCCGGGGCTATCAGGGCGTTGGGCAGGAGGGGGATGAGGGTCCCCTGCACAGAGGCCAAGAGTGGGTGAACCGTGGGAACCCATGGGCCACGACAGCACCCTGCACCCCCCGTCAGCTAAACGCAGGAGGGGCACTCACACTGAGGACCTGGTCATCCCTGAGATCCACGTTAGCACAGGAATCAGAGAGGTCGTCCAATGCCCGGAACTGTGGGAAGACAGAGGGCTCGGGGGGGCCCGGCTGGCACAGTGGGCACCACCAGACACCCAGGAAGCCTCACCTTCTGATCCGCCTCCTGGGGGGCCCTCGAGCTGGCATCCCCAACGGTCCCGTCTTCTGGCGTGGAGCACAGCTGCTTGGCCTGCCTGAGAGAACCAGCGCAGGGCACCGCAGGTGAGGGCCACCCAGGCCACATGCACAGCAGGCACACGGGCGCCCCCTGCATACTCACTTCTTGCCAGAGATGAAGTCGAGAGCCTGGTAGACCAGGGAGTAGAGGTATTCCACCTGTCAACCAGAGTCAGCAGTGAGGGCGGGGGGAGGGGCTCCCCGAGCCCCCAACATGGCTCGTCCAGCTGCCACGATGCCCGTGTTCTCTCCAAATCCCTGCTCCAACCCACCTGCCACGCCTCCGCAGCACTGCCGAACAGCTGGAGCGCCCCTCCTGCGCCCTCCACACTCCACACCACCGCAGCTGTGGCCACCCGAACCCTGCAGCCCGCACCCTCAGCCCCCACCCGCGGGAGCGCCGCGGGTCTCTGCCGGCCCATCACAGTGCAGCCATAGCCTGTGGGGCCCCACTGCTAGGGCTGAGGGTCGGGATCCTCCAGATTCTGAGCACAAAGCACCCACCAGCCGGATGCAGACGCGCACTGCCTAAGCCCCTCCCTCTGGTGACAGCGCCCAACAGGACGGCGTGTCCCGAGGGCACGGGCCCCACGCTCCAGAAACAAGGCCCAGGAGCGCGCCTAAGCGTCCGCCGCACCGTGCTCCATACGGTCCCATCCACTCGGATCAGCACCGCTGCTGTCCTCATTGTCAATGAGGTGAACCGAGACTCAGAGAATCGGAGCAGCCCCACCAGTGATGGGTCTAGGGCCCACACCAGGGACGCAGAAAGCCAGCAAAAAGCCGGACTCCTCAGTCACACATGCCACATTTCAAGGGCCCAGGAACCTCACGTATCGGATCACATAAAATTTCCATCAGCTCGGAAGACCAGTAAGACCGCGCTGCCTACAGCCTGCGCTCCCCTCACGCCTCCTAGACTCCGCGTTCACATTTCACTGCGCCTGCTGGAAGCACACATCGGCCCATCTACGTATTTGGCCACAGGTGCAGCTTATGCTTGTGCTTCCAAAGTTAATTGCCAATATTCCTTCTGAGGACAAATGCAGGACACAAGAATCGGATTTCATGGGCTCATCTGAGACAAAAACCAATGAATTCTCAAACCGTCTTCATAACTCAGGCTGCCCAAGGTGGTCCTTGTGCCAGCTGACCTGCAAGCTGGTGGCTTCCCCTCCTCTGTCCGGAGGGGTTCTCAGTACCGAGCTCCTCAACACATTCCTAAACTCTTCCTTCTGCGTGCCTCTCGTTCCCCGCCCCCACTAGGCTGCCAGGTGAGTGGATCAGTTCCGTGGCCCGCTCTCCCGTTTCTCCACTGGAGGATGGGCAGGGCAGCACCGCTGCAGGAAAGTCTCCAGCATGCACACAGATGCCCTGGCAAACAGCGAGGGGCACTTCACCTCCACTGGACTACCGGTGCTTTCAACCCGTCTTTTATCTTGTATTTCCCTCAACAGCGTTGATCTTTAGCCACACCTCACTCTCCGAGTTTCTTATACAGTGGCTGGTTCTCAGAAGCTGACTCACGTGCCCCGTGTGAAAGCTGGGGCCTTAGGCATGGGCCCTGCAAACCCCTGGGCCTGTCTTCTTGGCACCATCCCGAGAGGCGTCCTTTCTCTCCACGGCAAGCCCGTCAGCCGCACTGCCGCCCTGCTTCCCCTCTGCTGTGTTTCACCCAGATCCCTCTCCCGGCTCCCCTTTCCCTGCCCCTTCCCGTGGTTTCCAATACCGACTGTCACTGAGGATAGTTCAAACATCCAAACACCTACCTCCCTCCCCAACCTCCACCACCCGGGGATTCTGACTTGGTCAGTGTGGGTGAGGCCCAGGCACTGCTAACTGTTTGGACTGGAGCGTGGGTTGAGAGCCACTGGTTTAGTTACTGACAATCTCTTTTTTGGGAGGCCATGTGGCATGGCATGCAGGATCTTAGTCCCCCACCCAGGGAGCAAACCCATCCCCCAGAAGCATGGAGTCCTAACCGCCGGACCACCAGGGAATTCCCAACCGTACTATTTTAAACCCATTCTGTTCTTCTGTGTTAAAAGGGGCAAGGACTTGGAGGAGGAGGTGGGAGGTGCTGCTGGGGCAACTCAGAGACAGGGCTGAGCCTGCCACCCGCCCCAGAGAGACAGCAGACCTTGGCCCCAGGAGACACTGCGTGCAGACCACAGCCAGGCGGGCCCACCTTCTTACTGTAGACGCAAGCGGAGCCCTGGATCAACAGCGCTGCCTCGATGAAGTTCATTGTGGTTTTGCCTTTGTCAAAAGAAATGCAGATCTGGTCTAGCTGCAAAACACAACGAGGGGCGGCGGGGGCTACACACCCTCCTCCTGGCAGTCCACCTAACCCACGCCCCACCCAGTGCCAGTGGCCCGAGGTGCCCGTCACCACATGCAGCCCTTCCGAACAGCTCCGGCCCTGCCTGGGGCTTGCCAGCTGTCCGTTTTTTTGGAGGGGAAAGATAGGTCTTTGTGATTTCCCTGACTTCCAGTAACCTCTAAGACCTAGTGTTTTGGAAGACGCAGGCCCCTAGAGTGCATGACCCACAGACGGCCAGAGCTACACACCAGCTCCTCTCCAGAGGTGCTCGCACTGCGCCAGCTCAGCCAGACTCCAGAGGGAAGACCCCACCCCAGGAGAAGGACGGGGGACCCTCAAGGTGGGGAAGAGAGAGACAAAATGCTGGGGTCTCAATCCTTCGAGCAGGAAACACTTCCAAGTACATCATCCCCCTTCCTCTGTGAGTCCTGACCCCCAGCCTCACCTGAGCCCCGGTTCCCACCACCCCTTAAATCTGTGTCCACCAACCACATGCCAACAATCCCCAAACCCATCTAAAAACCAGCTCTCTCTAAGGTAAGAAAGAATGTTCTGGCAGCTGTGTGGAAAATGAAAGGAGGAGAAAGACAAAACTAAAGGCAGAGAAATGAGGACTTCAGGGGACAGAAAATGTTTGGAGAAGCGGACATACGAAGCAGGAGAGGAGCAGACCAAGCAAGCAGGTTCACCAGGCATCCCCAAGCACCCCGCTCAACGCAGCTCCAGCTAGCACAGTTCTCTGCATTTTCTCAGGAGACTGTGTGTTCAAGCAGAGGTCAGTCGTCAGATCAAGTGTCCATTTAACATTTATTCTGCACCCACTGTGTGCCAGGCATTCTATTAAGCAAAACGGAAAGAGAATGAAGATAGTTCCTGCCCGGGCAGAATTTACATTCTAGTGTGGAAAGACCATAAACAAGTTAGAGACCAGCTGAAGATGAACATTCTGAAATACAGAAGGTACTATAACAGAGAGAACTATATTAGACATGGCAGTCAGCTGATATTTAAACTGAGACGTACAGGATGAGAAAGAATCAGTCATAAAAAGAACTGGGCAAAAAAATTTCGCCATTAAGTACAGAAAACATAAGTGTGTGTGTGTGTGTGTGTGTGTGTGTGTGCGCGTGTGTGTGAAGTGCAGCCAGGAATGAGCCTGGGTGTTGCAGACTGATTGGTTCAAAGAACAGGTGGAGAAGAGCTTAAGTGAAGTCACCCAGTTGTATCCGACTCTTTGAGACCCCGTGGACTGTAGCCTACCATGCTCCTCTGTCCATGGGATTTTACAGGCAAGAACACTGGAGTGGGTGGCGTTTCCTTCTCCAGGAGGAGAGCCTAAGACAAGCCTAAGACAGTGAGCAGAGCCAGATTCAGAGAAGGAAGCCTGGCTTCTATCCTGAGAGCAATGGAAAGGGGTATTAGGCAGGGCAGTGCTGCGGCCTGATTCTAATGTTTATGTGTCACACTTGCTGCTGGGTGGAACATGAATTGGAGAGAGCCAAAAATAGGAGTAGGGAGTCCAAGAATGAAGGTTTTAACATGAATGGGAGCCAGCGTGTGGCCTGGATCTGAGAAAATGGAAAAGAGATTAACTGGAGTGAAGTTCTGGTGACACAGCTGATAGAAACCATGGGAGAGCTCGTGTGCAGCGTCAGGTTTCCCGAGCTCTGAGCGTTCACTCTGAGGAACATTGGTGCCGTATACCAAGATCAGAAAGGCTGAGCTTTGAGCAGGAAAATAAAGGGCTCTCCTTTAAACTGATGATCAATTCCAAAGAAATGGTGTTTTTAAACTGTGGTGTTGGAGAAGACTCTTGAGAGTCCCTTGCACTGCAAGGAGATCCAACTGGTCCATCCTAAAGGAAATCAGTCCTGAATATTCATTGGAAGGACTGATGCTGAAGCTGAAGCTCCAATACTTTGGCCACCTGATTCATAGAGCCGATTCATTAGAAAAGACCCCTCCCCAGGAGGAGAAGGGGAAGACAGAGGATGTGATGGTTGGATGGCAGCACCGACTCACTGGACCCGAGTTTGAGCAAGCTCCGGGAGATGGTGAAGGACAGGGATGCCTGGCATGCTGCAGTCCGTGGGGTCACAAAGAGTCAGACACGAATAAGCGACTGAACAACAACAACTCCTTTAACTCTATTAAACCTGAGATGCTGGCGTGACATCTAAGCGAGAATTTCAAGATTAAGAAGCTGGATACGCAAACCAGAATCAGAAAAAAGGCCTGGAATGGAAATATAAACCCAGGGAGGGCGGAGTAAATAAATAAACCCAGCAATTGTCCTCATACAAGTGGTACTTAAAATCATGGAAATAAGTGAAGTAGTTTAGGGGAAATGTGTAAAAAGATGGCTCAGGCCACGCCCTGAGGAGTTCAACAGTGAGACTAGACAGGAGACAAAACCTGTTTCAAAAGAGAGGATGCCATCAACTCATCAAATGCTGCTGAGCTGAACAAGACGACTCTTCTGGTGACCCCTGGATGTGGTGGGAAGGAAGTCGTTATTGATCAACGCAAGAGCAGTCCAAGAGGGCTGAGCAGTGCAAGTGAAGTGCAGAAATGGAGCGGACAGCTCTTTACCGAGGTCGGGACATATTGTCAGATATGAGGGAGGGGTTAAATGCTGACGGTGGAGCACTGGCTTGGAAGTCTAACGTAAGATCTCCCTCCTGCATCGTGACCCAGACCTCTGACACAAATTCTCTTCTACTCTACTACAGAAAAGTGCTGGTCGCCACTCACTAGATCGATTTCAAGGCTCATTAACAGAAAGCGATCTCTAATGACAGCTCCAGGCTAATCAAGTAAGGGCCAAGAGACGGAGCTTCAAAAAAGCGAACGAGCCTGCGGATGAGTGCAGTCAGAGCGCCAGACGGAGGCGGCACACGCCCGAGAGGCGGCAGAGCCCCGCAGCCCCGGCCCCGCGCCACTCCCCGGGGCCGCCCTCACCTCCTCAAGATATTCGCCCAGCTGGGCCGCCACATCCACCTCCCAGTTCCTGGTGAGGTCGCGGATGGGCAGCAAGAGGTGGGCGAAGCGCGCCTCCACGTCCTCCATGTTCGGGAGGAGCCGGATCGGCCCGGGGACCGCAGCGCCGGCTTCAAGACGGTCCGGTGCACTCAGCCCGCCACTACTTCTGGCGCCATTTTGCTGTTCCCGCCCAGGAAGATACGTAGCGCGCAGCGACGCGCGCACAACTTGACGCAGAGCGGCCGCCTCACGCCGGAAAGGGCGCAGGACGCGCCGGAGGCGGGGCGTGAGCGGGGCCGGGGCCCACGGCTGCGGTGGGCGGGGTGGGGCTTGCAGGGCGGCCGGCGCGGGGGGGCGGGGCCGGGGGCGGAGGGGCGAGGCGGAGGGGGCGGGGCCGGTGGAGGGGCGGGGCGGAGGGGGCGGGGCCGACTCAGAGGGGCGGGGCGAGGTGGAGGAGGCGGGGCCGGGCGGACCCGGGGATCGTGTCCAGCCCGCCGCGTAGCGGACATGGCGGGCTCTCGGCTCCCGCGGCAGCTCTTTCTCCAGGGCGTGGCCGCCGTCTTCATGTTCGCCTTCGCTTCCCTTTACACGCAGATCCCGGGTGAGGGCGCCGAGAGCCGGGTGCCACCAGGCGGGACCACCCCCCCCCCAACTCGGGTCCTGTGACCCCCTCATCTCCCCGCCCGACACACCGATGTGTAGGGGCAGCGAGGTCCAGGCCCGGATGCATGGGGTCGGGGGCTGCGGTTTGTGTCCTGCGAGCCGCGGGGGTGTGGGCCGTGGGCAGGCGTGCAGGGGTCATTTTCAGCACAGTTCTGGGTTCTGACTTCGGCGCGAGGGTCTTGGAGGGTCTGCAGGCCTTGGCTTGTCGTGAGGGAGAATCTGCGGGTCCCGACCTGGGTTGGGGAGGGCAGATCCGCAGGCCCTGGCTAGTGGGGGGAGTCTCGTCTCCGCGGGCCGTGTCCACGGCCTGCCCTGATGTGCCCTCCCACAGGCCTGTACGGCCCGGAGGGCATACTGCCTGCCCGGAGGACACTGCGGCCCCAGGGAAAGGGCCGCTGGCAGCAGCTGTGGGAGACCCCCACGCTGCTGTGGGAGGCGCCGCTTCTGGGGCTGGACACTGCCCAGGGCCTGGAGCTGCTGAGCCTGCTGGGCACCGTGCTGGCCCTGGGTGCCCTGCTGATGCGCCCG
Organism: Oryx dammah; assembly: GCF_014754425.2. Lineage (NCBI taxonomy): Eukaryota > Metazoa > Chordata > Mammalia > Artiodactyla > Bovidae > Oryx > Oryx dammah. Next base: position 265,596 of record NW_024070213.1, read on the forward strand.
CTGCGCCACCCGCTCGTGTACCTGCTGCTCTGGGCCGCCTACCTGTCTGTCTGCCAGGCAAGTGAGGCTGTGCCACTGGGGACCCTTGCCGCCAGCTCCTTGCAGGCCCACCCGCCGTCTCCCCAGCCCATGCTTCCTGACCGCCCTTCTCCCTGCAGGTGGGCCAGGTGTTTCTTTATTTCCAGTGGTGAGTGAATGCTGGGTCTGGGGCTACAGCAAGGTTGGGTGGGTGAGATGGGCTGGGATGTGTTTGTCTCTCCCAGGAGGACCCCTTAGGGGAGCAGCCTTGATGGGGAGGAGGGCCTCTGTGCTATTTTTTCTCCCCATAGGGATTCCCTGCTGCTGGAGACAGGTTTCCTGGCTGTGCTGGTGGCCCCTCTGGGGCTGCCCCCCAACCACAAGCAGGCCCCTCAGGGCAGGCCGGGAGGGGTCTCCCCCCATGAAGGCCTCCCCTTCTGGCTCGTGCGCTGGCTGCTGTTCCGCCTCATGTTTGCCTCGGGTGTGGTCAAGCTGACTAGCCGTTGCCCCGCATGGTGGGGGCTCACTGGTGAGGGTCCCTGCCTGGATGTGCGGCAGTGTTGGGGGCTCTGCCCAGCCCTGACCGCCCGCCTGTCCCCTGCAGCCCTCACCTACCACTACGAGACTCAGTGCCTGCCCACGCCGGCCGCCTGGTTTGCCCACCACCTGCCCGTCTGGCTGCACAAGCTCAGCGTGGTGGCCACCTTCCTCATTGAGATTGCGGTGCCCCCTCTGTTCTTCGCTCCTGTTCGCCGCCTGCGGTTGGCTGCCTTCTACTCCCAGGTCGATGGGGTCCTTAGCCATCAGAAAGACAAGCAGGACGTGACCTTGCTCTACACTGCCCAGAGGGCTCCACTGGGGATGGGTGTCTGCTGCCGGGCAGTCAGAAGGGCCTCGTGGGCAGAGGAGGCTCGGTAGCCTGGGGTGTGAAGGTGTGCCTGTGTGGAGGATGTCTGTTCTGGGTCGGCAGGGGTGGCTGAGGAAGGGCTGTGTGAGGCATGCCAAGCTTGGGTTTTCTCCAGGTGCTGGTGGGAGCCATCGAGGGGGTAAGCCAAGGCAGGGGAAGTGGAGTAGGAGAACAGAGGCCAGGAGGTGACTTGGAGAGCACGGGGGCCTGCAGGAGAGCTTGGTGGGGGAGATGTGGAGGGCCCGGGGAGGGCGGCCCCGCGAGCTGAGCCCAGACCCTCTCCAGGTCTTGCTGCAAGTCCTGATTATCATCACTGGCAACTATAACTTCTTCAACCTGCTCACCCTGGTGCTCGCCACCGCCCTCCTGGATGACACGCACCTGGCTGCCAAGTCTAGCACCAGCCGCCGCAAGAGGGCGCCCAGCTGTGAGTGTGCGCCTGCCCCCGACAGCCAGCCCTGCCGCCCGCCCAGTGGCCTAGCTCCACCCCAGCCCCCAGGCCATCGACCCTCCAGCCCTGCTCCCAGCCGACCCGTGACTGTCTTGGCCCGCAGCCTGGCCCAAGGCCCTGCTGGCCATGCTGGCCCTGCTGCTGGAGTTGGCCGTGTACGGGCTGCTGGCCTACGGCGTGGTGCACTGCTTTGGTCTGGAGGTGGACTGGGAGCATCACGTCGTTCGTTCCAGAACCAGTGAGTACCAGCTGGGGGCTCAGAGGCTGGAGGCTGCAGCGTCCCTCCTCACACCCACTTCCTTCTGCAGCCTTCACCTTCCACCAGTTCTCCCAGTGGCTGAAGATGGTGACCCTCCCCACCATGTGGCTGGGCGCGGCCTCTCTGGCCTGGGAACTGCTGACCGGCCTCTGGAGGTATGTGGTGCAAGCCGGTGGGTGCAGCCGTGCAGGGCGGGCCTGACTGCGGTTCTGCTCTCCACCCCCAGGTGGGCGCGGGTGCGAGGGTCGCTGCAGAAGCTCCGTGCTGCCGTGCCGCTGTCCGTCCTTGGCACTGCCACCGCGGCTTTGTTCCTGATCAGCCTGGTAGATGGTCCTTTGGGGCTGGGGTGGGAGGCAGGAGAGGGCAGGAAGGTCGTTGCTGAGCCTCTGCCTGCCTCCAGGTGCCGTATTCCTACCTGGAGGCTTCGAGCCATGGGCGCCTCTGGACCGGGGCCCACCGCCTGTTTGGCACCGTGGAGCACCTGCAGCTGACCAACTCCTACGGCCTTTTCCGCCGGATGACGGGCCTGGGTGGGCGGCCGGAGGTGGTGCTGGAGGGCAGCTATGATGGGCACCAGTGGACGGTGAGGCCCCCACCCGGGGTGCCTGACGACCCCACAGGCCTGGGTGGGGAGAGAAGGGGGAGCCAGCCGTGCTGAAGGGGACTCTGCCCGGCAGGAGATCGAGTTCATGTACAAACCCGGGAACCTGAGCCGGCCGCCCCCCATCGTGGTGCCCCACCAGCCGCGCCTTGATTGGCAGATGTGGTTCGCAGCCCTGGGCCCCCACACACACAGTCCCTGGTTCACCAGCCTGGTGCTCCGCCTGCTGCAGGGCAAGGAGCCTGGTGAGGCTAAGTGGAGGGGCGGGGCCTGTGGGGCGTCTGGGAGACCTGAGGGGGCCCTCGGGGAGGACGGACGTTGAGCTGTGCCCCCTGCGCCCTCAGTGATCCGCCTCATCCAGAACCACACGCCCAGTTACCCCTTCCACAAGCAGCCGCCCACATACGTGCGGGCCCAGCGCTACAAGTACTGGTTCTCACATCCTTGGGAGCAGGGGTGAGTCTGGGCACCAGGAGGGGTGCGAGTGTCTGCGAGCTGGCCCCACCTGAGCCCCCCATGCTGTTGCAGCCAGTGGTGGCGACGCCAGTGGGTGGAAGAATTCTTCCCATCCGTGTCCCTGGGGGACCCAGCGCTGGACATGCTGCTCGGGCAGTTCGGCCTTCAGGTAGGAAGGCGTCAGGCAGGCTGGGGTGGGCTGCAGGGGTGACCCCGGCCCACAGGCACGACCCCCCGGACCTTCCTCCATCCTGTCCTGCAGGACAAAAGCCCGCCCCGGGCCCGCGGCTCCAGCAACACCCTGAGCCAGGCCCTCCACTGGATACGGAAACAGCTGTCTCCCCTGGAGGCCCCCGCCCTGCTCTGGGGGCTCCTAGGGGCTGTGGGGGCCATCAAGGTCATGCAGGCCCTGCTGGGCCCGCAGTCCCTACCTCAGAGCAAGGAGGAGAAGCACAAGCCAGCCTCCCAGGAGGACTCGGTAGCCGCCAGCAAGCAAGCTTCCCCAGCCCCCAACATCAGCAGCAGCTCCCAGACCTCCCGGCGGAAGAAGTCACCGTGACCTGTCAGCCACGCGTCCTGAGAGGGTCAGGGTCGCACTGGCCTCTGGCTTTCTGCTGCAGGACGGCCCAGCCACCGTGCCTTAGCCAGCTGCCACGCAGACGCAGCTCAGGGTGCTGGCTTGTTGGAGGCGCCAGCCCTTCTGCTTCAAGGGCATCCCCAAACCCCCACCACGTCCTGTCCCAGGACACCCTCTGGCCTGCTCGACGGCCCAGGAGGCCCATGTGTGACCTGGCCCAGGGTGTGTCCCCAGGCGTGGTAATTGGGGGCCGTTGCCCTCTGCCCCCACTGCAGGGGTCCGAGTCTGAGCCCCGACCCCGGCTCCTGCACACGGGGTGGAGGTGGGGTGGGATGAGGCTAACCTGCTGTGGAAAGGAGGGAAGACGCCCTGAGGTCTCCTCTACAGCTGCCTGTCTGCACATCCGGATCCGTGAACAAATAAAGGCAATTGTGTCCGACCACGTTCCTGCCGCTTCCTTCCCACGGGGAAGCCTGAGGGCAGTCAGCCTCTCTGCCTCCGATGGTGGACACAGCCCACTGCAGTCCGGCTGATCACTGACCGGGCTTCCTGGGTGCCTTCTCAGTCTAGTCCTCGATGTTCCCATCTGTAAAATGGACACGACGGCCTGGCCTGGTGCTGCCTGAGCCGCAGTCCAGCATGGCCTGGCCGACCTGTCAGCTCGCATGTCAAGGCTCTGAGATCAGTGCTGCAATGTGGGGCCTGGGGCCATGTGAGGGTTGGGGAGCTGGCCAGAACTCTGCCCCCCCCCCCGCTCTTGCGCCCACTTCCTCATCTCGGGTGCAGTGCAGGGTCCGCACGCTGCATCTCGCTTAGGCTGCATTGGAGGAGAGACGAGGTGGGCAGGGCCAGTGTGGACGCCCTCTCAGGGAACTTGTCCAGCCTCCAGCTGAGAGAGATGGGGTGTGGGTGGGGAGAGGAGGGAGGAGCAGAGGCCCTGGGCCAGGGGCAGGGTCGGCAGTCAGTGCCTCCGACCACTCCTAGGAGCAGGCGTTGAAGGTGCTGCTGCCGGGTGTCTGGACATGGCTCATCAGTAGGAGGCCGCCGGCTCCGTCCTCAGCCTCTGCCCCTCACGCTGTCACCTCCCAGGCCTCTGCACGGCCCCCCATGTGCCCGGCCTCTCCCTGCAAGTCACTGGGTCCCCCTCCAACTGACCCAAGTAGACGGTGCCCCACGCTCAGCCTGTGCCCACAGTCTCGTGGGGTTAAGGGGTCCTGTAACCTGAGCCTTTGGATCCTGTCAGACATGATGGAGTGATCTATATGTGAGCTTGGCTTCAGAGTGTTCAGCCCTCTATATCCTCAGCTTCCATGTCTGTGGACTCACTCTCGCTCAGATTGAAAAAAAAATAAATAAAAGCATTCCAGAAAGTTCCAAAAGGGAAAGCTTGAATTTGCTGCACAATCAGCAACTGTCTACGTAGCATCTTCCTGGTATTAAGTAAGTAATCTAGAGATGAGTTAGAGTATGCGGGAGGGTGAGTGTAGGTTTATGAAAATACTGCTCCATCTTATTTATGTCAGGGAGCTTGATGCCTGTGGTGGCTCCTGGAAGCAATCCCCCTTGGATAGAGGGGAGACTGTCATATATTGCAACTTAAAGACGTGTTGCTTTTCTTAGGCTGCTAAGCTCAGTGTATGAATCTCGTTTGCGGGGGTTGTTTCGCGTTCCGTGACAGCTTTGAGATACAGTTCACAGGCCATACAGTTCACCTGCTTAAAGGATTCAGTGGCTCTCAGGAGATTCACAGGCTTGCACATCCATCACCATGGTCAATCTTTTATCATCCCAAGAAGAAATCCCATTCTCCTAGGATGGCATCTTCTGTCCTCTCCTTCCCATGACCTAAAAAAACACTAGTCTACTTTTTGTCCTCATGAGTGAAAGTGTTAGTCGCTCAGTTGTGTCCGACTCTTTGAGACCCCACGTACTGTAGCCCGCCAGGCTCCTCTGTCCCTGGGATTCTCCAAGCAAGAGTACTGGAGTGGGTTGCCATGCCCTTCTCCAGGGGATCTTCCCAACCCAGGGATTGAACTCAGATCTCCTGCCTTTCAAGCAGATTCTTTCCTGTCTGAGCCACATGGGAAGCCCTTTTCCTTCATCAGTTCAGTTGCTCAGTTGTATCCAACTGTTTGCGACCTCGTGGACTGCAGCACGCCAGGCTTCCCTGTCCATCACCAACTCCTGGAGGCTGCTCAAACTCGTCCATCAAGCCGGTGATGCCATCCAACCATCTCATCCTCTTTCAACCCTTTCTCCTCCTGTCTTCTCTCTTTTCCAGCATCATGGTCTTTTCTAATGAATCAGCTCTTCACATCAGGTGGCCAAAGGATTGGAGCTTCAGCTTCAGCATCCATCCTTCCAATGAATATTCAGGACTGATTTCCCTTAGGATTGATTGGTTTGACTCCTTGCAGACTCCCTTGGACTCTCAAGAGTCTTCAACACCCCAGTTGAAAAGCATCAATTCTTTAGGGCTGTTTTCTTTGTGGTCTAACTCCCACATCCATACATGACTACTGGAAAAATCATAGCTTTGACTATAACGACCTTTGGCGGCAAAGTAACATCTCTGCTTTATAATATACTGTCTAGGTTTATCAGCTTTTCTTCCAAGGAGCGAGCATCTTTTAATTTCATGGCTGCAGTCACCATCTGCAGTGATTTCAAAGCCGAGGATAATAAAGTCTCTCACTGTTTCCATCGTTTCCCCATCTATGTGCCATGAAGTGATGGGAATGGATGCCATGATCTTAGTTTTTTGAACATTGAATGTTAAGCCAGCTTTTTCACTCTCCTCTTTCACTTTCATCAAGAGGCTCTTTAGTTCCTCTTTGCTTTCTGCCAGAATGGTAGTGTCATCTGCTTATCTGAGGTTACTGATATTTCTCCCTGCAATCTTGATGCCAGCTTGTGGTTCATCCAGCCCAACTTTTCGCATGATGTAATCTGCATTTGTTACGTAAGCAGGGTGACAATATACAGACTTGCTGTACTCCTTTCCCAGTTTGGAACCAGTCTGTTGTTCCATGTCCTGTTCTAACTGTTGCTTCTTGACCTGCATACTGATTTATCAGGAGGCTGGTAAGGTGGTCTGGTATTCCCATCTCTTTCAGAATTTTCCAGTTTGCTGTGATCCACATAGTCAAAGGCTTTTTTGTCATCAATAAAGCAGAAGTAGATGTTTTTCTGGAACTATTTTGCTTTTTCTATGATCCAACATATGTTGGCAATTTGATCTCTGATTCCTCTGCCTTTTCTAAATCCACCTTGAACATCTGGAAGATCTCAGTTCATGTACTGTTGGAAGTCTAGCTTGGAGAATTTTGAGCATTACTTTGCTAGCGTGTGAGATGAATGCAATTGTGTGATAGTTTGAGCACTCTTCAGCATTGCCTTTCTTTGGGATTGGAGTGAAAACTGACCTTTTCCAGTCCTGTGGCCACTGCTGAGTTTTCCAAATGTGCTGACATGTTGAGTGCAGCACTTTCACAGCATCATCTTTCAGGATTTGAAACAGCTCAGCTGAAATTCCATCACCTCCACTAGCTTTGTTCGTAGTGATGCTTCCTAAGGCCCACTTGACTTCTCATTCCAGAATGGCTGGCTCTAGGTGAGTGATCACACCACTGTGGTTATCTGGGTCGTGAAGATCTTTTTTATACAGTTCTGTGTATCCTTGCCACCTCGTCTTAATATCTTCTGCTTCTGTTAGGTCCATATCATTTCTGTCCTTTATTGAGCCCATCTTTGCATGATATGTTCCCTTGGTATCTCTAATTTTCTTGAAGAGATCGCTAGTCTTTCCCATTCTATTGTTTTCCTCTATTTCTTTGCTTTGATCATTTAGGAAAACTTTCTTATTTCTCCTTGGTACTCTTTGGAACTCTGCATTCAGATGGGTATATCTTTCATTTTCTCCTTTGCCTTTCACATCTCTTCTCAGCTACTTGTAAGGCCTCCTCAGAGAATCATTTTGCCTTTTTGCATTTCTTTCTCTTCTGGATGGTTTTGATCACTGCCTCCTATACGTTACAAACCTGCATCCATAGTTCTTCAGGCACTGTATCAGATCTAATCCCTTGAACCTATTTGTCACTTCCACTGTATAATCATAAGGGATTTGATTTACATCATACCTGAATGGCCTAGCGGTATTCCCTACTTTCTTCAATTTCAGTCTGAATTTGGCAATAAGGACTTCATGGTCTGAGCCGCAGTCAGCTCCCGGTCTTGTCTTTGCTGACTGTATAGAACTTCTCCATCTTTGGCTGCAAAGAATATAATCAATCTGATTTTGATATTGACCATCTATTGGCATCTACACATGTCCATGTGTAGAGTCTTCTCTTGTGTTGTTGAAAGAGGGTGTTTCCTATGACCAGTGCATTCTTTTGGCAGAACTCTAGTAGCCTTTGTCCTGTTTCATTCTGTACTTGAAGGCCAAACTTGCCTGTTACTCCCTGTATCTCTTGACTTCCTCTATTTGCATTCCAATCCCCTATGATGAAACAGACATCTTTTTTGGGTGTTAGTTCTAAAAGGTCTTGTAGGTCTTCATAAAACCGTTCAACTTCAGCTTCTTCAGCATTACTGGTTGGGGCATAGACTTGGATTACTGTGATAATGAACAGTTTGCCTTGGAAATGAACAGAGATCATTCTGTCATTTTTGAGATTGCATCCAAGTACTGCATTTCCGACTCTTTTGTTGTTGACTATGAGGGCTATTCAATTCTTCTAAGGGATTCTTTCCCACAGTAGTAAATATAATGGTCATCTGAATTAATTACATGTTCCCTTCTGGTCTATTTTAGTTCACTGATTCTTAGAATGTCCATGTTCACTCTTGCCATCTCCTGTTTGACCGCTTCTAATTTGCCTTGATTTATGGACCTGACATTCCAGGTTTCTATCAGCATTGCTCTGTACAGCATCAGTCTTCGCTTCCATCACCAGTCACACCCACACTGGGCATTGTTTTTGCTTTGGCTCAGCCTTTCATTCTTTCTGGAGTTTTCTCTACTCTTCTCCAGTAGCATATTGGGCACCTACCGACCTGGGGAGTTCATTTTTCAGTGTCATATCTTTTTGCCTTTTCATACCGTTCATTGGGTTCTCAAGGCAAGAAGGCTGAAGTGGTTTTCCATTTCCTTCTCCAGTGGACCATATTTTGTCTTCATGGAGTTAGCCATTCTGGAATATCACATAAATAGAATCATACAATTTGTACCCTTACATGTCTGGCTTCTTTGACTTAGCATACTATTTTCAAGATAGATCCATAGAGTAGCCTGTGGCAGAATGACGTTCTTTTTTGTGGCCGAATAATATGTCACTGTGTGTTTATGCCGCGTTCGGTAGACCCTTGAGGCGTTCTCACCTTTTGGCGGTTGTGCGGAATGCTGTGAACATGTGCCCAAGCATCTGGTGAGTCCCTGCGTTCAGCCCTTAGGCTGTATACCTGGAAATGGGGTTGCAGAAACACATGGGGATTCACATGTTGAGGAAGCACCCGACCTTTATCACAGAAGCTGCGCCTTTCCCCCAGCGATGTACCAGAGCTCCAGTTTCTTCACAGTGTCACTGATGCTTAGTATTCTCCCTTCATTAATAAAAGCCATCCTGGTGGGTAAGAAATACAAACACTATCTCAACTGTGATTTTAATTTGCATAAGAAAAGTGAAGTCGCTCAGTTGTGTCCAATTCTCTGCGACCCTGTGGACTGTAGCCTGCCAGGCTCCTCCATCCGTGGGATTCTCCAGGCAAGAGTGCTGGAGTGGGGGCCATTTCCTCCTCCAGGGGATCTTTGCTTTTGCCTAATAGGGCTCCGCTGCTGGCTCAGACGGTGAAGAATCTGTCTGCAGTGCAGGAGACCCGGGTTCAGGCCCTCGTTTGGGAAGATCCCTTGGAGAAGGGAATGGCACCCCACTCCAGTATTCTTGCCTGGAGAATCCCATGGACGGAGGAGCTTGGTGCAGGCTACCATCCATGGGGTTGCAAAGAGTGGGGCACGACTGAGGGACTTCACTTTCATTTTTCACTTGAAATTGGAAAGGATGAGTCCTCCAGCTTTATTCTTCTTTTTCAAGATTTTTTGGTTATTTGGAATCCCTTGAGATTTTAGATGTCTTTTATTTCTGAAAATCAATGCCATTGGAATTTTCATAAAAATTGCCTGGAATCTGTAGATCAGTTTGGTTGTACAGTTGGCCCTTCAGCAATGCCGTGGTTAAAGACACTGACCCTAACCAGTCAAAAATGCGAGTCTAACCTAGAGTTTGCCCTCCATGTCTGAGGTTCCACATCCACAGATTCAACCTGTGAAGGGTCGCGTAGTGCTGTAATATGTATTTAGTGAACTAAAGTCCACATGTAAGTGGGCCCGTTCAGATCTGAGCTGTTCAGGGTAAACTGTGTTGTCTTCTGAATGACAGTGTCTCGGGCCATGTACTTTCACTTTCTCTCTTCTATTTAAATCGAGCAGGTTTTAGCAGTCACTCTGAAGGGTTCCATTTATAAATTTTAAATGCCTAACATACTTAACTGCTTTACAAATTTAATTTGTTCTTTAACTGTTTAGTCACCTGACCTAACACAATCTTTCCAGGATTCAAAAACACCCATAAGTGAATAAACATACAAGTGCAAGGAGCCCATCATTCTCTTGACTGTCCCTTTACCAAGAATAAACTTACTAAGACTGATCAAGGGCAAAAACCTGCTGCAGCCTGGCCTGGTGAGGATGTCCAGTGCCTGGACCCCAGGCTGACCTCCAGCTTCAAATGCAGAGTCTAAGTGTGGCCAGAACGTGGGCCCTAGGGCTGCTGGGCAAGCACCGATTTTCTCTCTGTCTTGGCTTCCAAAAGGAGAGGTGGGCGGGGAGGAGCTGCGCCAGCCCCACACTGACTCCTGGAGACGCAGGCCCTTCCTGCAGCGGAGGCGCTCCCACACCCCCTCCTTGGTGCCCTGGCCCCTGATGAATCCGTCTTCCTGATTCACGCTGCCTCTGCACCCACACTGCGTCCCACTGATAAAGAGGCAGCCATGGTACCTCTCACCAGAACCGTGTGCTCACCGCAGGTGGGGCCACCCACAGCTGGTCCTTTCCTGCACGCACACCACCTCCAGGCTGCAGCCGGACACCCACCCCTGGGCTCAGCAGTCCCTAATCAAAACTGCGTCCCACACACTGAACAGTGAATTTAGTGACCCAAAGACGTCTGCAGAATGGCAAGGAAAGTACCGGTTGTGCTTGTTCCTGCTGCAGTCACGAGCGGGGCTGGTAGGGCCTCCCCACGCTCGCCATCTGGAGGCCTGTGAGCCCTCGGCCCATCTGCGAGGGCACTGCCATCTTCCACGGAGCCGGCTCCTGCTCAGCACTTCTGCACGGCCACGGTCTCCAGGAGCTTGTTGCCCTCCTGGCCCCTCAGCCAAGCGCCAGCCGCCTCTTCCTCATGGCCGCCCCTTCCCCCGCCTCCTCATCCAGCCTCAGAGCACTGTGCAGCCTGCCTCACAGCTCGGAGGAGGCGTCGCCATGCCTCTGGGGCGAAGCCCTGCTTCCTCCGCAACCACATCCCACATCCCGCATCCAAGCCGACACTGCAGCTGGGTCTTCGACTGGTGATGCCGTCATTCCATCAGACGATTTGGGGTCGTGGAGCGTCTGGGGGCCTGCAGGCTCCAGCCTCCGCGTTCTGGCTTCGGTCAGAGGCCGTGCCGGGTGAGTTACGGGATGGCGGTGCCGGAGGAGGCACAGGGCAGGGTAGCAAATCCAGGTGCGCAGGGGCCTGGTGCTGACAGATGGCTGCTGTCATCACAGGCGGTGCCCGTGCGGGTGGCCAGTGACTCTGGGCTCTGGGGTGGCCGTATTGACAGCAGGGCTTCCACTTCGGCCTCGAGGGAGCCCACAGAGGCAGCTTTGGGGGGTTTCTGCCAAAGGAAGTCACCAGGCCATCTGGTCTCACGTTCTTAAAAGCTACGGAGAACCCCAAAGAACTTTTGTTTATGAGTGTTGTATCTGTCAGTATTTACCATTGGAAATTAAATAAGGAATTCTTTAAATAGTTACTCATTAATATTATTTGAATGGGGGCTTAGAGGTTAAGACTTTGTGCTTCCACTGCAGGGGGTGCAGGTTAGATGCCTGGGGGGAGAACTAAGATCCCACAAAACATGCAGTGAGGCAAAAAAAAAAAAAAAAAAAAAGACCTTCTTGAGTAAATCTGACCTTTTAAGGCAGTGACCTCTCTAGGTGAAACCAGCAGTGACCTCATGGTCCCCAACAGCCCAGAGTCTCCGGGGCAGCTGGGCAGCCGCCAACCATGCCCTCGGGGCCACGGTCTGGGCAAGTCACAGAACGGTCTCTTCCGGTCCAGGCTTGGCCCTGGGTTTTGGGAGCTGGACTCGCCGCTGTCCTGTCTTAGGCCATTGGTGCCTGTAGAAGCCGCGGCCTTCCTCTAGCACCTGCTTGCCACCCCCGAGGGCTGGCCAGAGTAACTGAGGTCGTGATTATCTGCCCCACTCCTGTAGGCCACGAACCACCAGGTCTCCATTACCAGCAGGCGTTCCCAACTTTCAACCCCAAACAGGCCCGATAATAAAGTCTAGATTCCTGTAAGACTCTTGCTTGCAACCACTCTCTTAGAAGCAACTGGCTCGTTTAAAGGGAAATTCAATGGCTCAGCAGTAAATAATCTGCCTGCAATGCAGGAGGAGAATGCAGGAGACTTAGGTTCAATCCCTGGGTCGGGAAGATCCCCCGGAGGAGGAAATGGTAGTCCATTCCTGCATTCTTGCCTGGAGATGCCCACAGGCAGAGGAGCCTGGCCAGTGCAGTCTGGAGGTAGAGCCAAGCCTTGCCTCTGTGGGCTCCTCAGCTGCCCAGTGCCCTGAGGCCCCCAGCAAGACCGGCAACCCCGGGGTAGATTAGACCAGGAGATCCCTGGCCCCCTTCCCAACCCTGGGGCCTGTTTGGAGATGGCCAGGTGTTGGGGTCTAGCCTCAGCAGAGTCTAGGGATAATTTCAGGATGAATGGCGTTGGCGAAGGAATGACCCGGGGAGACCAAGCTTTGGTGAGCAAGGCCCGTAACTTTATTTTTAAAGGGAGTTTTTATACCCTGAGTTGTACATAGAGCAAAGTGAAGGTTGTAGAGTCATGTAGAGTCAGCTCAACATTTTATCAGTTTTAACTTTTACCAAAACCAGGTTTTTTTTCTGTGTACCATTTTATAAACAAGGCTCTTATTTTTGTACATTATCTTTTGGCCCAGAGGCCTGTTGACATTTTATGACCCTTTTTGATAAAGGTTGATCAACCAGAAAACTAATTTTTCCTTGAATTTTTCAGCCTGTATCACCCTTAAAGTACAGAGTTACATTTTTATGGGGCAAAGGTTCAGTGGATTACAACAAAGAACTTATTAATTTAAAATCTGATGTTGTTAATGTCAAGGCTACTACTTGCTTTTTCCACGTTTTCACTATCTGTACGCCCAGGCACACAATGGATAAGGGATGTGGGAACTTGGCAGCAAGTATTAGCTCAACAATGAAACCCTTTACCATATTATTTTAATAAAACTTTTAATAAAACCCCTTGAAGGGCTCTACATTTTTGGAATGTTTTCGCTTTCTGTGTCATGATTGGGATGTTGTAAACAAGCATATGTGTAGTTGCAAGAGTCTGGATAAACCTGCCAAGCAAGCTAGAATGTTAATGGGGGGGTTTAATTGAAATACTCTTTTTATGCCCAGGAGACTTATCAACTAGAGCCCTAAGTTGATTTTCTCCAGAGAAAGGTGGTCGGGACTAGCCCCCTGTTAATGTCAGAAGAGTTGGTGGAAGGCATAATATAGTAAACAGTAGACAGACAGATTCTGGTTTGGGGTAGATGCTCGAGCAGGTCCAGGGAGTCCCTCGAGTCCTGATCTGCCTTGCTGGTCAGGTCTCCTCCGCATGACCTTGTCACGGGTGGGATCTCCCGTGGGGGCTCCCGGCAGCCAGGTTACACTCTGCAGGGCCACAGAGGCGTGGGGACCTAGGGTCCCAGGTGAAGGTGGCCACCCTGCTGTGCACCGTGGAGGTCCCCCTTGGGTGATGACTTTGGGCCCAGACAGTCAGTATAGCACCCCCCGCCCCCAGCTCCGAGGTTCTTGTGTCTCCTCCCCACCCCCCACCTCCTCAGAGACTTGCCTCCTCCCCACTCTCAGGAAGGCAGAGAGGCCCCGCTGCCTACATGCAGTCCAGGCTCAGAGCCCTTGGCCTGCCCCTCCAGAGCCCCCCGCACCTCACAAGCCGCTCCAGGGAAAGGACCCCCTTGGTGCCCTGCACCTCCCTGCCCGAGTTCACAGTCTGGGAGGGGCTGCAGCTGGGAAGGGGGCCTGAGGCTCATGCAAGGGAGCCCCAAGCAGGCAGGAGGGCTCTAGGAGGAGTGAGTAGGGAAGGGCCTGGGCAGACTGGTCTCACATGCGTGTGTATGTCATATGTGGACTTTGCTCACTATTTGGCTGCATGCAGGACCTTCTTTGAACCGTGCCTTGGTCTTTAACCAAGGCACAGGGACTCTAGTTGCAGCTCAGCCCACGGGCTCCCGAGTGCACCGGTGTACTTGTTCTGTGGCACGTGCCCCCAACCAGGGGTCAGAACCCCATCTCCTGCAACCACTGGGCAACCAGGGAAGGCCCAGGCAAAGCCTCTGGCCACGCTTGACCAGTCCTCTCCTGCTGCCAGGGCACAGCAGGGCTGCGGTGCTCAGGAGGGCTTTGAGCAGGACGGGGGGGGTGGTCTCACTGGGCAGCAGGGCAGGGAGGCAGCGGGCAGCGCCACCTCCACGGTCACAACCCGTGGACGTTCAAGAAGTGATTGGGTCTTCAGCCCGCAGAACGTGCGTTTAAAATACCACTTTTCCACTCCCAAAGTTCCTGGAGAAAGGGCCAGTTCCACATCCATGGCAGCCCCTGCCGTGAGCTATAAACGGCCGGCAAAGTGGTCTACATCCGACCTGTGAAACGTGTGCGCATAGCCTCACTTGGAAAAAGCACCTTGTGGCTATAATCACGGACCTTGAGATGATGAGGTCGTCCTGGATCATCTGGGTGCCCACTGAGTGCCATCACAAGTGCCTTTATGGAGGGGGCGGAGCGGCACACGGGGAGGCAGCAGTGTGAAGGCGGAGAAGACTCAGCCAGCCACGAGCAGCGGGTGCTGGCCGCCACCTGGGAACGGATGCCCTGGAAGAGGCGCTGCTGACACCGTGACCTCAGCCTTCTGCCTTCCAGTACTTGAGAAGAAACTTGTTTTCAACAAGTCACCAAGTTTATGGTAGTTTGTTACAGCAGACACAGGAAATTAACAGAGTCTGGGCATCCTGTTACACCGGGATGTAACATCCCATCCCAGGATGTAAAGACATCCCATCCCAAAGACCAATTTTGATCATCGGAAGGGCCCAGGAGCCCACTGCAAAGCCCCTCCCCAGCCCTGTCTGAGCACCAGGAAGGATAACAACTCATGGAAGCACAAATCCGCTGAATCTGTGTGTCCTTGATACACAACAGATAACTTGATTGTGTTCAAAGGGTGCTACGGAAGCAGCTCTTACAGACTGATTAAACTAAGAGAAAGGCGGGAGCTCTCACTTCCCCTTCCTGCATAGACAGTAACCAAATTGGGCGGGGAGCTGCCTGGTCCCTGGGGTGAGTCTCTATCCGGTGGAGGGCATTCTCAGACCCGAGACCACCACGGGGCCAGCTGACCATGCTGAGGACAGCGGTGTTCTCCGAAAGCCCTCACTTCTAGAGCACTCTGGCCCCTAAGTCAAACTTAAATCGGATTCAGCCTCCGCTCAGTTATCAGTTAGCAAGAAATACCGAGGAAAACATGAAAAGATCCCAAGAGGGTGCAATCAGCAAAATCCTGACAGGAAGTCCCCAGACAAACGAGCAGCTTTCCGCAGCCGCCGCGTGAGGGCGCACACTTGGCCAAGGAGAGGGTTGCGCTTGGGGGTCTCCTCGGGGGTCGCGTTCATCACGCTTAGCCTGTGCGTTTACCACGGGGTTTCCTGTAGTGTTCTAGCCAGCAGATGTTTTTGTTTTCTTTAGGGAGACTGAGCCCAGAGCAGGGGTCCCCCACCTCCAGACCGGTACCCCAGTGAGTGCCCCACCACAACACGCCTCGGTCTCGACACAAGTCAGAATCACAAGCTGCTTCAGGGTCTTTATTGCCAGCAGGGAGAGGGGCCAACCGGGCACACCGTGCAGGTGGGCCCGTGGGGTCCCCCGGAAGGGCTGCATTGGTCGACAGTGTTCCCGACAGTGGCTGCGCCCGGGACACTCAGCGGGTGAGGGGTTGGGCGGGCGGTCACCAGCACAGGACGCCAGGACAGTACTTGTCAACGAGCCCCTGGTAGTACGGCCGCAGCGCGGCTACGTCCGGCAGGCTGGAGCTCTTGGTGTAGAGGTCGAACTTGCTGCAGCACAGGGACGGTGGCCATGAAGCCCCCCGAGTCGCCTCCCCAGGCATGACCGTGACCGTGACCGTACCGGCCCGTGAAGCCCCCCGAGCCGCCCCCCCTCCCAGGCACGACCGTGGCTGTGACCGTACTTGAACTCCTGCACCCAGGGCAGCATGGCCAGGTCCTGCTCGTTGCACAGCTGCTGGTAGTCGCCGAACTTGTGCCAGGGGTAAAAGGAGTGGAACCGGATGATGTAGAAGGCCTGCGGGGAGCCAAGCCTCAGGCTCTGGGCTGGCGGGGGGGCGGGCCGGGCGGGGCTGGAGGTGAGGGGCGGCGGGGCGGGGCTTGGGGGACGGCGGGCGGGCGGGGCGGGGCTGGAGGGCGGTGGGCGGGGCTGGGGACGGCGGTCCGGGCGGGGCTGGTGGGCTGGTGGGCTGGTGGGCTGGTGGGCTGGTGGGCTGGTGGGCTGGTGGGCTGGTGGGCGGGGGGCGGGGGCGGGGGGCGCGGCGGGCCGGGCTGGTGGGCCGCAGGCGGGGCGTGGCAGGGGGGCGCGGCGGGCAGGGCGGTGCGGGGCTCGACCTTGGCTCGGTCCCCACCCCCCTCCTACCTCCGGTGGGAGGGCGAATTTGTTGAACTTCATCATCCGGAACATGTACTCTGTGGGAGAGGGCGGGTCACCACGGGCACCCAGAGGGGCAGCTCCCGGTGGTCCCCGCCGTCCCCGCCCCCAACCGGCCTCACCGTCATGGCCCCAGGACATGAGGACGTTCTCGAGCCCACAGTGAGGCTGGTACATGCCGAGCTCCGTGCTGCAGGGGGGGACGGAAGGTGAGGGGCTCAGGAGCAGGACCCCGGAAGGGGGAGGAGGGAGGAGGACCACGGCGAGGGAGGGCAAGGGAGCCGCACCTGTACAGGGGGTGCTGGAGGTCAGGGTTGGCCTGGAAGGTGCAGTCACGGAAGACCACAGAGGCCTGGGGGCGGCAGCCGACTGGGAAGGTGTCTCCGACCACTGCCCACTGGGGACGGATGGGTGGGCAGCTGTGGGTGGACGTAGCTGGCCTGCCCTCCAAGTGGGTGTCCAGAGCCTGGAGCGGAGACTGCCCCAGGCCCTGCCCTGCTGACCGCCCTCCACCCCTCTCCTCACCTGGGGCTCCCCTGCCAGAGCCAGGACCTTCCCCAGGTCGTGAAGGAGCCCGACGAGGTGGAACCAGTCTGAAGGAGAGGGAGGGATAGGACAGGCTAGTGGGGTGCAGGGGCCGGGGCAGAGGCACAGTTCTGGGGCTGTGGGGGTACACAGGGCCTACTGGGAGAGGGCCAGACCACCCCTCCTTCCCCAGCACCCGTCAGGGCAGGTGGGGAGCACACCCTTGTCTGGATGGGCCTTCCGGATGCCCTCGGCCGTCTGGAAGGCATGGAAGGAGTTAGGGAAGTCCACGTCGGGGTCCGACTCATCCACCAGCCCGTCCAGCATATCCACAGCCTCCATGATAGTCATCCTCTTATAGGAGAAGCCCCCGAACTGGGCATGCTGGGCCAGGAAGGGAGAGGTCAGTGTGGTCCCAGGGTCAGCCTCCAGGGTCAGCCCCCTCCAGGGGCTTCGTTTAGGAGTCGGCCACCTACCTTCCTTCTGACGAAGTCCACTGTCTGCCACGTGTGCATAAGCTTGTAGGTGGCGAAGACACGGTCCAGGAGTGGGCCAGACTGCAAGCCAGAGGGTCAGCCACGCCGCTCACCAACCCCTGCCCTCGACACCCAGGGGGCCACTGCCTGCCTCTCCCAGGCCCCAAGGTGTGGACAGGGTGGCCCCTGGAGCTGTGTGAGGGGACAGGGCAGGAGAGGTGGGGCCGGGGGAGCGGTCCTCACCGTGTAGTTTCGGAAGCTGCCCTTGTCTTTGGCTGCTTCTGGCTCCATATCAGGCTGGGAGACCAGGGGAGGGTCTGGGTCCTGGTAGGGTGGGGAGGGGGGTGAACCCATTTCACCAGGAAGTCAGCTCCAAGAGGAAGGGAGGACACCCCATGGGGGCCGGGACTGTTCGATGTGGAGCGGCAGAGAGGCGGTGGGCACCCCAGGGCACCGGCGCGTGGCCTTGGCGAGCCCGAGTCAAGACTTCTGGCCCCGAGTCCTTATCTGCTGAGCGGATGCTGGGGATGTCTGCTCCGAGGGTGATGCTTGGCCGTGGCTACACAGCACCCACACCGGGGTCTCCTTCTCAGGACGCGGGTCCGCAGGGAACCCAGCGTTTGGGCCCGTGACCTCTGCCCTAGATAGACCACGGCGGGGAGGGAGCCCTTTGACCCAGATGAGTGGGCCGGCAGAAACCCGCTGGGCGCGGGGCATGGGGTTGCCCCACTTTCCCTGAGCGCGTGGTCTGTGTGGGCTGGGGGTACTCACCGCAGCCACCTTCATCCTGAGAGAGGCACAGCTCCATGGGCCCGCGTGCCCGTATATATGCCCACAGGTTACATAAGTGACCGGACACCACCCAGCCCCTTGGCCTTGGCCCTCGGTAATGAGTGACCATCCACCCTCCTGCTGGCCTCTGAGAGTTAATGTGTCAGCATAGCACCCCCCTCCCCCCGCCCCCAGCCAACCTCTACGTCCCTGCAGCAACTAACCTGCCCGGGAGGGGGAGGTTGAGGTCGCCAGACTCCCACCCCGGCCAGGAGCTTTAAACTCCTCCAGGACACTGCCCCTCCCAGCTCCCTGTCTTCCCCGGGCACCTGGGAGTGGGGCGGGACGGGGCTTATTTCAGTAAAAGCTATTTTGACATTTTTGACATTTTAAAAATAATATTTATTTATTTGGCCAAGCGGGGTCTTGGCTGCAGGGCTCAGCAGTTGCAGTGCCCCGGCGAGGTGCTCGATGGTTCGTGGGGTCTTGGTTCTCTGTCAGGGTCCTTAACCATGAGAGCTCCGGGGAAGTGCACTTTGACACTCGTTCAGAAGGGATGAAGACTTCATTCATGATTGTGAGATGGGAGGGATGTTCAGATGGTCCGCTGGAACACAGCAAGGTCAGCTGGGGTTTCACAGCCCTGGGGTGGGGGTGGGGGACTGGGGAGGGGAAATTCCCAGAAGAGACGTCAAGGGTGGGGGCAGCCTTGCTGAACCGCCTTGACAGGATTCTGTCGGGGGTGGGGGGGGGGGGGGATTCTTGCTAACACTGGGCGAGGCTCATGGCTCAGAGAGGCTCAGGGGATCTTTGTCAGGCTCTGGGGCTGAGACTCCATCTTCAGTCAGGGCAGAGATGGACTCACAGCCCGGGTCACGCGAGGGCCAGGCCCTGCAGGACACACAGCAGGACCGCACGGGGACCTCATGGCCTGGAGCTGATGATGGTGTCATCGGAGAAGGCTGAGGCCAGGGTGCAGTCTGGGCCAGGAGAGGGCAGGGGACCAGGGGTTCTCCATGCGGCTCCTCCTGCCCTCCTGAGAGTCAGCTGGGGGTGCTTGGCCCCCCGTTTAAAACGGCGGAGTGCTCTCAGCCCTGTGAGCCGCAGCGCCTCCAGCACTCCACGGCCAGGCATCCCTTGCTCTCTGTGCTCCTGAGGTCAGTTTCCTCCGCTCCTCCACGGACGTGTCAGTCTCTGGGTGGGGGCTGATGTTTCATTCACGGTTTCTACAAGTGCTCCGCAAATATTTGCTTCAGGGATGGAGAGGGGACGCCAGGGGGGAGACTGGACCCATCACCCCAAAGCAGGTTGGTCGCTTGGACCGAGGGAAGGAACAAAGGGCCGGCTGGCGGGTCTGGTTAAGACTGGACAGGACCGAGAGGCTCTGGCCGGAGCGGGAGCAGCGGGAGGAGGTGGGTGGGGTTCCAGCGGGCGTCCCCCAGGTCTCGAAGCAGGCGGTCGTACAGGCGGCCGGGACATGGTCTGGAGCTTGGAGGCCATGTGGGCACCAGTGTGATGCTGTGACCAGGACAGGCGACCCAAGGAAAACGGCCCAAGGCTCAGGGAGCACCTGGGGGGGGTGCGCCGGGCACCACGGCCCTGGGAGCCACCTGGCAGGCGGTGGCGCCTCCGGCGCCTTGTGGGGCCGTGCCCCCTCCCAGCGAGCATCCGGCTCTGCACCGCGGGGACTTTGCCCCAGGGCCGGGGCTGCGGCGAGTTTTGCCCAGCTGAGCTCCTAACTCCCTGACCTGGCCTTCCTGGGGCCTCCTCTTCCTCATCCCGGAGCCCGTCTGGCCCTCATGGCCCACTCTTCCTGCCCGCTCTTCCAACACCCCTCAGTGACCACAGGCCTCTCCAGCCCCGGCAAGCGCCTATTCCAGCCTCCGCACGGCATCCAAGCTGCTGTGGCTGCCCTCCGTCCACCCCCCAGCCGGGCAGGGACCAGCCCGGGCTGACCTCCCGTGGCCCGGTGGAGGGGAGGGGAACCAGTAGCCAGAGGAGTCAGCACGAGGATGGGGAGCGCCCACCCGTGGGGCGCCCAGTTCAGGATCTGTGGGTGGGCACTGCGGTGCCCGCAGGCCCGGCCCTGCTGCCTGGGTGGGAGCTGGGGTGAAGGTGGTGCTCCCGTCACTCAGCGGCTGAAAGGGTGACATGGCAAACGTCGACAAATTAAGTGCTGCATGAAAGGTCTGCTGAATCAGGGAGATCGCCCTTCTGAGCCCCTAGACCCGGGCACCCAGACAGAAGGCTCTAGCTCCCAGCGTGTAACTCCTCCCCCAGCCGCCAACCTGCCCACTCCAGACTCCGCCTCTGGCTGACTTGTCCACTGATAGCTGGGCCTGGTCCCACTGGGTCCCTGCGCTGGGCAGGGGGGTCAGGGAGCCCCTCTGGCCTGCGGAGCCCTGACGCTTGGTCGGCCACCCCTACGCACCTGGAGCTAAGGTTCTCCCAGGCAATTCTGGGAGAACTGCCACGCCCACCCCACTCCCACCCTGCTCTGGGGGGTGGGAAGGGCGCTCTGCCTAGCTCCAGGACCCCTGCACCCTCTCCCCAGCTGCCCTCAGGGAGTGCAGGCAGAGGTCTCTGTTGCTACCCTGGACCCAACTGGAGCAGAACAGCGCAGCCCTAACCCTACCATGTCAGGACGGGTGGCCAACCCAGAGTCCCTCTCTCCCGCGGCTCAGAGGAGGCCTGGTGTGCTTAGGTCCCTGACGTCTACCCTGTGTCCTCGGGCAGACCCTCTCCTCTGTGCCCTGTTCTGGCATCTAATGTTGCCAGCCGCCTCCTCTCAGCCCCGTCCCCCAAGTGTTACCCTCTCTCAGTGCAGAGCCCCTGGCTGATCACCCCGCTGGGCCCCCACGTGGGCCTCTAAGTCCACAGCGATTGGAGGCTGGTTGCTGCAGGACGTGGCGGGGGAGAGTGCGGCAGGGGTGTTCGCCGGCGCCTGCACTGCCCTTCTGAGGGCGTCTCTCTGCAGGCGCTCTGGGCTGGGGGCTCAGCTGCAGCCCTGGGGATGGGGTGCAGCATCCCAGCTGGGACAGGCCTGCCCCCCGGCTCAGCCATAGCTGTGGGGGCTGCTGGGGTCCACAGGGACCGAGTCCCGGGGGCGGGCCGACCCAACGAGCTGCCACAGGCGATGGCTGAGGTTCTGCACCTGGCAGGTACCCAGCGCACAGCCCACACGCAGGAGCTGGGCTCCAGGCCTGCGGGGACCCGAGTGTCGGCGGGGGCCGTTGCGGAGAGGCGGACCCCTGGCAGGGGCCAGGCTGGCACTCTTCTTGGGCTGGAGGGCCTGGTGCAGCTTCCAGACCGCAGGAAGGGCTGCAGGGCGCTGAGGCTGCGGGCCACTGGCAGGTGTCCGGGCTGGGGGCTCCCTGCACAGGGAGATGGAGGAAGTGAACCCAGCGGTCCAGCCTTTCAGGGAAGCCCACAGCTTTCCACAGCCGGGAACATGGCCAGGGGAAGCCCACAGCCCCCAAGTCACTGGCCAGCAGGCCAGGGGAAGCCCACCCCACCCCACCCCCCAGGCTGGAGCACGGCCAGGGGAAGCCCACAGACCCCACGCCATGGGCCAGCAGGCCAGGGGAAGCCCACTGAGCTCAGGGCTGGGGTTCTGGCCCTCAGCCATCTCAGTAGCCCATTCAAGGGCCGGGCAAGCAGCTGCCTGACCTCCCTGGGCTACTCTACTCTCCTCAGGACTAAGTTACTCCCTTCCCTTGGGGTGGGGGAAGGTGGGCAGGTGTGGGAAGCCCCTTAACCTCCCCTCCCACAGCTCACCCTCCTTCTGAGGGGTCTGCTCTGCCAGTGGGGCAATGGGCATGCCTTAGAAGGGCAAGCAAAGAAAAAGGAGCCGTCTGCCCTGCGGGGGGTGCCCAGGGCCTGGGGCTGGATTTAGCAGGTGAGCCCTAGCAGTCGAAGCGGGTTTCCCCCAGTTCGCGGTCCTGGGGCGGCGGCGGGGTGGGGCCTTCCGGAGCATCTGATTTCCTGCCCCGGCAGCCAGGGTGGTCTGAGACCTGCTCACCTGTGTCGCGTGGGCGGTCGGCTCCGGGCCAGGCCCAGGGACAGCGCGTGTGGGAGCTGTAGGTAGAGGAGGCTGATGCAACCGAGGGTGACCGTCAGGAGCCGGGCCATGCGGGCGGCGCCGGAGGGGGCGGCGAGCAGGGCAGGTGTGGGGGGCGGCCCCAGGCCCGCAATGCTTCCGCGGGCACCTCGGGGCGTAGACTGGAGCCGGTCGGTCAGTTGGCGAGGGTCTCCGACAGGCAGCGGGCGGGAGAGTCCCCGGCAGGTGCTGCGGGCGCCTCCTCCGTCACTTTGTGCCCAGAGTCGTGCAGGTGCCAGGCCCCAGCACCTCCCGGGCTAAATAGTCTCCGGGGGGGGGGGGGGGCGGAGCCGGACGCGCCGGCTGGGCGGGGCCCCGCCCCTCCCCACCGGACCCCTACTGGGGCCGCTTCTGGAGACGGGGCGGCGGGCCGGGGACCCCGAGAGCCAGCCTCGCCTCCGCCACCTTCCGATGGGAGACCCCGTCCCTGGGCCTGGAGGGGCCGAACTGTGCAGGGTGAAGGAGAGGGTGCTGCGGGGTGTGGTCGCAGGGTGGATCCCGCCCACCGCCCTGGGGCTTGCGCCCAAATTTCTGAGCGAGTGAGAGGCGGAGGCCAGGCCAGAGGAGATTCTGAGATGCCCTCCTCAATAGAGCGCCCAGCAGCTCTCTTCCTGAAATCTCCACCCACGCCCCCAGTGGGCTTCCCCGGTGACTCCGACAGTATAAAGAATCCGCCTACAACGTGGGAGACCTGGGCTCGATCCCTGGGTTGGGAAGATCCCCCGGAGAAGAGAAGGGCTACCCACTCCAGTATTCTGGCCTGGAGAATTCGGTGGGCCATATAGTCCAGGGGGTCGGACACGACTGCGAGACTTTCACACATTTCTTCCCATTACTGAAATATTAAATGGTTTCTGCAAGGAATTTAAATAGGTAAGGACTCTTAACTGCCACCCACTGTGGATTCCTTTTCCAGGCCAGGATGGGTGCTGTTGTTTTACTTTCTCATATGTGCGGTTTTTTTGGGGAGTGTCCTCTGTGTGTGCCTTATATATGCACACACATCCATAGGCACGCAGAAACATCTAGAACCCTGGAGCTTCACCTGAAGCTCCAGCACTGTGGCCACCTGATGCGAAGACCTGACTTGCTGCAAAAGACCCTGATCCTGAGAAATATTGAAGACTGGAGGAGAAGGGGACAACAGAGGATGAGATGTTTACACAGCAGCACAGCCTTGATGGACATGAATCTTTACAAACTCCTGGAGAGAGTGGGCGACAGAGGAGCCTGGCGTGTTACAGTCCATGAGGTCACAAAAGGCAGGCACAACTTAGCAGCTGAACAGCAACGACAACAAGCAGAGAGACTGCCACTCTTTCCCATGCCTGAGCCCACGCCGACAAGGAGGTGCCTGGGACTTCACTGATCCTTCACTGGGGGACAATCAGGTGATTTCCAGGCTTTCCAAGAGCAAGCACCCTGCTTCGTGAGCTCAAGGATGTGTCCCTACGGGATCTATTTGCAGGCATGGGGATTCTGGCTAAAGGTGAGCCCGTGTTTGTGTTGACAGGTGGAGCCAAACTGCTCTCCACAAGTCTGTCGCGCTGCCAGCTGATGATGCCCTTGGTGCCAGGGTTCCTCAGCCCTTTGTCCGTCTGAGCGGGGACGGTTATCCCATCATGCCCCAGACATTTTTGATCGCCCGTGCATCTGTGTCCGTGTTTCCTCTTCTGTCTTCCCACCCCAATCTTGCTCACGCTGTGAGGTCATCATAAGTGTCCTGATCACTCTCCCTGCCTCCTTCTGCACAGGCCATGGGAGCTCAACAAACACTAGCCGGATGAATAGACTAACAAGTGGTGGCCACCTGCCACGGGAAAAAGCTCGGTTTCTGTCCTGAGGCAGGTAAGGAAGCATCAGCAGGTGTTCTTGTTTCTATTTGTTTATTTTTACCAGAAGGAGGGTGGGTGATGTGATCACATTTATGTTAGAAAAGTGGGCTTCAGCAGGGAAGTCGGTCTGAAGCACTGGCAGGAAGGATGCGGTGGGTGGGTGGATGGGTCAGAGACGCAGAGCAGGGGTAGGGGGCAGACGAGGGGAGAGTGGGGGAGGGGTTAGCTACCTGGGGGACCTGCGGGCAGGAATGTCTGGCTGGCCTCCAGTGTCCCGGGCCGGGGGCTGAAGAGAAGACAGAACTGGAGCACCATCTGGGGAGTTTGGGAACTGGCACGTCTGTGGGAGGTGGGAGTGTGCTGGGCATCACTCTCAGACGGTGCAGAGGGAGCGGGACAGAGCCTGGAGCGGGAGGGGGACAGGCAGAGGCCCTGGGGCGGGCCAGCCCCCCCACCCCCTGCAGCGCGCTGTGCTCTGTGCTGCCAGGACCACCCTTCCAAAACACAAGTGACCACATCCCTCGCCCACCAACAAAGGAGAATTGCTGTGTCCCCTGGTGGGCCAGTGCTTAAGACTCCACGCTTCCAGTGCCAGGGGTGTGGGTTTGATCCCTGCTTGGGGAACTAAGATCCCACAAGCTGTGTGGTGTGGCCCCCAATTTTTTCTTAATTTCTTAAATGTACTTTACTTATTTTTTAAAAGCTTCTCGATTTACTCATTGCTTTCGGCTGCTCCGGGTCTTTGTGGCTGCACACTGGCTTTCTCTAGCTGGCAGCCGAGGCTCCTCTTTCCTGAGGTGGTCTCTCTGGTTGCGGAGCATGGGCTCCCGGCTCGGCGGCCTCATCACTGTGGCACTCGGGCTCAGTAGTGTGGCGCGTGGGCTTAGTTGCTCCTCCACGTGTGGAATATTCACAGACTGGGGATCGAACCTGTATCCCCTGCTTTAGCAGGTGGCTTCTTATCTACTGCACCACCACCGAAGTCCCCAATTTTTTTTTTTTTTTTACTAAATAAAGGAAAAAGAAATAAAAATTCCCAGTCTCTACATCAGGTGGAGGAAAGCCTCAGCAGTGTCTGTCTGCATTCTTCCTCTCAAAACACTTGCTTCCCTTGAAGGCCTGGGGTCCTGTTTCCCCCACAGCCCCTGGGCAGGGTGTCCTCTGGCATCAGGGTGCAGCCTGGGAGCTTATTTCACCCCACGGCTGCAGACTGGGTCAGAGACCCCTGTGATCCCACTGCCTCTGCGTGGCACAGCCCCTGGCGCTTGTCATCTGTAACTGCATGTGCCGCTTCCCCAGGGGAAACCCACAGGCTTCCCCCATGGTGTTCAGTGCAGAGCCACTTCTGGGGATGACAGCCTGGCCACCCGAGCACTGCTTGGCCATGGAGACAAACAAGACGCAGCCCAGGGAACCGCAGGAGGCGGCATGCTGGCGGCCGTGGAGGCATGCTTTGGAGAGTTTGGCATGGGGCAGGAAAAGCCAGGGCGGCTTTGGCTGCGTAGACGCGTCTAGTGAGGTTTTGCTTGAGTGTCTTAAGGTGGGAAAGACTGAGTTTGATCCTGATGGTGAGGATCCTAGAGAGGGAAAGATGAGGCAGGGGCACCAACAGCAAACAGCCAGAGGTGGGTAGGGGGCAGGAAGGGCAGAGCCTCTGTGTAACTGTGGCGGGGGGGGGGACGGCGGGGGGTGAGGGCCAGACTTGGGGTGATGCAGGTCTGTTTTCTCTGTGAAGGAGGCCAGCAGGGCCATCTCTGAGACACTGGAGGGGGCACCAGAGGTTTGAGGAAACTGCAGAGTGAAGCGCGCTGGCCAGACGCGGGCTAGCTGGGCGGTAGGGAGAGCAGTGACCTGTGGCTGGGGCCGGGGTGTCACTGTGCGGGGCTAGTCTGCGCCAGCTGCTGCTACAGGCCTGGAGGAGATGGGTGGGCAGGACTGTGCATGGCTGGGATTTGCCAGCTGGGTACAGTGAGAACAGTTGGGCAGGTGGGGCAAGGGTGTTGGCAGGGTGACGGGCACTGGAGCCACGCTAGGTGCGGGTGAAAGGACGGAAAGGGAGCCAAGGGCCCCCAAAACGAGAAGTTGTGCCTGCTGCGGGTGGGGAGGCGCAGACCCTCAGGAAGGGGGGAAGCCCCCAGAGGGGGACAGGTACAGGGTGCTAGCAAGAAAGCTGAGCAGGGGTATCATGCTCTGGAAGTGACCCTAACCCTACCCTTGGCCCTAAAGTGCCTCTGAGACGGCTCAGGGAGTGGGCTCCTTGCAACAGGGCCGGAGGGTGGGGGAATATAAGGGGCAGGGTCCCCACCGTCTCTGCAGGAGAGCCTGTCCTGGGCTCAGGGGCCAGGCCAGAGGCCTTGCCAGGTACACTGCCTGCCCATGCAAGAGCTCAGTGGCGTGGCAGTATGGTGGCCAGGACCTTTTGGGATAGAAGTGAGAAAAACCACCTTCAGACAGCTGGGGCAGAAAGGAGGGGTTCTCATCCCAGTACTCAACAGCAGCAGAAGAGGTTGTGACAGGGCCTGTGCCCGGGGCAGGACGGGGGGCCCAGTGGTCTTCTCTTTCAGCCCTCTCTGGCTTGGGTTGTCGAGGCTCCCGCCTGCGATGGGGGGTGGGGTGGGGTCGGCAGGACCGTCAGCAGTCTCCTCCTTCACAGGTTCTTAAAGCGCCACACTCATCCAGAAACGAGCTCCCCGTCCCAGCGTGTCAGCGGCAGCCCCGAGGCTCCCCCCACCGCGTGGCGCCTCTCCTAGTGTCTGCCCGGGACTCTGAGTCCCTCCTGCCCCTCTGTGTGGCATGCGGGGGCGGAGGGTGGGCGGCACTGCTGGGACCCTTAGCAGGGCAGCCTGCTCCCTGCTTTTCACAGCAGGGTGTGCGGCGCGCTGTTCTGAAGGAGATCAGCCCTGGGATTTCTTCGGAAAGAATGATGCTAAAGCTGAAACTCCAGTACTTTGGCCACTTCATGCGAAGAGTTGACTCATTGGAAAAGACTCTGATGCTGGGAGGGATTGGGGGCAGGAGGAGAAGGGGACGACCGAGGATGAGATGGCTGGATGGCATCACCGACTCGATGGACGTGAGTCTGAGTGAACCCCGGGAGATGGTGATGGACCGAGAGGCCTGGCGCGCTGTGATTCATGGGGTCGCAAAGAGTCGGACACGACTGAGCGACTGAACTGAACTGATGTTAAGCGTTTCGCCTCACTGAGACCGGGCTCCCGAGTGGGGCCAGAGCCCTCCTCAGGCAGGGAACCCCCAAGGGCAGGCCTGACTGGGCCCCCTCCCTTGCCAGGATGGCAGCGTCCGGGACGTCCCAGGGCCCCTCCCAGTCCCGGAGGCCCGTGCGCAGGGCTGCGCCTTCCAGTCTTCCTCCGGGCTGACAGCGCGGGCGGGGAGACCCTGGGAGCCGCGCGGACCCGAGATTGAGAGCGCCCGGGGCAGGACCCGAGCCCCCACGCCCTGCGAGGGCGCCGCGGCCGCGGGCGCGCTCCCACCCGGGCCGAGCGGGCCTGCGAGCCGGAGCCGCCGTCGCTGTCACCGCCTGGGGGCGGGGAGAAGCGGAGCCTCGCTCCCTGGAGCGCGGCCCAATAAGGGTGCGCCTCTCCGGGCTCCTCCCACCCGGGGCGAGGCCCAATGAGGGCGCGCTGCTCCGGGCCACGCCCTCCCGGGGCGGGGCGAGGGCGCGCAGGCGCACGGCGCGGCCGGGCGGGCCGGCGGGCTGGGAAGATGGCGGCGGAAAGCTTGGCGGCCGCCGCAAACCTACCCCGGAGCGTCCGGGGCGCGCGGGCCGGGGCCGGGGCCGGGCCATGAGCGCGCCGCCCTCGCGTGCCCGAGCCGCGGAGCCCGCCCGCGCCCCTCGCCATGGCGCGGCTCGCGGACTACTTCGTGCTGGTGGCGTTCGGGCCGCACCCGCGCGGTGAGTGCCGGCGCGCGGCCGCGGGGCCGAGGGCCGGGGGCCGGGA
>NW_024070213.1:294004-335368 GCF_014754425.2 Oryx dammah
CACGGGGGCCGGCCTCCCCGACGTGGGCCGCGCGGCGTGACGGGGCGGGCCGAGCTCGCCGGCCGCCGTCAGGGCAGAGGCGGCCCGGCCGCGCCTCGGCGTCGCCGGGAGGCGGGAGGGCCCCGGGCGGCTCGGCCTGCGCCTCCCAGATGGGTGGGACGGGCTCCCTTCGCGGGGGCCGACCGCCGGACGGCTCTGCCTCCAGGGGCACGGGCCGCTCAGTCCGCTGCAAGCCCCTTCCCTGACCCCCGGGGCCGCTGGCCTGGAGCCTGTGGCCCCTGTGCCGTGTCTCAGGCCCAGGAGGCTGGGGGGGCTGCAGACGGGGTTGTGGCTCGGGGACTGGTTCTTGAAGAGGCGGCGTTTGAGCCGGAATTCGGAGGACATCGGCAAGAACTGTGGGGAGGAGAGAGAAGAGTGTTCCTGGCCAAGGGCCTGCCCGCCAAGCCTGGGTGAGAGCGCGGCCTGGTGCCCGTGGCCGGGGGCTCCGTGTCTCGGATCACCACCTGTGTCTGAGAACCCTCCAGCCCAGGGGGTAGGAAAAAGCCTGACGATGACATCAGCATCGGCCGTGGAGACGTCGGCGTTGGGGAGCGCACTCGGCGTGCCAGGCCCTGCTCTGCCCTTTGCGTGAATGAGTGCGTTTCCTCCTCCCGGCAGCCCGCCGAGGGTTCCCTGTCGTTGCCCCCATCCGTACACTGCAGTCCGGGCAGAGAGGTTGAGTGCCTGGTCTCAGCCACTACAGAGGGAGCGGGACTCCCGCCCAAGCTAGCCCGGAGCCTCGCTGTGGCTCAGACCCCAGCTGCAGGAGGGCAGGCACGGCCTCCGGGGGCGGGGGGTGGGGGGGGGTTGGGGACGGCTGTGTGGTCAGGGTGGGGCTGAGCCTTGAGCCTGAGGGTGGGGTCAAGACCCCCAGTCTACCCTGCTTCTTGACACCCTGGCTGCTGCTGTCGCCCTCCTTGCCTTGCCTCTCCCGGAGCCTGCGCCTGCTGGGCCCCCACCCTCCTCACTCCCTTTCGCACAGCGCGCCTCTACCTGTCCTGTCCGCCCGACACCCTGGGTGTCAGGGACGGCGTTCTGGGCCGGGACCAGTCGTCCTCGCCGTGCTGCCTGCACGTGGAGGCTGTGAGTGTCCCACAGGCCCAGACGGAGAGCTGTCTTCTCCAGGACACGTGGGGTGGGGCAGCGAGAAGGCTGTACCACCTGCGGCAGGGGGTGCACAGGGTCTGGGGCGACCGGGCTGGGTGAGGTGCGGCCCCAGCATGGGGGTCCCAGGACTGCATAAGCAGTGTGGGCTTGGGGGCTGAGATCGCCGCAGGCTGTGCGGAGAGGCTGAGGAGGCAGAAGCCGGGGGAGTGCATGTCAGGGAGGGGAAGGGCAGCCTCGGTGGGCTCCACGACAAGCTGGCTGGAGCCACGCAGGCGGTGGGCCCCCGCAGAGTAAGTGGCCTCTGAGCGGGACAGGGGAGAAGGCTGGTGCCGCAGTGCCTGGCACCCTGAGTGACAGGAAGGAGTCTTAAGGTGTCCCCTGCAGTAGGGCTGGGGGCCGTGGAACCCCCTCACCGCTACCTTCCGGGACTGGAGCTGGCCATCTGCTTTGGCCACCTCGCCTCAGGGCCTTCCTCGGCAGGACTGGTCCAGCCTGTGAGGAGCAAGCCCCCAGGCTGCAGCAGAGGCGCGCAGCCTGAGGCCCCGGCCTGAGCTCTCGATGCCTCTGTGACCTCGGGCCAGTCTTTCGGCCTCTGCGCCTCCGTCTCCTCTTCTGGTGGCGGGGTGAGTCACAGAGGCCTCCCCACCAGCTGCCATGGGCTCGGGAGGGCACGCACACTTGCCACGCTCACACGGCAGGCTCCAGGAAGTGACGGGCGTCTTGTTAACGCTGAGCCGCACACGTGCGGACGCTCGCGGCAGTGGGCGCCTCTGCTGGAGCTGGAGGGCCCCTGCCTGCTGGCAGGCCTCGGCCTCGAGCCCAGGGCCACGGGGCCTTTGGGTTCAGTGGGGAGGGTAGGCGTGGTGGGTGTCTTGTCCCTGGCTGGCACCTGGACATCTTGCTTGCCTGAGGGAGTATCCTGGTTTTGTGGGGCTACCTGACTGAAGGCTCTAGGTAGCAGGGCAGGGAGGGGCTGGGGTGGGCCCTTTCCATTCATCTCAGAGGCTGCAGGCTCCTCTGCTGCTGAGTTGGCGGTGCTCCTCACGGAGGACCTGGGTTTAGCATATTTTACAACCTGGCCCAGCTCTGGGGACATCATGGGGGCCAGAGAGCCCCCCATGCCCATTTCCTAGCCACGGTGGTCTTGTCTGAGGAGAGGGCTCTCCAGCCCTGGCCTCACTCCTGACCGCGCTGAGCTGGTCACCTCTCCCCACCCATGGCCATGCCCCTCTCTGGAGCAGGTCGGAGCTGTTTGGGCTGGCCGGGGCTGGGAGCCCGAAGGGTCCAAAGCCTCGGGTCAGAGCCAGGCTTGTCTGACCGGCAGGTTGGAGAGGCTGTAGCCCCTCTGCCGAGTCCTGCGCTGTGGCCTCGGGGGAGCGGTGGGGGGCCCTGTGTTGAGGTCTGGGGGGTGGACCAGCAGGAGGGTGCTGTCCTTCTGACAGCCGGGCTGGTCTCTGGGCATGAGCGCTGAGTGGGGGGGTGGCCAAGCAGGCTGCCACCCTTCCGTCGCCTCTGCCCCCAGCACTTGCTGGCCTGGGCTGGCCCGGGCATCGGAGCCTGGCACTGGTGACGGCGTTGCTGGGGATGACAGACGCGCGCTCTGTGTTCCCCCCGCGGGGTTGACTGTGCGGAGAATGGCTGCAGGAGGAAGCACGGCACTGCCTGCGTCTCAGGGGGCCTCTGTGTCCTTCCTCCAGGCCCCCAGAGGCCGGCCCTGCGCCGCCCTGCCGTGCTGGCTGCGTTAGTCCTGTCCCGGGTGGGAGGGGGTTGGGTGTCCTCTCTTCTGTCTACCCGAGGTGGGGCAGGAACTTCAGCTGCTCGAGGTCCCCTCCGTGGCCTCAGGAGCTGGGGTTGAGGGTGCTGGGCAATGTGGCAAATACCCTCCATCCCCGGAATGCAGGCCTGCAGCCGGGTTGCAGCCGGGCCCCTGTTGGCACAGAGTGGAGGTGTGGGCTGGGGTCTCAGAGGAGGGCGAGGGCATCAGGGGAGGCCCGTGGCGCGCCTGGTGTGCTTGGGGCTCGGGAAGCTGCCCGCACGTCCCCCCAGGAGCCGGTCTGCCTGTGGGGTGGGAGGAGCGGCCGAGGCTGGTTAGCCCGAGGGCTGCGGGCACAGGATGGAGCTTCTTGGAGGCCTCTCTGGCTGGCAGGTGCCCCAGGAACCCCAGAAGGCAGTGGCTGGGGGTGGGAGGTTCCTGGGTCCCGCCGCAGCCCTGGTGCGTGGGCAGGGTTCGGAGAGCTGGCTTGAGGAGGTGATGCTCATTGGGCTGAGGCCTGAGGGCCAGGTTTGGGGCTGGCGTGGCTCAGGGGAGGAGCTGGTGGGGGTCTGCTCACCGCCCCGCCGGCGCCCCAGCCCCCGCTGCCCCTCACCTCTGTCGGTGCGGGGGAGGGCTCTGGGTCTAGGAAAGCCTGCTCTTTGGAGGCAGAGCCTGCTCTGGGAGTTGACGCTCTGCAGGATGGGGGGCCCGTGGCCGGTTCCTCTGCCTTCTGCCCAGGGAGGGGGCGTGGGGAACGCCCTCTGCAGGCCGCCTGCCCCCACGCTGGGGGATGCGGGGGGGGGGGGGCAGGGGCTGCCGTCCTCACCCGCGCACCCCCTCCTCCTGTTGCCTCGTGGCAAGAACTGGGTGAGCCCTGGGTGCGGTTTGGGGCTGCACACAAGCGGGCTCTGGGGGCGTGGATGGGAGGAGCCCCGTGCAGGGTGCCTGGGCTTGTTGAGGGCAGCCCTCGGAGTGGGCCTGGAGGGCCCGGGTGTGGGTGTGTCTGTGTCTGTGTGTCTGGGTGTGGCAGCAACAGGCACCTGTCCTCCCCACCCTGGCTTGTCTGCCACCTTGGTTGGTGTCAGTGGGGGAGGGGAGGGCAGCAGGAAGCTGAGGTTTTGTGAGTCAGAGTCACAGCCCTGCTCCCTCCCCAGCCAGCAGCCACCTACCTGCTGCCGGCCTTCTTCCTGGAGGGTGGTGGGCTCGGAGTGCAGCCCCAATCGCCTGCCCTCTGGGGTCCTGCGGGGTGCTGGGGTCTGTTTGCCAGCGCCCTTGGGTCCAGGCCCCAGCTGTGTCTGAGGCTTACTGTCCGTTCAGGTTTGGGCTGGCTGGACGTGGCACCGTGTCTTGCAGGCCCACAGAGGCTGCATGCTTTGGCTTTCCTGCCCTCGCTTTGCCCCTGCTTCTCTGCCGCCTTGGGCGGCAGTCGAGGCTGGTCTGAGCAGACGGTGGGACCTGCTTGAGGGTGGGACGTGAAGGTAAAGGGATTTTGTCTTTCCTGCTTGAGCTGCTGCCTTGCTGGGTCAGAGACCCCTGTTCATCCTCCTCGAGTTCTGTGAGGAAAGTGGTTCCCTGACTGGGCCCGCATCACGCCTCCAGATTTGGCTCCCCGGAGGGTGGGCAGGAGGGAGGGGTCTCCAGCTGGCCCTGCTCATGTGGGCTGGACTGGGAACAGTCCCTTGCGCCTGGAGGGGGTCTCTGGGGAACACGTGGGAGCTAGGAGGCTGGGGGTGCAGGGACATGCCCTTCTCCCAGTCCAGGGGGCCCAGGGCCGCACACAGCCATGTGGTGTGTGCACGGTGGGTGTGCGTGGTGGTCCATGTGGGCAGGGGGCAGAGCTGTGCCCACCAGCTTCAGGGCTCAGGAAAGCCTTCCTGTCCTTCCTGCCAGCCCCACCTCTCTCTGGCCTTCTTCTGGGACCTTTGCTGGTCCTGTCTGCCTCTGAGGCAGCAGGACCATGCAGCATTTGGGGGCCATAGGCACAGGTGGTCCTTCTCGGGCACCCACATCGGTGTGAGACCTTTGTCGGGCTGGCGGGTGAGGGGAGGCAGGGCTGTGGGCCGAGGGCCTGAGCCGGGGGCTGGCCGTGGGGTCGGGAACAGCTCTCCCCTTCTGGAGCTGGCTCGCTGGGGGTGCTCTGACTTGGGGAGTGGGCGTGGGGGTGGGACCTGGGGCCAGGGACCGAGGGTGGGCGGGTTGAGCTCCCTTTGCTGCCATCCCCTGGGCCAGGGCACCTGCGTTCTTTTTTTTGTTTTTTTGAGGCACTCATAGCTTTTTAAAATTTCCGGGTCATTAAAGTTTTTTTTTTTCGATTATGGTAAATGTATAACGCTGTGTTAAGTTTCTGCTGTGGAGGAAAGTGAATTAACTATTCAGATGGTAAAGAATCCGCCTGCAACGCAGGAGACCTTGGTTCAGTCCCTGGGTTGGGAAGATCCCCTGGAGAAGGGAGCGGCAACCGACTCCAGTGTTCCAGCCTGGAGACTCTCACGGACAGAGGAGCCTGCAGGGCTACGGTCCCTGGGGTCGCAAGGAGTCGGGCATGACTGAGCCAGTAACACTACCGCAGTTTTACAGCCTCTGCTCGTGAGGGTCACTGCAGGGCGCTGGGCCGTTTGCTGTGCTCTGCAGCAGACCCCGGTCGGTTACCTGTTTCTGTTGGCTGTGTGCAGGCTTCAGTCCCAATCTCCCACTGTATCCATCTGCCCTGCCCCTGGCAGCCATCAGCTTGGTTTCTACTCTGTGGGGAGGCCCAGGTGCTCTTGGAGACCCCGACCCACAGCCGGGCTCCTCTCCACCCCCCTGGTGGCCCTGGGCTGCAGGGCCCAGCAGCGTCTCCTCACGCGATCATCTTTAGGGACACCGTAGGTCTGGGAGCTGAGGCTGCTCTGCTGCCAGATGAGGGCAGGTGGGAGAGGCGGCTCCGCTTGGGCCCTCGAGGCTCCTGTTGCGTGGGGTTGTGGGGCTCCGGCGGTGCCCTGACCCCTGCTCTTGTCCTCAGGGAGTGGGGAAGGCCAGGGCCAGATCCTGCAGCGCTTCCCGGAGAAGGACTGGGAGGACAACCCATTCCCTCAGGGCATCGAGCTGGTGAGTGGGGCGCCCCAGAGCCTGGGGCTGGGGGTGCCAAGGCGGCGGGGCAGACGCTGCAGGCCCCCACAGTGCCTGGCCCTGCTGGGTACAGGGCGACCTCCCTGCCTCACGCTGGGGGCCTGTCCCGCGTCCCAGGGTCCTCGCCCCTACGGAGCGGCCAGAGGCTCTTCCCTCCTCCTGTGGGCAGGGTGCTGAGCTCCGGGAGGCAAGGCACTTGGGTGGCAGAGCCCGCTGTCCCCTGGTGCTGGGCCCAGCCTGCGGCCCCTTGAGTGCTGGAGGCAGCAGGCACTGACGCTGGCCCGCCCTCCCTCCCAGTTCTGCCAGCCCAGTGGGTGGCAGCTGTGTCCTGAGCGGAGCCCGCCCACCTTCTTCGTCGCTGTCCTCACCGACATCAACTCCGAGCGGCACTACTGTGCCTGCCTGACCTTCTGGGAGCCTGTGGAGCTCACGCAGGTCAGCCCGCCAGGCCACCCTCTGGCTGCGGACGCCCCCCCGCCCCCTCGCCATGCACGTCTCTCCCTGTCTGTCTCTGGTCCTCCGCCCCGCAGAGGCTGCACTTTCCAGCTTGCCAGGCCCATCTGTGTCCCCTGGACCCCCCCACACACACCGGGCTCGGGGATGTGCCTGGACCCTGGCAGACAGCTTCTGTCCGCAGGAAGGTCCGTGTGCCCGGGACGGCACCGAGCGGGATGAGGAGGCCGATGAGGGGGGCCCAGGGGCACTGCCCGCCCCGACGCCCGGCCCGCCCGGCCAGCTGTTTGCTCCAAAGACGCTGGTGTTGGTTTCACGGCTGGACCACGTGGAGGTGTTCAGGGTGAGGCGGGCAGCTGGCTCCCCAGGTCAGCCGTGGGGCGCTCTCGCTGGCTGGACCGTCACCCCCAGCCTGTGGTCCTTGCAGAACAGCCTTGGCCTCATTTACACCATCCACGTGGAGGGTCTGAACGTGGGCCTGGAGAACGTGGTCGGGAACCTGCTGACGTGCGTCGTCCCCTTGGCCGGGGGCTCGCAGGTGGGTTGGGGGGCAGACCGTCACCTGCAGCCTCAGGCCCACGTCATGTCCGAGGCCACGGGGTGGGGCCTGGAGGCCCTCGGGGTCTCGCCTGGTGGAGCGCCCGGCCTTGGATGCCCTCCTGTGTCAGGGCCGCTGGCAGCTGCCGCCCCCCGTGGCCCTGCCTGCTTCGTGTCCTGGTTCATGCCTGGCTCCACCCACACCTGTGTGCTCTGCCCGCGTGTTCTGCGGGTGTGCCTGTCTTTGGTTGTCGGTGCCCCTGTCTGTGCCCCCGCGTGTGGGTGTGTCTAACCGTGTCTCTCTGCCTGTCTGTCCTGTGCAGCTGGACTCTGGTGAGGATGGAGTGGTACGGACTGTTTGTTTCTTCTGCCCACTTAGGCCCCATCCTCACCCCAGGTCAGAGGCCCAAAGTTTTCTCTGGAGCGCTGCTTGGGCCGGCAGAAGCCGGGCTTGGCCTTTGCCCCTGCCCATCCCTGCCAGTCCCACCTGGGGGTCTCTCCACCCCCCAGGCTCTCCTGAGGCTGTGGAGCCCGGGGCTGACGCAGGTCTGGTCGGAGCAGCTGAGCCCTGGCCCCTCTCCCTGCAGAGAACCATCTCTTTGGGCGCTGGGGACCGGCAGGTCATTCAGACCCCACTCAGCGACTCGCTGCCCATCAGCCGCTGCAGCGTGGCCCTGCTGTTCCGCCAGCTGGGTGAGCCTGGCCCCCCCGCACAGTGCCCCCTCCGCCCGCCCGGCCGGTGGGCCGAGGCTGCCCTGCGCACCGGGCCCCTAAGCCCATCTCCCCGCAGGCATCACCAACGTGCTGTCCCTGTTCTGCGCGGCGCTCACCGAACACAAGGTGCTCTTCCTGTCGCGGAGCTACCAGCGGCTCTCGGACGCCTGCCGGGGCCTCCTGGCGCTGCTGTTCCCACTCAGATACAGGTGCCTCCTCAGTGCCGCCCCTGGCCCCTCTGCCCGCCCCGACCCTCGCGGGGCGGCCGCACTGAGCCCCGGCCTGTTGCAGCTTCACCTACGTGCCCATCCTGCCGGCGCAGCTCCTGGAGGTGCTCAGCACGCCCACGCCCTTCATCATCGGCGTCAACGCCGCCTTCCAGGCAGAGGCCCAAGAGCTGGTGAGGCCTGCTCGGGGCCTGCCTTGCTGCTCCGGGCCGGGCCGACCCCTGGCCCTGCCGAGCGGCCCGTGGTCCCTGACCTCTCGCTCCCTTTGCTGCACAGCTGGACGTGATTGTCGCTGATCTAGATGGTGGGACGGTGACTGTCCCCGAGTGTGTGCACATCCCTCCCCTGCCTGAGCCCCTGCAGAGTCAGACACACAGCATCCTGAGCATGGTGAGGCGGCAGCGGGGCCGCGGCGGGGCCGCACGGTGGGCAGGGGGCCCGATGGTGAGGCCGCGGCGGGGCCGACGGTGGGCAGGGGGCCCGATGGTGAGGGGGCCCGATGGTGAGGCGGCGGTGGGGCCGCGGCGGGCCCGACGGTGAGCAGGGAGCCCGATGGTGAGGCGGCGGGGCCAACGGTGGGGAGGGGGCCCGATGGTGAGGCGGCGGCGGGGCCGCACGGTGGGCAGGGATCCCCGGGGCCTGGGGCTGGTGTGCAGCCGGCCCTGGTCCTTGCTGCCTCCGCAGGTCCTGGATCCGGAGCTGGAGCTGGCTGATCTTGCCTTCCCTCCGCCTACGACATCCGTTTCCTCCCTGAAGATGCAGGTGGGTGTCACTGCAGCTCTGGGCCCCAGCCGCTGAGCCCTGGAGGAGGTGCAGGGGCGGGTGTGGGGGGTGCGGGCAGGAGGGCGGGGCGGGCACTCAGCCGCGCGTGTGCCCCAGGACAAGGAGCTGCGCGCCGTCTTCCTGCGGCTCTTCGCTCAGCTCCTGCAAGGCTACCGCTGGTGTCTGCACATGGTCCGCATTCACCCGGAGCCCGTCATCCGCTTCCATAAGGTGGGCGCCGGGCGGGGCGCGGGTGGGCAGAGAGGGGTGCCCGAGGGCTGACTTCTTCATGCACCCCAGGCAGCTTTCCTGGGTCAGCGTGGGCTGGTGGAGGATGATTTCCTGATGAAGGTGCTGGAGGGCATGGCCTTCGCAGGCTTCGTGTCAGAGCGTGGGGTCCCCTACCGCCCGACGGACCTGTTTGATGAGGTGCGCCCCCACCCCAGCCGGGAGGAGCCCCCCCGCCCCATCCCGCCCTAGCCAGCCCTCCTGACTCTGCTCCGCACCCAGCTGGTGGCCCATGAAGTCGCTCGGATGCGGGCAGATGAGAACCACCCCCAGCGAGTTCTGCGTCACGTCAAGGAACTAGCCGAGCAGCTCTACAAGAACGTAAGGCGGGCGACGCGAGCTGTGGGCTGGTCTGGCGAGGCCACCTTGCCGCCCCGGCGCTCGCCCACCCTGCCTGTGTGCCCCCAGGAGAACCCGTACCCAGCTGTGGCTATGCACAAGGTGCAGCGGCCGGGCGAGGCCAGCCACCTGCGGCGGGCACCCCGGCCCTTCCCCCGGCTGGACGAGGGCACGGTGCAGTGGATCGTGGATCAGGCCGCCGCCAAGATGCAGGGCGCGCCCCCAGCTGTGAAGGCTGAGAAGAGGACCACTGTGCCCTCGGGGCCGCCCATGAGTGCGTAGCCGGGAGGGGAGCGTGCGTGTGGCTGAGAGCTGGCGTGAGGTCAGAGGCGAGCCTGTTGTCTGCTCCCCAGCGGCCATCGTGGAGCGGAGTGGCGGGCTGCATGGCAACAGCGCGCGCCGGCTGGAGGTGGTCCGGAACTGCATCTCCTACGTGTTCGAGGGGAAGATGCTGGAGGCCAAGAAGGTGAGGGGTGCCAGGCGCTCCGTGTGGCTGCTCTGGGCCGGGGTGGCAGCTCCCAGAGGAGCCCTGGCCCTCCTCCCATGGGCCACTGGCGGGAGCCAGGCAGGCGAGAAGGGTGGGTGGACGCCAGGCCTGGGTCCCCCTCCCTCCAGCTCAGAGCAGCTGGACGTGGCCTGCAGGGGGATTTCCTTCAGCGTTTAAGTATCAGAACACGTTAAGGGTTTCTCTCTCTCTGACGGGAAGTAGTGTGGACGTGCGTGCGTCTGTGTGTTTGTCTGTTCTGATTTGTGGAAGGTGGAGGTCACTTGGCGTTCCACCCTGTGGCGTCCACTGGCGCTTGCGGCCTCAGGACAGTCAGCTGAGTCTGCCTCGTGTGTCGTGGCTGTGTGGTTGTCCGTGAGGCACTTGGTGCTCACACCAGCCCCTCACTGGGTTCCTGATCGTTTCAGAGAGAATGGTAGCCAACAGAGGTCCGAGCGCGGCCCTTCTGAGCCTGCGGTGCTGAGCTGGCTGCTGGCACGTGTGTTCTGGGCACAGGGCCTGGCCGGCCACGGGGTCACCTCCTTGGCACGCTGGCCGTGTGGTGAGCCACGTGTGGGCAGGGCTGGCTACACTGGAGTGTCAGTCTCTTTTGGGCAGTGAAGTGCCGAGGCTGGTGCAGACCGGACCTGAGTGGCTTCCAGCCTCCTCTGAGCGGAGAGCCTGTGCTCCGGCCACCACCTCCGGGCCGGGCCTTCCCCGTGCCTCCCTCCAGACCCACAGGGCCCGGCGGGGGTCCCCACAGGCTGGAGCCCTGACCCCTGGGGTTCTGTCCGCAGCTGCTCCCGGCTGTGCTGAGGGCCCTGAAAGGGCGGGCGGCCCGCCGCTGCCTGGCCCAGGAGCTGCACCTGCACGTGCAGCAGAGCCGGGCCGTGCTGGACCACCAGCAGTTCGACTTTGTGGTCCGCATGATGAACTGCTGCCTGCAGGTGAGGCCGGGCTCCACAGGCTGCTGGCGCGGGGGCCGCAGGGCGGGGGCGGGCAGGGCTCTCCCAGCTGGCCCGCGAGGGGGCCTCTTCTGGCAGCGCGGCGGCTGGGAGGCCCTGGTCTGCTGCTGAGGGCGGCCTAGGAGGGCCCACGTGCAGAGGCCTCAGCCTCTGGGCAGCTCTGGGGACTGGTGCAGACAGTCCAGGGACAGCGGGAGGTGCTGCTCTGGGCGGTGGTGCCGGTGGGGGGGCGCACTGGGCAGGGTTCCGACACCCCTGGCTGCTGCAGGACTGCACCTCCCTGGATGAGCACGGCATCGCAGCTGCTTTGCTGCCCCTGGTCACTGCCTTCTGCCGGGTGAGTGCTGGGGTGGCCAGGGTCTTCCCCTGCCCACTCCGGCTTCCCCCGCTGACTCCCACTGGGCCTCTGCAGAAGCTGAGCCCAGGGGTGACGCAGTTTGCATACAGCTGTGTGCAGGAGCATGTGGTCTGGAGCACGCCGCAGTTCTGGGAGGCCATGTTCTACGGGGACGTGCAGACCCACATCCGGGCCCTTTACCTGGAGCCTGCTGAGGACCGAGACCCCTTCTTGGTGTGTGGGGGCTCCCTGGGCCGGGGGATGGGTGGGCCTGGCTCTCTCTCACCTGTGGCCCTGCGGCAGGTAGGGGAGGCACCCGTGCAGGAGGACGAGCGCTCTGCCCTGGATGTGGCGTCTGAGCAGAGGCGCCTGTGGCCCACGCTGAGCCGGGAGAAGCAGCAAGAGTTGGTGCAGAAGGAGGAGAGCACTGTCTTCAGCCAGGCCATCCACTACGCCAACCGCATGAGCTACCTGCTTCTGCCCCTGGACAGCAGCAAGAGCCGCCTGCTTCGGGAGCGCGCGGGGCTGGGCGAGCTCGAGAGCGCCAGCAACAGCCTCGTCACCAACAGGTGGGGCCTGGCCTGGGGCGGGGGATGGGTGGCGTGAGCCTCAGGCTGGGGCCGGCGCCCACTGTGCCACTCGCTGGCCAGCATGGCGGGCAGCGTGGCGGAGAGCTATGACACGGAGAGCGGCTTCGAGGACGCAGAGACCTGTGATGTGGCCGGGGCTGTGGTCCGCTTCATCAACCGCTTTGTGGACAAGGTCTGCACGGAGAGCGGGGTCACCAGTGACCACCTCAAGGGGCTACACGTCATGGTGCCAGGTACGGGGGTCTGGGCCTGGAAACACTCCCCTTGGGTGGGTGGGCCCAGGCCCTGGCGTGAGGACCGCTCTCCCCCAGACATCGTCCAGATGCACATCGAGACCCTGGAGGCCGTGCACAGAGAGAGCAAGAGGCTGCCCCCCATCCAGAAGGTGAGGGGGCGCCGCGGGGGCCGGGCCCAGGACCTGGCCGTGTCCTGAGGCAACGCTCCCCTCCCCAAACAGCCCAAACTGCTTCGGCCACGCCTGCTGCCCGGAGAGGAGTGTGTGCTGGACGGCCTTCGCGTCTACCTGTTGCCCGACGGGCGAGAGGAGGGCGCGGGGGGGCCCGGAGGCGGCCCTGCGCTGCTGCCGGCCGAGGGCGCCGTGTTCCTCACCACATACCGGGTCATCTTCACGGGGATGCCCACCGACCCCCTGGGTGAGCCTCGGGGCCTCTGCGCCCACCCTGCCCTTGCCTCCCCTCTCCTCCTAGGTCCCTGGGTGAGGGGGACTTTCTCTGCCCCTCCCTCTCCCGCCTCGGGAGTGGGGGAGGTCTGTGGAGACAGGCTGTTGTCTGCCCCGTGGCCCTGGTCCCCTGAGGCTCTGTGGCCCCTCCCCTCCCTGACTCTGCACCCGGCCTGTTCCCAGTGGGGGAGCAGGTGGTGGTCCGCTCCTTCCCGGTGGCTGCGCTCACCAAGGAGAAGCGCATCAGCGTCCAGACCCCTGTGGACCAGCTCCTGCAGGACGGGCTGCAGCTGCGCTCCTGCACCTTCCAGGTGGGCGGGGGTCTGCGGGCCCCTCGTGCCGTCCGCACGGGCGGCAGCGGCGCCGGCACCGAGCCCTCTGCGGCCCTGATCTGTGCGGGGGCCGCGGCGCCTCGGCGCGGGGTCCTCTGCCCGTGCCACGGGCTGGTTGTCGGGACTATCTCGTGTGTGAGGCTAGGCCCCCGGATCCGGGTCGCGTGCGCTGCGTGAGCACGCCTGACTGAAACCCCTGCGGAGGGCGTGCACACAAAGACTGGGTCGTCTGTCTGCAGCTGCGTGCGGTTTGGGGAGCGGACCCTCCGTTAGCCCTGTGTCCTTGGGCTGCTCCCTCAGGGGTGTCCGTCTCTGGATGCAGAGGCGAGACTGACTCTCTCAGTCCCGTGGTAGACCCAGCCGCCTTCTCCGGGGCCCTTCTGGCCATAGGGCTGTCCCCCGTCCACCCTGTTAGAAACCCTCGCGTTCCAGTGATGCAGCGTGGGCTGTCCTGGAGGCCTGTCTGCCTCGGTGGCTGGGCTCAGGCCCATGGGCCGTCCAGCCTCTGAGGCCCCCCCGTCTGACGCAGCTGCTGAAGATGGCATTTGACGAGGAGGTGGGGTCTGACAGCGCTGAGCTCTTCCGCAAGCAGCTGCACAAGCTGCGGTACCCACCAGACATCCGAGGCACGTTCGCACTCACCCTGGGTTCTGCCCACACCCCCGGCCGGCCACCCCGAGTCACCAAGGACAAGGGACCTTCCTTCAGGTAGGGGGCTGGGCCCAAAGGCCAGCACACTGTGTGTGTCCCCCGTCCATCTCATCGCGGTGGCCGTGCTCTCCCACCCCCAGGACCCTATCCAGGAACCTGGTGAAGAACGCCAAGAAGACTATCGGGCGGCAGTATGTCACTCGGAAGAAGTACAACCCCCCCAGCTGGGAGCACCGGGGCCAGCCGCCCCCGGAGGACCAGGAGGATGAGATCTCTGGTGGGGGTGGGGAGCCCTGGGTGGTCTGGGTGAAGGCCTTCCCGTGGAGGGTAGGGGACCTGGGAGGTCTGAGAGTGACGAGCCCTGTGTGCCTGGTCTGCCCCAGTTTCGGAGGAGCTGGAGCCCAGCACGCTGACGCCGTCCTCAGCCCTGAAGCCCTCGGACCGCATGACCATGAGCAGCCTGGTGGAGCGGGCGTGCTGCCGGGACTACCAGCGCCTGGGGCTGGGCACGCTGAGCAGCAGCCTGAGCCGGGCCAAGTCCGAGCCCTTCCGCATCTCTCCGGTGAACCGCATGTACGCCATCTGCCGCAGGTGAGCCCTGGCGCGGCCCCGGGGCGCTGGCTGTGGGTCCACAGTGGCTGCCGCCGCCCTCACCCGCCGCCGCTGCCTCCTCGCAGCTACCCTGGGCTGCTGATCGTGCCCCAGAGCATCCAGGACAACGCTCTGCAGCGCGTCTCCCGCTGCTACCGCCAGAACCGCTTTCCGGTGGTCTGCTGGCGCAGCGGGCGCTCCAAGGCTGTGTTGCTGCGCTCTGGAGGCCTGCACGGCAAGGGTGTCGTAGGTCTCTTCAAGGCCCAGAATGCGCCTTCTCCAGGTAGGCGCCCTGCTGCTGCTATGGCCCCGCCCCGCCCCCCTCGCCCTGCCTCCTGCCCCGCCCCAGGGCCCGGGGCCCCGCCCCCACCTACGCCTCCCCCCGCCAGGCCAGTCCCAGGCCGACTCCAGCAGCCTGGAACAGGAGAAGTATCTGCAGGCCGTAGTCAGCTCCATGCCGCGCTACGCGGATGCATCCGGCCGCAACACGCTCAGCGGCTTCTCCTCCGCCCACATGGGCAGCCATGGTGAGTGTGCTTGGACGGGAGGACTTGGGGGCAGTGGTGGCATTTATGGAGGGCAGGCCCGTAAGGGGGCAGTGTCAGGGTAGTGGGACCAGGTAAGTGTCCTGAGGCCCTGCTCTGACCGCTCCTTCGGGGGTTTGCAGAGGCGGCGGCAGGCCCAGGGCGTGCACCAGGGGCCATCCTGGGCCCTGCCATTCGCCCTCAGGGTACAGGTGCCGGGTGACCCGGGAGGTACTCGGTGCAGGAGAGCTTGCGATGCTGGGCACAGGGTCTGGTGTCCTGGGGTGGGAACGCTGTTGGGGGGGTGACCCGCGTGAGTGCCTGGCACTGGGAGAGGATTCTAGACACCCGTGAGGGCCCCAGGGCCTGCAGGCAGGGGAGGGGTGTGTGCTGGCAGGAACAGCCTCGCCCAGGGGCCTTGCTCGAGGCAGTCACCTCTACATCACGCTTACCCTCCCCCAGCCCCATCCCGCGCCCTGTCCCCCTCATCAAGGCCCTGTGACGGCCTCCTCCTTCCCTGCCCCCGTCTCCCCTCCTGGGCCCTCACGATGCTCTGGCCTCTGGTTTGTTCTCTTGGCCCACTGGGCCTCCCCCAGCTGCCATGTAACTCCTGTGGCTCCTCTGTGCTTGGGGCTTGGGGATCAGAGCCCTCTCAGTCTGTGCTTGGAGGGCTCCTCTGCCCACTCGAGGCACGAGGTCTGGGAAGCTGCCCACCCTCGGCCTGACTATGGCCCAGATGCTGGCCGGAGCCGACCTCCGCCTGTTTCTTAGCAGACGGGGTGACAGTGTCCACCTAGGCCCTGTGCACATCCGGAGCT
Source organism: Oryx dammah (assembly GCF_014754425.2). NCBI lineage: Eukaryota > Metazoa > Chordata > Mammalia > Artiodactyla > Bovidae > Oryx > Oryx dammah. The sequence goes on from NW_024070213.1 coordinate 309,303, forward strand.
GTCCTGGCGGTTGTGTGTGCAGTTGGCAGAGGTCACACGGGGGTCTCTTCTGTGTGAGACCCCCCCACCGCTTAACCCTGGCTGGTGCAGGCGTCACACCACCGGTTGCTTGTCACTCAGGCCTTCCTGATTCACCCCCTCCCTCAGACTTGTCTGCGCTTTCCTCTGCTGTGGCTCTAGCTGCCAGACGCGCTAGGGTCCTCAAGTGGGCTCTTGGGCTGGCACCGCCTGTGGGCCCAGCCTTCCAGAAGCCCAAGCATCTTCCTTGATTCTTCCCGCTGCCCACTCTTGAGTCCTGTGAGCTCACCACCCACGTCTGCAGCCCTCCCTGCGGTCAGTTGCCCCCACCCTGAGGCACAGGACCTGTGTCAGCTGTGGAAACGGGCATTCATTCCCCTGTCCTCGTGGTTAACGGGGATGCCGACCTAGGGAGGACCAGCCTTGGCATCCGCCCTTCTGAAGGGGCATGTACCTTACCCGTGTCTCTTCTCTGCTGGGAACGTCACTTCTAGTTTTTAGTTTTCCGTCCTTCAGTTCGTTTTACGGTCGTGCTGTTTTGCCTTCCGTCCCCTCCAGAGGTTCTGAGCAGCCCCTGAGGCAGCAGGCGCCCCCTCCGCAGGGCCTCTCGTCCCCTGTGCCTGGGTTTTCCCTGATGGGGCTTGTGGTGTGGCTGCCTGGTGCCCCCCAAGTTCCGGGAAGGGGCCATGCCCTCATTGCCCGGGGTGGACAGGGGCTCAGCTTACCTCAGCTGTGCCCAGTTCCGGTTCAGACTGTCGTGAAGACACAGAGTCCTTGCTGTGGGTGATGGTGCTTCCGCCTGCAGCGTGGTAGGCTGCCTTCATGCTCACCTCCCGTGGCCTGCACCCCACTCAGAGGAGAGGCAGGGCTTGGTGCTGGCTTTGGAACCCAGAGGCCAGTGCAGAACCTCGTCCTGCCAGCTCCCTGCACGTCCTGCCCACGAGCCTCGAACCTGCCTGTGTCCTGGATTGAACCAGCCTTGGAGGCCCCAGGCTGGGGGCCGCCTCCTCTCTGGGCCGCACTTCATGGGCTCCTCCTGCTGCTGTGTGCCTGGCAGGGAGTGCTGGGCGGCCACGCCATGAGCAGCCCTGGCAGCATCCATGGGCTGAGGGTGCAGAGGAGGCCCAGTGTCCGGCCTGTCCCCTCCCCTCTCTACCTACCGTTGGGTCCTCTGTCCCCTTGTTCGCCCTGGGGGCCCAGAGGGTCTTGGTGCTGACCCCCGCTGTCTCTGGCTCCCTGTGGCTCCCTGGGGCTTTGGGGCAACCCAGCCCTGCACGCAGTCCTCTCGGGCCACAGTCTCCCCCTCGCTGGGCGCCCCCCAGGCCTGGGGCCAGGCCTGAGCCTTCTCTCTGCTGTACCCCCAGTGCCCAGCCCCAGAGCCAGGGTCACCACGCTGTCCAACCCCATGGCGGCCTCGGCCTCCAGACGGACTGCGCCCCGAGGTACCGTACTGGCCACTCCGGCCGGCTCCCCCACACCTGGCCCCGATGGTCCCCACGGGACTGAGCGGTCACGGGCACTGACATCCCCATGTCTGGCACTAACGGCCCCACCTGACAGACTGGTGTAACCCAGCCCTCCCCACAGCCCTGGGCACTAACAGCCTGATGCCCCGAGTCCCGCCCTTGTCCTTCCTGGGAGCTCAGCCCTAGGTAAGTGTTGCCCTGGCCCCGGTCTGGCGCTTACCTCATTTCTCTGTGCAGGTAAATGGGGCAGCGTCCGGGCCAGTGGGCGCAGTGGTGGGCTCAGCACTGATGTGGGCTCCCGGCTAGCAGGCGTGGGCCCCCCCCAGGCCAACGGGGCCCCTGCTGACCCAGGCTTTCTGCGGCCGCAGCGTGCAGCCCTCTATATCATTGGAGACAAAGCCCAGCTGAAGGTGAGTGGGATGGGGTCCCAGGGCCAGGTGGGGATGTAAGGTCTGGGCCCGCCTCACCACGGTTGGCCTTTTCCAGGGTGTGCGGCCAGACCCCCTGCAGCAGTGGGAGCTGGTGCCCATTGAGGTGTTCGAGGCGCGGCAGGTGAAGGCGAGCTTCAAGAAGCTGCTGAAGGCCTGTGTCCCTGGCTGTCCTGCCACCGAGCCTGGTCCTGCCTCCTTCCTGCGCTCACTGGAAGACTCAGAGTGGCTCATCCAGGTCTCTCCCCTGCTCTGACCCCGCTGTGGGGGATGGCACTGGGAGGGGCTGCAGAAGCCACGGGGAGGGACTGTCCAGTGACCGCCTGGGTGCTCGGCCCCCCAGTTACCTAGGGCCTCAAGTGGGTGGGGTCTGGACTTGCTCACCGGCTTTGGGAGAAGGTCATGGCTGCTTCCCAGTGGTGGGAGGTGGACAGAGGTGGAGGCCAGGGCCCGGCCGTGTGGGCACCCTCTGCTCTGTCCTGGTGGGACTGGGCGTGTCAGGGAGGGCCACTTCTTCAGGCCCAGAAGGCGCTGACAGGTGGGCGGGAGGAGGGACGCACCCCTGCACCCTTTGGGCCTGTCCAGCCTTCCCACGGCACAGGCTGTCCTCTGGCGGGGGGCCCTGCACAACCACCTCTCCTGTGGATGTGTGGGGTCTGGGGCCCTGGGAGGTGCTGAGGGGTGCGGGCCCCGCAGATCCACAAGCTGCTGCAGGTGTCGGTGCTGGTGGTGGAGCTCCTGGACTCGGGCTCCTCCGTCCTGGTGAGCCTGGAGGACGGCTGGGACATCACCACGCAGGTGCGGGGCGGGGACATCACTCCGGTGTGTGGGGGGGGCGGGGCCGTCCCGCAGGGGCGCGGGGGGGGCGGGGACGTCACGCAGGTGCGCAGGGGGCGGGGTCCCCACGCCCTGCTGACCCTTGGTGCTGCGGGCAGGTGGTGTCTCTGGTGCAGCTGCTCTCAGACCCCTTCTACCGCACCCTGGAGGGCTTTCGTCTGCTGGTGGAGAAGGAGTGGCTGTCCTTCGGCCATCGCTTCAGCCACCGCGGCGCCCACACCCTAGCTGGGCAGAGCAGTGGCTTCACTCCAGTCTTCCTGCAGTTCCTGGACTGTGTACACCAGGTGAGTGGGTGGCCGCGGCTGGGGCTGCGCGTGCTGACCGCCCTCCGCTGACCCTGGCCTGCACACAGGTCCACCTGCAGTTCCCCATGGAGTTCGAGTTCAGCCCTTTCTACCTCAAGTTCCTTGGCTACCATCACGTGTCTCGCCGCTTCCGGACCTTCCTGCTGGACTCCGATTATGAACGCATTGAGCTGGGTACAGGGGCAGGGCGGCTGGGGACGGGAGGCGGTGGGCGCGGCCCGCTGGAGGGCGTGGCCCGCGGGTGGAGGGCGTGGTCTGCAGGAGGGGCGTAGTCGATAGCCCGGCGCTGCCCCGCCTCCCTCCCGCCCACAGGGCTGCTTTACGAGGAGAAGGGGGATCGCCGGGCCCCGCAGGCCTGCCGCTCGGTGTGGGAGTACGTGGAGCGGCTGAGCAAGCGGACGCCTGTGTTTTACAACTACATGTACGCGCCAGAGGACGCGGAGGTGAGCCGGGCCCCGGGCGAGGCGGCCGGGCCCCCCCACGCCCAGTGCTCACGCCAGGCCCGCCCCCAGGTCCTGCGGCCCTACAGCCACGTGTCCAACCTGAAGGTGTGGGACTTTTACACCGAGGAGACGCTGGCCGAGGGCCCCCCCTACGACTGGGAACTGGCGCAGGGGCCCCCTGAGCCCCCGGAGGAAGAGCGGCCAGATGGGGGTGCCCCCCAGAGCAGGCGCCGGGTGGTGTGGCCCTGCTATGACAGCCGGCCCAGAGCCCAGCCCGACGCCATCTCCCGGCTCCTGGAGGTGCGTATGGCCCCGGGGACTGGGAGTGGGCTCCCCCTCTCCCCTCACTGGCCTGCAGTGCCCATCCTGACTGGTGTCTGCAGGCAGCGGTGACCGAGGCTGTGGGGAACCCCCCCGTCCCCCGCCCCCCGCCCCCAGTCTCAGGAAGGTTTGGAGTCACCCAAGGGCGAGCGGGGTTTTCGCAGAACCTGTGTCTGTCCTCTGAAGACCCCTGCGCTCTCCTCGGCTGTGCACACCTCCGTGTGGACGGTGCTCTGCTGGGTTCCAGCTGCCTGGTGTCTCTTCAGAGAAGTTTGGGGTGGACTTTGAGGCCACCCTTGTTCTCTGCCAGACCTGGCGGGTGGGCACTGGAATAGAGGGGGCTGTGCGGTGGGCAGAGCCCCCCCCCACCCCCCCGCCTTGGCTGGGTGGCTTCGGGGATATCTTGGCGTCCTGAACTGCTGCCCCCTGTGGGGAGAGCAGGCCGCGGTGAGGAGCGAGCAGGCGAGAACCAGCACTGGCAGCCTGCCACCCAGGGTTTGGGGGAGCCTGGGTCCTGGCTCTGGGTGAAGGGGGCTCACAGGCGCAGAGAGCGGACGGTCCTCTCCCCCCACGCTACTTGCGCTCTTGGAGTTGGCACCCTAGACCAGCATCTCTGTGGCATGTCCTGTCTGCTGCCTTCCCTTCTGACTGGTCTGTGTCTCTACAGTTAAGGGGAGCTCCTGGTACTCGTGGTTAGGTCTTCTTTTTACCCATTTCTGTCTTTCATTGGACTTTTTGGTCTATTTATACTTGTATCTTCACGTCTAAGTTTTTCTCTTTATTTAAAAAATTTTTTTAAATCTAGTTGGAGGATAATTACAGTGCTGTGTTAGCCTCTGCCATACAACACTGTGAATCTGGCATAAGCATTTATACTTAATAATTGATGTGTGATGGGTTCTTCTGGCTCAGAGGGTAAAGAATCCGCCTGCAGTGCAGGAGACCCAGGTTTGATCCCTGAGTCGGGAAGATCCCCTGGGGAAGGAGACGCTGTCCACTCCAGTGTTCTTGTCTGGAGAATCCCACGGACAGAGGACCGCAAAGAGTTGGACACAGCTGAGCAACTAACACTTCCACTTCCACACTGATGTGAAGTCTGACTTTCAGCTTGCTATCCTTTCTTTGCTCTTTTCTTGCTTTTGTTATTTTTCCAGATAGTTGGGCATTATTACTCCACGCTATCAGCACTGTGTGGCTTTTGAGCTGTTTCTTTGCAGTACTTGCAGTGGTCGTCAGTGACTGCAGTCACAGGTCTTCTGGGGCTGAATTGTACCCACACCCCTGACCCCCTGCGGAACTGCCTGCTCCTGTCATTTGCCATCGTCGCCTGTTTTGCTTTCACCTGTAAAGTCAGCACTCAGCATGGATTATGTTTAAGTGGCAGCTTTATTTGGAAGGAGTTAGACAAGGGCTAGCCTGTCTGCCGTGCCCAGTATGTTTCATTCTTTCCTTGTAGGTCTGCCATTGTGTCATTTCTCTTCAGCCTGAACTTTTCTCTCTTTAATACTTATGTATGTATTTTATCTACTTGGCCGCGGGGGCTCAGTACTTGAGGCACAGGGGCTCAGTTGCCCTGCAGCACGTACGATCTTGGTTCCCCGAGCAGGAGTTGATCATGTGTCCCCTGCATTGCAAGGCAGGTTCTCAACCGCTGGACCACCAGGGAAGACCCTGAAGGACTTTTAATGCTTCTTGTAAATCGAATCCGCTAGGGGTAAATTCCCCCAGCATTTTTTTTTTTCACTTGAAAATCTCTTTATTGTGCCTTTTAAATTTTTTTATTTTCACCATTTTTTTCGAAGCACTACTAATTCACAGTGCTGTGTCTCGGGTGTAAGTGATCTAGATGTGTGTCTGTGAAAGTGTCAGCCGCTCGCTCGTGTCTGGCTTGGTGCCGCCCCACCTGTCAGGCTCCTCTGTGGGATTCTCCAAGCAAGAACCCTGCAGTGGGCTGCCAGGCCCTTCTCCAGGGGACTTCCCCGACCCAGGGCTTGAACCTGGGTCTCCTGCCTTACAGGCAGATTCCTCACTGTCTGAGCCACCAGGAAGGCATACACATGTCTGTATGTGTGTATACAGTAGATTCTTTTCCATTATAGGCTTTCACAGGGTACTGAGTACGCTGCCTGTGCTGTGCAGGTCCTTGTTGACTGTCTGCTTCATACAGATAGAGTGTGTATGTCAACCCCAGACCCCTAATCCGCCCCTTCCCCTCATCCCCTCTGGTAACCATGTTTGTTTTCTATGTCTGTGAGTCTGCTTCTGTTTTCTAAATAAGTTCACTTATATAATTTTTCAGATTCCACATTTAAGTGATAGCAAATGGTATTTTTCTTTCTCTAACTTAATTTTGCTTAGTGATCATCTCTGGGTCCATCCATGTAGCTGCGGGTGGCGTCACTCCATGCTTTTCAAGGCTGAGTAGTAGTCCACCGTGTATATGTACCACACCTTTATCCATTTATCTGTTGATGGACATTTATGGGGTTTCCATGTAGGCTATTGCAAATGCTGCTGAAGTCAATACTGGGGTGCATGTATCTTTTCGAGTTAGAGGTTTTGTCTTTTCTGGATGTGTGCCCGGGGGTGGGATTGCAGGGTCGCGTGGCAGCTCTGTTGGTAGGTTTCTAAGGAGCCTCCACACTATTGTCCATAGCAGCCGCACCAGCTTCCATCCTGCCAGCAGTGGAGCTGGGCTCCCTTTTCCCCACACCCTCGCCAATGTTTATTAGTTGTAGAATTTTTCATGATGGCCTTTCTGACTGGTGTGAGGTAGTACCTTACTATAGTTTTGATTTGCATTTTTCTAATGTTAATAATACTGATATTGAGCAGCTTTTCACGAGCCTATTGGTCATATACGTGTCTTCTTTGGAAAAACGTCTATTTAGGTCTTCTGTTCATTTTTTGATTTGTTTTATTTTTTGGCTGCACAGCTTTGCTGCAGCAAGTAGGGGCTGCTCTTCCTTGCGGTGAGCAGGCTTCCCACTGTGGCAGCTCCTCCTGCGCGGAGCAGGGGCTCCAGGTGCACAGGCTTCCGCAGTCGCAGCCTGAGGCCCGGTGCTTGTGGCTCTGCGGCTGCGGCAAGTGGGGTCTTCCCAGACAAGGGACCGAGCCGTGTCCCCTGCGTTGGCAGGTGGGTTCTCAACCACTGGACACCAGGGAAGTTCTGCCATTCACATTTTGCTCTGTTTTTCTCCCAACCTTGTGTATATTATAAACGTGAAATTTTCAAAACTGATGCTTTGTGAAATTTTGAGTGAGGAATTTGTCAGTGAATTTTATGCAGATACTGTCTTTGATTGTCTAAGTGATATATGTACTAATGTCTCAGACGATAGTTCTTCAGAATATAGTTCTATTCAGATGATGTGAACATTAGATCAACAAAAGCCAAAAACATGTTAGTGATTGATTCTGAAATGGGAAGTGAAACTGAAACTCATGGTACTAGAGAACGCTGCTGTGCTCTACAGAATACTGGGCTGAAAGCCCTGCTCAGAAACTAGGCAGCTTTACAGGGGTGTCGTGTGTAACCGCTGTGTGTAACAACCTGCACAGTGAATGAGCAGATTAACGTTCGCCCAGCCACAACACGAAGTCACTGGCCACAGGTGGTCGTTTCTGCAGACAGCGCCCCGGCCAGAAGTGAGCTCACAGGACGGCTTCTCCTGGGCCCAGAGCGTGTCGCGTCTCCCCAGCTAGCCGGCACCTGCAGTGTCTCTCCTCGGTGCCTCACGGCTCTGCATGGGGTCTTCAGCCTCCGTGGGCAGGTGCACTCCTGGGTGTTTTGCTCTTTTTGGTTCAGCGGCAAATGGCGTTGTTCCCTTTGTTGCTCTCTCTTTCTTGAAAGGGTGTTTTCCTCGGATGCAGAACTCTAGGTTGACAGCTTTGGCCCTGGCCGTTTGAAGGCGTCAAAAGTTCCAGGCTCTCCTGCTGGCTCTGTTTCTGAGTGCTGACGCTCCCTCTCGCCCGTGTAAAGTGTGTGTGACGTCACCCTTTTCCCGACTACCTTTCGGGTCTCCTCCCCATCTCACTCGCCTCCTTGTGGCTGTCCTGGGTCTCTGCTGTTGCTGTGCTTTTCTCCAGCTGCGGAGTGCGGGCTTCTCAGGGCAGCGGCCTTCCTCGCTGCCGAGCACGGCTCTGGCGCACAGACAGGCTCTGTGCTGGTGGCGCGCGGCCCTGCTTCCTCTGGCGCGTGTGGGCCCCGCGCGGGCGGCCGGCTCTCTCAGCGCTTGGCCGCCGGGCAGCCCTTCTCTTCATCTCCAGTGTCCGCAGTCTGCCCATCACGTGGGCTTTTGTGTGTGTTCTGCTTAGAGCTCTTTAAGCGTCTTAGACGCTTGGGGTGATGGTTTTAATCAGATTTACTGGACTTTAGACCATTGTTTCTTTAAAAAGTCTCTCCTCTATGATTGCCCCCTCATTTCTTCTGGGACGTTCCTGCCCCATAGGTCGTTAAGGCTCTGTGAGTTTTCCTCTGCAGGTCGTGTTGTGCGGTTTATATCACCCTGCTCACAAGTCCACTGCTCTGTTCCTCCTTACGGTTAGAATGCTCTGAAGCTTATTTAATGACTTTCTTATTTTAGGTGTTAAGAGTTTCCACCTCCAGAGTTTGCATTTTCTTTATAGTTTTTTCTCTCTCGAGATTCCCCATCTTCTCAACCGTTAGCTTCACCTTGAAATCTTGAATGCACTTCTAACTTTTAAATTCCTGCATGCTGCTTGAGTATCCAGTTCATTGCTGGGTCTCTTTCACCTTCCTCTGATGATGCTTTTTCTCTCCCTGCCTTCATGCTTGTCTAAGAATTGTTGTGAGCTGGACATTGTTGAAGATCAGGATCTCTTTGTCTTCATTCAAGGTCGTGGGTTTTCTTCCTGCTGGCATTTAGTGACCTTGTGGGTCAGCTTGGTCTTTTCAGGGGCTGTTCTTACACTTTCTTAGGCAGCTGTTCAATTCAGTCAGTTCAGTCGCTCAGTCGTGTCCAACTCTTTGCGACCCCATGAATCGCAGCACTCCAGGCCTCCCTGTCCATCACCAACTCCTGGAATTCACTCAGACTCACGTCCATCGAGTCGGTGATGCCATCCAGCCATCTCATCCTCGGTCGTCCCCTTCTCCTCCTGCCCCCAATCCCTCCCAGCATCAGAGTCTTTTCCAGTGAGTCAACTCTTCGCATGAAGTGGCCAAAGTACTGGAGTTTCAGCTTTAGCATCATTCCTTCCAGTGAACACCCAGGACTGATCTCCTTTAGGATGGACTGGTTGGATCTCCTTGCAGTCCCAGGAACGCTCAAGAGTCTTCTCCAACACCACAGTTCAAAAGCATCAATTCTTCGGCGCTCAGCTTTCTTCACACTCCAACTCTCACATCCATACATGACCACAGGAAAAACCATAGCCTTGACTACACGGACCTTAGTCAGCAAAGTAATATCTCTGCTTTTGAATATAATATCTAGGTTGCTCATAACTTTTCTTCCAAGGAGTAAGCGTCTTTTAATTTCATGGCTACAGTCACCATCTGCAGTGATTTTGGAGCCCAAGAAAATAAAGTCTGACACTGTTTCCACTGTTTCCCCATCTATTTCCCATGAAGTGATGGGACCGGATGCCATGATCTTCCTTTTCTGAATGTTGAGCTTTAAGCCAACTTTTTCACTCTCCTCTTTCACTTTCAACAAGAGGCTTTTTAGTTCTTCTTCACTTTCTGCCATTAAGGGTGGTGTCATCTGCATAGCTGAGGTTATCGATAGTTCTCCTGGCAATCTTGATTCCAGCTTGTGTTTCCTCCAGCCCAGCGTTTCTCATGATGTACTCTGCATAGAAGTTAAATAAGCAGGGTGACAATATACAGCCTTGACATACTCCTTTTCCTATTTGGAATCAGTCTGTTGTTCCATGTCCAGTTCTAACTGTTGCTTCCTGACCTGCATATAGGTTTCTTAAGAGGCAGGTTAGGTGGTCTGGTATTCCCATCTCTTTCAGAATTTTCCACAGTTTATTGTGATCCACACAGTCAAAGGCTTTGACATAGTCAATAAAGCAGAAATAAATGTTTTTCTGGAACTCTCTTGCTTTTTCTATGATCCAGTAGATGTTGGCAATTTGATCTCTGGTTCCTCTGCCTTTTTTAAAACCAGCTTGAGCATCAGGGAGTTAATGGTTCACGTATTGCTGAAGCCTGGCTTGGAGAATTTTGAGCATTACTTTACTAGTGTGTGAGATGAGCGTAATTGTGCGGTAGTTTGAGCATTCTTTGGCATTGCCTTTCTTTGGAATTGGAATGAGAACTGACCTTTTCCAGTCCTGTGGCCACTGCTGAGTTTTCCAAATGTGCTGGCATATTGAGTGCAGCACTTTCACAGCATCATCTTTCAGGATTTGAAACAGCTTGACTGGGATTCCATCACCTCCAGTAGCTTTGTTTGTAGTGATGCTTTCTAAGGCCCACTTGACTTCACATTCCAGGATGTCTGGCTCTAGGTGAGTGATCACACCATCATGATTATCTGGGTCGTGAAGATCTTTTTTGTACAGTTCTTCCGTGTATTCTTGCCACCTCTTGTTAATATCTTCTGCTTCTGTTAGGTCCATACCATTTGTGTCCTTTATCGAGCCCATCTTTGCATGAAATGTTCTCTTGGTATCTCTAATTTTCTTGAAGAGATCTCTAGTCTTTCCCATTTGGTTGTTTTCCTCTATTTTTGCATTGATTGCTGAGGAAGGTTTTCTTATCTCTTCTTGCTATTCTTTGGAACTCTGCATTCAAATGGGTATATCTTTCCTTTTCTCCTTTGCTTTTCGCTTCTCTTCTTTTCACAGCTATTTGTAAGGCCTCCCCAGACAGCCATTTTGCTTTTTTGCATTTCTTTTCCATGGGGATGGTCTTGATCCCTGTCTCCTGTACAATGTCACGAACCTCATTCCATAGTTCATCAAGCACCCTATCTATCAGATCTAGGCCCTTAAATCTATTTCTCAGTTCCACTGTATAATCATAAGGGATTTGATTTAGGTCATACCTGAATGGTCTAGCGGTTTTCCCTACTTTCTTCAATTTGAGTCTGAATTTGGCAATAAGGAGTTCATGATCTGAGCCACGGTCAGCTCCCGGTCTTGTTTTTACTGACTGTATAGAGCTTCTCCATCTTTGGCTGCAGAGAATATAATCAGTCTGATTTCGCTGTTGACCATCTGTTGATGTCCATGTGTAGAGTCTTCTCTTGTGTTGTTGGAAGAGGATGTTTGCTATGACCAGTGCGTTCTCTTGGCAAAACTCTGTTAGCCTTTTCCCTGCTTCATTCCGCATTCCAAGGCCAAATTTGCCTGTTACTCCAGGTGTTTCTTGACTTCTTACTTTTGCATTCCAGTCCCCTATAATGAAAAGGACATCTTTTTTGGGTGTTAGTTCTAAAAGGTCTTGTAGGTCTTCATAGAATCGTTCAACTTCAGCTTCTTCAGCGTTACTGGTTGGGGCATACCCTTGGATTACCGTAATATTTAATGGTTTGCCTTGGAAACGAACAGAGATCATTCTGTCGTTTTTCAGATTGCATCCAAGTACTGCATTTCGGACTCTTTTGTTGACCATGATGGCTACTCCATTTCTTCTAAGGGGTTCTTGCCCGCAGTAGTAGAAATAATGGTCATTTGAGATAAATTCACCCATTCCAGTCCATTTTAGTTCGCTGATTCCTAGAATGTCGACGTTCACTCTTGCCATCTCATTTGACCACTTCCAATTTGCCTTGATTCATGGACCTACCATTCCAGGTTCCTATGCAATAATGCTCTTCACAGCATTGAGTCTTGCTTCTATCACCAATCACATCCACAGCTCAGTATTTTTGCTTTGGCTCCATCCCTGCATTCTTTCTGGAGTTATTTCTCCACTGATCTCCAGTAGCATGTTGGGCACCTACTGACCTGGGGAGTTCCCCTTTTGGTAGCCTATCATTTTGCCTTTTCATACTGTTCATGGGGTTCTCAAGGCAAGAATACTGAAGTGGCTTGCCATTCCCTTCTCCAGTGGACCACATTCTGTCAGACCTCTCCACCATGACCCGCCCGTCTTGGGTGGCCCCACACGGCGTGGCTTGGTTTCACTGAGTTAGACAAGCTATGGTCTTAGTGTGATGAGATTGGCTGGTTGTCTGTGATTGTGGTTTCAGTCTGCCATCTGATGCCCTCTTGCAACACTTACCATCTTACTGGGGATTCTCTTACCTTGGACGAGGGGTATCCCCTCATGGCCACCCCTCCTGACCTTGCACGTGGAGTAGCTCCTCTCGGCCTTCCTGCGGCTGCGCAGCCACTGCTCCTTGGACATGGAGTCGCTCCTCGTAGAACAGCCTTTCCTCCAGGCTCCAGGGACATGATCTTTCCAGGTTTCAGCAGCAGGTCTGTGCCGTCAGCAGGGTGTCCCCATGGATTCTGCATCTCCCCATGCTGTGTGGCCTCCAGCGTCTGGATGTAGCTCACAGCTTTTGAGTAGCTGCTCTCTGCCAGGCCTCACAGGATCTTGCTGCTCTCGTGGCGGTTGCTCTTGGCTAGAGATGCTGGGGGTGGGGGTGTCTGTGGGGAGAGGGTCGAGCTCCTGCTCCCCCCAACCCCCGCCTCTGCCCCGCCCGCTGGGGCTCCCGTGTGACCCTCTTGGGCCTCAGGCCGCAGCACAGCCCCGTAACCACTCAGCTCCACATGCCTGTGTGCCAGGCAGCGCCCTGTTGCTCTTTTGAAGATAGCTTTCTTCCTGGCTCGTTTCGGAATTTTCTCTTTCAGAAGTCTTTCTGTGGGTGTGTGTGCTCGGTTTATCCTGTTTGGGGGTTGCAGTGTTGTGATTGCACGGTTGGTCTCTCTTTGGCCGCGTTCTCCGCGTGCGGGTTCTGTCCAGCCCCGCACCCTCATGCTTCTTCCTCGTGGATGGCAGTCACGCGCTCGGTGCATTTTCTGTCTCCTTTCTGTGGCCTTCATCCTTGTGTCTTCACGTGTCCCCTTCTGCAGAAACTTACTTCACTGGTTCCCCCCCGCAGGAGATGCAGCGACTGGAGACTGAGCTGGGCCGACCCCCCGAGCGCTGGAAGGACGCCTGGGACCGGGTGAAGGCGGCCCAGCGCCTCGAGGGCCGGCCAGACGGACGTGTGAGCGGGGCGGGTGTGGGGGACGGGTGGGCAGGCCTGCGGCCAGGAGGCGGGGAGGCCCCCCTGACCCGGGCCCCCTCCTGCCTGCAGGGCACCCCCGGCTCCCTGCTGGTGTCCAGTGTGCCCCACCACCGCCGCTCGCTGGGTGTGTACCTGCAGGAGGGCCCTGTGGGCTCCACGCTGAGCCTCAGCCTGGACAGCGACCAGAGCAGCGGGTCTTCCGTGTCCAGCTCGCGGCAGGCAGCCCGCCGCAGCACCAGCACCCTCTACAGCCAGTTCCAGACAGCGGAGAGTGAGAACAGGTCTGCGGCCGTCCCCGAACGGGAGCGGCGGGCGCCTTCAGGGGGTGCCTTCGGGGGGCTTGCAGGGATTATTCAGGACTGGTGGGGGAGGCCCTGCAGGTGGCCTCCACGTGAGCTGACCAGGGCTGGGAAGAAGCAGGTGGGCTCAGCCTTTGGGACACGGAGCTGGTGACCTCAGCCAGAGAGGGAACGGACGGCTGGGGTTGGCACAGGCCCCGCAGGCTGCACCCCCTTTCTGGGCCCGGGGGCCGCTGGCCAGTCGTCGGAGACCTGCCCGCTTGTTGGGACCTGCGTGCGTGGGATGATGTTGCCCTGAGGCCCTGGCGAGGCCCTCACGAGTGTCTGGGGACCAGGGCTCGAGGCTCAGGTTGGCTTGGGGGCGAGCGCCTGGGTTTTGCTGCTGGCCCTAGCAGGGGTGCAGAGGGCACCAGGGCCGGGCCCTGAGGTGGTCTGGCCGGTCCTGCTGCAAACACAGGTCCTACGAGGGCACCCTGTACAAGAAAGGGGCTTTCATGAAGCCCTGGAAGGCCCGCTGGTTTGTGCTGGACAAGACGAAGCACCAGGTGAGTGCTGGGCGCCCTGGTGGGGTGGGGCATCGAGGGCACCCTGCCCTGACTCCTGCCCCCCACCGTAGCTGCGCTACTATGACCACCGCGCCGACACGGAGTGCAAGGGAGTCATCGACCTGGCCGAGGTGGAGGCTGTGGCGCCGGGCACACCCGCCATGGGCGCCCCCAAGACCGTGGACGAGAAGGCTTTCTTTGACGTGAGCTGCGGTCTGTGTGTGCGTGGGGGGGGGGGGGGCCCAGCTGCCCCCGGGGGGGTCGAGAGTCAGCGTCCTTTGTCTGCAGGTGAAGACGACGCGTCGTGTTTACAACTTCTGTGCCCAGGACGTGCCGTCGGCCCAGCAATGGGTGGACCAGATCCAGAGCTGCCTGTCGGACGCCTGAGCGTGGCCCTGCCCCGCAGCCCTGCGTCCAGTTACCGACCACTAGGGGTGGGCAGGGCCCCCCGGCCATGTTTACAGCCCCCACCCTTGACAGTATTGAGGCCCTCCCCCCGCGTGTACAGCCCCCCGCCCCGCCCCGCCCCGCCCGGTCAGCTCCAGCTCCCTGGAGGCCTGGCTGAGTGCCCGCCTGGAGCAGCACGGTACAGCCCTCGCCGTGGGCCTGTAAATAGTCCCCCCCGCCCGTCTGCGCGCTGGCCCTGGCCGGCCAGCCCCAGGCGCCCTCCTCCTTGAACGAGAGTCTATAAAGAGCTAACGACACTGCGTGTCTGCGTCTGTTCTGCCTGAACCCGGGCCACAGCATGGGGGCCATCATCAGGGCCTTGTTTGGGGTCTGCTCCCCACCAGGCCTCAGGCAACCCTGGGGCTGGTACAGAGGAGGGACCCCCAGGAAGCTGCCCTGCATCCAGAGAGCTGGGGGTGGCAAGGACGGTGCAGACTCCCTGGCCCCTTGCCAGATGAGAGTACCCGGGCTAGGGGGATGCCAGGAGGGTGGGTGTTCGAGAGGGCAGGGGTGCTCGGGCAGATGCAGGGTGGCAGGGCATGGTGCCCCTGATGGCATCCGTGCTGGGAACTCTGTCCAAATGCCTGTCTCTCACTCCCGTGAGTCCTGCCATTTGGCCCTGACCGTCTCCATTGCCCTATTCTGGGCTGTAATGGGGGTCACTCTCCATTCAAATGTGGGTGTCACCTGGACTGGGTCTCACTTGCAATGGGTACCAGCCAGTGGCAGGGCATCAGCAGGTGGGAGGTGGGGTGTGGCACTGCAGAGGCCAGGGGCCCCCCAAGAGGTCCCGGGTGGAGAGCCCAGCGCTCAGCTCCAGGTGGAGCTGCTCTCGGCGCTGACTCAGATGGGCCTGGGGCAGTGGAGGGCCTACCGGCCCTGGCCTGGAGCTCTAGGGCCTGCAGCTGAACACCACGCGAGACACGAGGTCTGTAGGTGAGAATAACAACCTTTATTGGAGGCGAGGGTCTGAGTGCCGTCAGATCGTCAGGTCATGTGAGCTGACCCTGCAGACCACCCCCCGCCCGCCCCCCGGACAGCTCGGCGCCTCCCAGCACTGCTGGGGGCGCCACGCCCCACCCATGGCCCGCAACCCCAGCACGAACTGCGGGAGGCCCAGGACACCTTGCCAGGCCGCAGGGGGCTTGTGTTTTAAGGCAGTCATTTGCAGCCTGGCACGGCCCGCTCCCGGCTCTGGGCAGCTAGGACCCCGTCTGGCCAGCCCTGCTCCAGCCCCGCATCTGGCCCCAGAGCCTCGGAGACCCTCTCTTGCGCTAGATAAAAAGTGCAAACACGTGGCTCTTCCTGCATCTGCTAAGAAAAAACTGGTAAAAAACAAGGAGTCTGTGGAGCCTGGCCTGGCCCTCGGGCCTCTGGGGTCGCGGCCCCGGGCTCCCACAGGCAGAGCCACGGCCAAGGCCTTATTGCTGTGTGAGGGGCTGGACCCCTGTGGCCGCCCGGCCGGGGTCAGGCAGGAGAAATGCAGGCGGGGCTGTCCGGCTGGTTCGAAGTGCCAGCTTTACCAACGCAGCATTTATTTTAAAATTAAATTAAATTAAATTAAAGAGAGACTGCATCACCAGGTGCTTTTCTGGGCTGGGTGCCAGGACTGCGCAGCAGCGGCGTCACACGGGGCCATTGAGGGCGGCGGCTCCTGAGGGCGGCGGCCCGCCAGCCTGTCTGCGGGGTCGGGGGGGGGTCGCTCAGGGCTGGGGTCCCCCGCCCGGGTTCCCCGGCCCCTCCCCTGGCCTGACCGGCTCACCTGTCTCTCGTCACTGTCCCCAGGGCGGCCGCCATGGACACGGCTGGGCTGGCGGGGGCTGCAGTGGTGACGGCCACCATGGGCCCGGGGGGGACAGCCACGGCCAGCACAGGGGAGATGGCCCGGGGCGCAGGGCCCGTCACGGTGGCCTCAGCGGGGGCAGTGGGCGCCTCGGCAGGGTCCAGGGGCACCGGGCCGGGAGGTGAGCTGGGGGCACAGTCAGCCCTGCGCAGCAGATGGGCTCTGGTTACCCGGGCCCCTGTTCTGCCACCCCAAGTTCCAAACACTCCAGAGACCCCACCCCCACCCCACCCCCGCACAGCCCGCCAAGCGACTGCCTCCTGCCAGGAGCGCTCACCCGGGACTGCCCATCCCTGCGCCCCCCGCAGGCCCCCGCCTTCTCTGGAACGCCCCTCAGGCGCCCCCACAGCCCACGTCCTTCTGTGGACCATGTGACCCAGGGCCATTCCCTGGACAGCCACAGGCCACATCTGCCCAGAATGTGCCCACCCACCCCTGGAGACGGGGAGCGCAGGAGGGCGGCCTGGGGCCCAGGAGCACCCACAGCACCCAGCAGCCACACCCGCTCCCACTACACGGCATCACCCATTGCCTCACGAGGACTCCGGGGAGGCAGCAAGGGTGGGGGGAGCCTACAGATAAGCCTGGCTCGTTCCCCACAACGGCCCAAAGTGCACCCCCCAAACCAAAAGACTTGCTTTCAGAACGTCGCTGGGTGGGTTTCGGGGGACACAGGGTCAGGAAGGGAAGAAGCTGAGCCACGGGTCTCCCTGAGTGGCTCGGTCCCTCCTGGCTGTGCCCACAGGTGAGCCCAGCACCGGTGGGATCAGCGTCCCCTGGGTCCCAGGAGCTAGTGTGTGCTGAGGCAGAGCTGGGCCCCCATGGACAGGCTGAGCCCAGAACCGAGAGGGAGGATCCGAGGGGGCGGGGGAGCCGGGAGCAGCCCGTCCTCCCTGCCCGCCTGGCGCCCCTCACGCGGACAGCTCTGCTTCTCCCCCAGCCCAGAGCCCTGCCGCCCGCGTCCTGTCTCAGCACACAGCTCTTGCCGCCTGCCCAGCCCGGAGCCTCTGTCCACAGGGGGTCCCACAGGCCGCAGGCCTGCCCTGCGCACAGAGTGGTTGCAGGGCTGAGCTCACAGGGAGAGCACCCCCGTCAGGGCCAGGGCCGAAGCAGAGCCCCAGACACCCTCGTCCTACTGGTCCAGTGAGACAGACGTGTATGTGAGGCACCCGGCGATGGGTGTGACTCTGGACTGAGCACCCACCCCCAGGACGGCAGCAGCTCCAGAGCTCCCCCCGCCCCCCAGGACCCCCGAAGCCTGGCCATCCCCTCCAGTGAGGCCTGGGGTGGGCTGGCCCCTCGTTACCTCAGTGACCACCCGTGGCTTCCCCTTAGAGGAAGGGGCGTCCCTCCTGTCCAGAGCTGGCCTCTGAGAAGTCACAGGGCCGTCAAGACGAGAGGGAGCACAGGTCCAGGCCTCTGCACGCCCCCGGGAGCCCCCTGCCGCCCACCCCGCCTACTCACCTGGGGCCCAACACGGACAGCGGGGAGGCCTTCTGGCTGGGACCCACACCAACAGCCTCCGAGGCAGCAGCCGCCTTCTGCTCATCCTCACGGCTGCTGGCGGCCACCAGGGGTGCCTTCCTGGGGACACACGTGCTCCAGGCACCAACTGCAAGACGGGGCCAGCGGTGCCAGGTGAGGACAGAGAGTCGGTGTGGAGCGTGCGGGGACTTCAGCCCACAACCCAGGGACACACCTGTCCCCCACTACTGTGCCCGTATAACATGCACACGTACGTGTGTGTCTATGAATTCACAGAAACTGCAGAGAACTGTCCTCCCCACAGGCAGGGCCACCAGTCAGCCTGGTGGCTTCCAAGTCTGTCTGACGGGGCTCAGGGCCAGGCCCTGCACAGGCCCCAGGACAAGCACAGGGCGGCACAGTGCGCCCCACCATCCACTCCTGGGAGGCGGTGGGCCAGCCCGGGGGCCTCGCCTGGAGGTGGACCCTCCCCCCCGCCGACAGGCCCGCTCCAGGCCCACCATCACCCAGGGGACACGGCCGCCCCACCCCACTCCTCTGCCCCAAGGCAGTCCCCACTCACGGGCTCTCTCTGGGCCCTGGTTCAGGCCAGCCTGGGCATCGCCGTGGCCAGTGTCCACCGGGGAGCTGCACCTTGGCCCCGACTCAGAGCTGTGGACGAGGCCAACACTCAGCCCGAGCCAGGAGACCTGGCTTCAGGCAGCCGGGCCCCCCGCTCCCCCCTGCGCCCGCCTCACCAACAGAAAGGCTGGAAGTCGGTGAACTTGGCCCAGCCTTTCTCCTCTGGAGCAGAGGTGCTGGGGGAGCCGGCTGCCCACACCCTGGAACCCACGTCCAGCGCCACTGCTGGGGCCGGGCTGCCAGCCATGGGAGGCACTGGCCCATCAAACACAGCCCACGGGGAGCCTGCCGGGGGAGACAGGTGTCCACGCCCTCGGCCAGCAGGCAGATCGACCAGCCCTGCCCTGGGGTCCAGGTGTGACTGACTGTGGAGGCTCCGCAGCAGGGTCCCGGGGACACCCACCCCAGCCAGGACAGCGTGGCCGGAGGGTGGCTCCGGGCTCCACCCAGAGACTATCTATCAGGGGCTGAAGGCATATGCTGCAGGGTGAGGTCACCAGACCCTTTGTCTCTGCGTCTCCACCAAGCCCCCCACAGCCCCATTACCTACCTTCTGAGCCGCCCTCGCACGGCGAGCCTGCCTGAGCTGCGTCCACACCCTCGCCTGCACCCTGGCCTCGGCGCTCTGGGCCGTCCTTCAGGCAGCGCTCTGAGGCGTGGGAGCCCCCGAACCTGTGAGGAGAGGAGTCAGCGGCCCTCCCCGAGCGCTGGGGCGGGGCTGAGGCGGGGCTGGGGCGGGGCCGGGCCGGGGCGGGGCCGGCGCGTCCGGGCCCACCTGGCTCTGGTCACGCGGGCTGCACGGTGCGTCTCCTCGACCTCCCAGAGATCGTCGTCCTCATCGAAGGGCTGGATGTGGTCGCTGCAGCAGGCCTCAAACAGCGCGGCGCCAGGCTGCGAGAGAGTGCACATGGGCCCCGTGGCCTTGCGCCCACAAAGCCTGGCCGCCCCCGAGAGACCCCGCAGACTCACGCTGTCGTCATCGGCATCGACGCTGAAGCTGATCTCTGCGATCCTGTCAAATGGGGCGCTGCAGGGACAGCAGGGACACCGTCACCTCCACCAGAAGGGGCGGGAGGCGGCCCCATCTGGACCTGAGGGGCGGGGGCGGGGGTGCCACGCTGCAGGCTCACAGCCAGGGGCGACCCGCCCGCCGCCCTCCCCGGAGGGCACCTCGAGACCCTGGGGTCACATGTGTGTCCAGCTGAGGAGGTGTGACAGCCTGAGCAGTGCTGACCGCAGGCCGGGGACCTGGTCAGGCCGAGCGGCACCCAGCTCCCACCCACAGGCACCGAGGACGCGGCGGGCACGAGGGAGGCGGGCATAGGCTGCTGGCTCACTTGGCACTGTCGTCCTGCTCAGCAAACTCCTCGTCGCTGAAGCCAAACTGGTCCACGAAGGTGGCTGTCATCTGCTGGACCTGGTACTCGGAGAACGCCTGGACGACAGGGCCGGCTGCTCTCAGGAGGCGCCCTCAGGGGCTTCTCCCAGCTCCTGCCCGCTCGGGTGAGCGCCCAAGGCGGCCCCGTCCACAGAGCCAACCACGTCCCCAAGGGTCCCGTGGATGCAGAGTGCCCGGGGGGGCCCCTTGGCGGCTCTGGCGGTGCACGGGACGCAGCACAGTGGGGACACGGAGGGCTGGCCGCACACACCTGCTGCAGCGACAGCTCGCTGGGGAGGACGCCCTCCATGTCCTCATCTTCACTCGAGGGGTGAAGGTGGTGTGTGCTCACCTGCAACGGCCAGGGTGGGCAGGCCTGAGCGGGCACCCTGCCACCCCAGCCCTCTGCACGGGCAGCCCCGTGAGCCCAGGCCGGACGTAACCGCGGGGCCCACAGAGCTCTGCCCAGAGGCCAGGCCTGCTCACCAGGTCCACAGCGTTCCTGCGGTTGGCCTCCGACAGTGTCTCCTCCACGAAGCTCTCCCAGCGCCCGCGGCAGTCCGCCGGGAGCCCTGTGGGAAGGCCATGCACTGAGCCCCTGGTTTATGGAACCCCGCAGCAGCATGCGCCCGTCCTGGCCTCACAAGCCTGAGCCCGCGGGCGAATGTTCCCGGGGCGCGCTGGGCCCCGACGCCCGCCTCCGCCACCCCCCCACCACCCCCGCACAGGCCATCGGGGGCGCACGCCTCCGTAAGAGGCACTGACCCAGCCCACCAGGGACTGAGCACCTCGTTGGTATTGGAGGCCCCAGCTGCTTAGCTCACAGCTGTCCCTGGGCTGTGGGGGCCACGGCGGAGACCACTGTGGAGGCGCCTGGCGGGGCACGGCAGGGGACACGCCAAGGCTGTATGCACGTGAACCACCAGCTGCACATCGGCAAGGCAGCTTCCCATGCCCCGGCGGGCTCAGCGCCCCCAGGTGGCACACACAGCCAGCCAGAGCTCCCAGATGGTGCGTGCCTGCTCAGCGTTCCCCAGCGCCCCCTCGCCCTGGGCCGGCCCTGTCCTCAGCCTCCGCCCCACAGCCCCTCACTGCCCTCAGAATCCCGCCCTCTGGGCTACTGCTCTCCCGCCCTCGGGCCTGGCTCGTGTGCACTCGCCCCCGTCGCCCTGAGTGCTCGCCCCTGCTGGCACCCACTGCTTCGGAGATGCTGTCCTCCTCCCCGAGAGGCCAGGCAGCCCACCTTCTCCCATCTGAGCCCCTCAGGGACCCCCAGCTCAGCCCAGGATGTGGTGCTGGGAGCTGCAGAGTGTTATCCGGGACACACAAGGGACACACGGCAGCCCCAGGTGGAGAGGCCACAGACCGCAACGAGAGGGGGCCCCAGAGGGCTCCGGGCTGCTCTTACTAACAGCATGGGCGGGGGTGCAGGGCTCGGCAGGGAACCAACTCAGGCCCAAGGCCCAAGGCCCACTGGGCACGTCACCCCGTGGGAGGCGAGCTGACCGTCCAGCAGCAGAGCCAGTCCCACCCGCTGAAGGCCAGAGTGCAGGGGGCACCGCGGGCAGCAACGCCCGGGCCTGCAGGCGCTCACCTCGGAAGACCTCGCTGACCTGGCCCTGCAGGGGGCCCCCCTCCAGGTTCTGCACCACTGCGTTGGCGATCCGGGTGAGGTGGCCCATGTTCCCGCGCCTCATGCCGCCCGCCGCCCTGGGAGAGGGAGCATCAGGTCAGCGGGGCCCTGCAAGGCCCAGCGTCGGCCGCCGCCTCCCACAGGCCTCCTCCCCGCGGAGCTCGTTGAGTCGCACTTGCTCGCCGCCAGCGCCCCCCACTCTTAACTTCGCACAGCCGGAGGCCCGGCACACCAGCGTTGGGTCGGGGCCACGAGAGCTGCCCAAGGGCATCCCGGGACCCAGGGAGACTGAGGGCCAACCGGGGACCCAGCAGTGGGCAGCAGCAGGGGTGGCTGTCCCCGCCCTGGCTGGCGGCCACCAGCACGCCCACACGGCCCTTCCTCAACCTCTTATCTGCCCCCTAGGTGGCCGACAGCAGAGAACAGGAAGACGCAGGCTCGGGTCCCCGGGGGCGGCACCTGCTCTGCACCGTGTTCTGTGCTCAGCCCAGTGACAGCCAGAGAGGACACAAAGGGTGCTGACTCGGTGGCCCCCCGGCAGGGGAAGGGGGTCACGAGACTGGGAGGAACCGGCCAGAGGCGAAGCCGGATGAGGGTGGAGACCTTTGAGCAAGCTGCTCAAGACACGGGAGAGCTGGGTTGAGGCGTCCCACACCTGTCCGCTGCTTCCTGGGGCTCAGAGACTCGTCGGTTAACAGCACTGAGCCATTTCTCGACACAGGCACACACATGTGTGCACCAACAAGCGAAACACAGGAGGAGACCCAGCACAGGCCTCCCAAGTCACCACACCCGGGCCCAGCAGAGGCCGGGGTGGCCCCACTGTGCCTGGGGCCCCGTGAGGACGGACGCAGACCTGTGGGTCCAGCACAGCAGGACGGGAAGGATGAACCAGCTGAGGTCGCAGAGAGCCCCGCCCAGAGCAGGTCTCAGGAGGGCAGAGTGGGAGCAGAGGGGCCCTGCAGCCACACCAGGGACCCAGGCAGCCAAGACCTCTGAGCGGCGGGTGGCACCACCTGCTCGTTTGGGAGAGGCCCCAGCTGATCAAAGGGACCAGAGGCCAGGAGGCGCAGGGAGGAGGCAGGGACTGGCCCGGGCACTCTGCCCAGGGTTTGAGGCTTCCGTGAGTGCCACAGCTGGAGGCCACCACGGGGACCTGAGACGGTGTGGAACACAGGACTGGGGTCTCCGCTGCTGAGCAGGCGAGGGGCCCCAAAGCCGGGCAAGCAGGCCTCAAGGAGCAGGACCCCGAGTGCAGCCCAGCTGCACCGCCCACCTGCCCTGCGCCTCAGCCCCGCCAGCTGCACAGCTGCTCCCCCAGCAGTGGGACCTGTCTGTGGCACCCCCCGAGTCCCACACAGGCCCCAGGGCTCTTACTGAGTGTGGTCGTTGGCTTCCCAGGCCTCCAGGATCCTCTGGACCAGGCAACACTTCTGGAACAGCTGGGGACAGGCGGCAGCGGTCAGGTCAGCGGGCAGCACGCCCCGTCCGCCCACCCCCGGGCTGAGTGGGCTCAGCAGGCAGCACGCGGACACGTCAGCCCCGAGCTCCCTGTGGGCACACCTGGCATCAGAGCCCAGCCCTACGGGCCCCACCACAGCCCCAGGCAGGTGCCGCCCAGGGCCATCCACGAGGGGACATGAGTTCCGCCCCGCTGCCTGCCGCTGGCCACGCCCCTGCTCTCCCTGTTCCAGGCGGAGGCCGCCGGCCCGGGGCTGCCCTGTTCCCAGCCCTTTGCAGCTCCTCCGCCTGCAGAGGCTGTGCCGGTCTCAGTCGCACCTGCACCCACAGGCAGCCTCACCATGGGGGAGGGCCCGAGCACCGCCCCCTCGCCCCGGCCTCGCATCACCTGCAGGGGGGGCGGCCCGGCTGACCCCCGGGCCCAGTGTGCACCGCTGGGCTCCTTGGCTTAGGGCCCACGTGTGCCGTGTTCTGCTTTTCCCTCCCCTCCTTAGGGAGTGCCAAGAAGCGCTCAGACCAACCCCCTGCAGGCCTGGCACTGCCCACGCAGGGCTTGCAGCCCCCAGGAGGCTGGCCCCGGGGGCCTCGGGCTATCGGGAAAGTGGGAGAGCCGTGCAGAGCCGCCACTCTCCCCAGAGGCTCACAGCCCCAGGAAGCCCCCTCACGAGAATCAAGGCGCGTTTGCTCTTCCCCGGGCACTCCTGCCGCAGCAGACATGTCATCTGGGGGCCGCTCGCCCCCACAGCCCAGATGAGCCAACTCAGGCAGCATCAGGGCTCCTTGGCACCCCTCCTAGACCCTCCACCCACGAGCGCTGGGGTCTCCTGTCTCGTGGTTTTAAAAGCAGAGCAGCCCACCCACGTCACGTGAGGGTTAAGGAGACCACACAAGGCCCACAGCACCGCCTGTGCACACGGCCTGGGTGGACCTCAGGGCACACAGGACGCAGAGACAGGCGGGACACAGCAACTCACATGACCCCGGCTGGACTTACGTGGGTCACCATGGTGCTCTCGGGGAGGCTGCTCGCAGGCTGGGGGGTGGCTGGGTCCCCGCTGGAGGGTGGAGGCTCCAGCGCCCCCTCGGAGCCACTGGCTGCGGCCCTGTCCTCCCGGGCGGCGTGGGGCAGGATGGCGGCTATGCAGAGCTCTACTTGCAGGTGCAGGAAGTTATTCCAAGTGTACTTAAAAAACAGGTCCTGCAGAGACGGGACGAGGGACGCACCCAGGCTGTCTCCTGTGGGCGGAGCCTGAGGGGACCCTGTAGTCCGGCCACCTCCCACACTGCCCCCCGCCGCCCCCGCCCGCTCTGTCCCCCTCCCACTCCACCCTGACATCGGGCTGCAGGGCTTCTAGCAACTTCTGCAAACAACCACCCGCAACCTCTCCCCATCCAGCCCAGGCCATGCTTCTATCTCTAATCTCTGCTCCTGTCTGAGTGCTTCCTGTGGGTTTGTTTTCCCCCGTCCTAAGTGAGAGGCTTGGCCCATGGCGGCTCAGCCTTGCTCCCTCTCGAGTGTGTCTCCATGAAGCTGCAAGGTTCCTGTAAAATCACCTCCGCTACATGATACACGTTTTGCTATGTCATGTTTTTATCATCCTTCTTTTATGATTTTATCTTTGACCCACAGATCACTGGGAGTGTGAGTGATTCTCCACCCCCTGGGGGGCCATGAATAGGCACCCATGTGGACATTCCCCAAGGGGCCTGGGGTGGAAGCCCCTGGGGGCTGAATGGGCAGTGGCTTCCCTCGCGGGGCCTCCTCCAGACCTGCCTGAGGTCAGCAGGCCGCAACGGCGGGGCGAGGGGCGGGCACCCTTACCCACGCCCCACGGCCACCTCACACCCAGCAGGGCTCACGGCAGCCCACGCCCAGACCCCCTGCTGCCCCCACGGAAGGAAGCCAGGTGCGTAGGGTGGGGAGACAGGGCCCACGCCACCCCAGGTGTAGGTTTGGGGCCTTCTTACAGACCAGGGTGGGGCGGGGGGAGCTGGATAAAAGGAGGCGGCCTGTGGGTCTGCACAGCTCTGCTGCAGAGACACAGTCTCTAGGCTTCACGTCCTCTGCCTGTGTGACCGTGGATGACAGGAAGGTTGCTTCATCTTCAACAGAGTGAGAACCACCTCCCTACACCAACCCCACGACTTCACTGGTGAGTTCCACCGGACATTTAGAGAGGAAAGATCACCACCAATCTGCTCAAAGCTTCCCAAAGCCCTAAAGAGGAGGGTCACATGCCAGCTGCTCCACCCTGAGGCCAGCGTGCCTGCCGCAGCCACCACGGGGGAGAGAGCTACAGCCCCACATCCTGACAGGCAGCGAGGCGGACACCTCTGCGGGGACGAGCAGCGCAGCAGCAGAATGATGACACGCGGCGACCCGGGCGGGTAAACTGCCACACACGGCGTGGCGACACGTGAAAGGCAGGGGAGAACGAAGGGGCTGAGCCTGCACAACCAGCTCAATGACGCCGAAGCAGCATCTGAGAAAACTCAATGCGTCTTCTTGGGAAGAACACTGAATAAGCTGCACGGTGACAGATGGAGACTGTCTCTGGTGGTGAGCGTGCACAGGAGCCCGGAGCTACATGCGTGCGACGCTGACACTGACAAGACGACCGCTGCTGGCCGGCCACGCGCAGGAGCGAAGCTGGCCTCCGACCGCACGCTGCACGCGCAGACGGGCTCAGAGAGGATCAAGACCCACGAAACTCACTAGCGCTCTGAGAAGAAAGCGCAGGGGGAAAGCCGCAGGGCATCGGGTTAGGCCAGGCTTCCCGAGGCACAGGCGCGACACCAAACGCTCCAGCAACGGAAGAAAAAAAGACGAACCTAACTTCATCAGAATGAAACCCTTATATGTGTCAAAGGACACTATCAAGAGACTGCCAACTCACACGATAGGAGAAAATAACTGCAAATCACACATCCAAGAGACCAGTATCAGAAAACAGAAAGAACTCCTTCAGTGCTCGCTGCGGCAGCACATATACTAAAATTGGAACGAAGCAATAAATGCTGGAGAGGGTGTGGAGAGAAGGGAACCCTCCTACACTGTTGGTGGGAATGCAAACTAGTACAGCCACTAGGGAGAACAGTGTGGAGATTCCTTTAAAAATTGCAAATAGAACTGCCTTATGACCCAGCAATCCCACTGCTGGGCATACACACGGAGGAAACCAGAATTGAAAGAAACACATGTACCCCAGTGTTCATTGCAGCACTGTTTATAATAGCCAGGACGTGGAAACAACCTAGATGTCCATCAGCAGATGAATGGATAAGAAAGCTGTGGTACATATACACAATGGAGTATTACTCAGCCGTTAAAAAGAATACATTTGAATCAGTTCTGATGAGATGGATGAAACTGGAGCC
>NW_024070213.1:335768-357909 GCF_014754425.2 Oryx dammah
AATTAAAAATTAAAAAAAAAAAAAAAAAGAACTCCTTCAACTCAACACAGCAAAAAAACAAACGTCTCAACTCAAAATGGGCGGAGGACTTGAACAGACATTTCGCCAAAGGAGGTACTCGAATGGCCAGCAAACACACATGGAAAGATGCTCGGCCACTGACCACCGTGTGTGTGAGGGCATGCTGAGCTGCTCAGCCATGACCAGCTCTCTGTGGCCCCATGGGCTCCTCTGTCCATGGGGTTTTCCAGATAAGAATCCTGGAGTGGGCTGCCATCTGCTACTCCAGGGATCTTTGCAACTCAGGGACTGAACTTGAGTCTCTGGTGCCTCCTGGACTGGTAGGTGGATTCTTCGCCACTGCGTCACCGGGAAACACAAACCAAAACACAGTGAGGACTTCCCTGGTGGCTGGGAACCTGTCTTCCAATGCAGGGGCCATGGGTTCAATCCCTGCTTGGGGAACTAGTAATAACATCCCATATGCCATGGGCCAGCCGAGTCTGCACCGCAACTACTGAAGCCTGAGCTCTGTGACGAGACGCCACTGTGATGAAAAGCTCATTGACCACAGCTAGAGAGCGGCCCCCACAGCAACGAAGACCCAGTGCAGCCAAACACAGAAATAAACTTATTAAAAAACCAGAATAGTGAGATACCACCTGAAACCCGTCAGGATGGCTATTATCAAAAAACAGAAAGCACATGTAAGTGAGGCTGTGGAGAAATTGCTGGTGCGAACCCCACTGCCTCCAACAGCTGAACACAGCATCGCTACGGGCTCCATCGATGCCACCTCTGGGGACGCAGTGAGAGCGGGTGAAGCAGGGGCTCAGGCTTCTCACACACCCACGGCGACAGGAGCGTTTCCATGGCTTCCCAAGGCAAGAATGCTCAAGTGGCTTGCCATTCCCTTCTCCAGTGGACCACGTTTTGTCAGAACTCTCCACCATGACCCGTCCGTCTTGGGTGGCCCCACACGGCATGGCTCATAGTTTCACTGAGTGAGACACGGCCGTGGTCCATGAGAGCAGACTGCTTAGTTTTCTGTGATTGTGGTTTTCAGTCTGTTTGCCCTCCGATGGATGAGGATAAGAGGCTTAGGGAAGCCTCCTGATGGGAGAGACTGACTGAGAGGGAAAAGCTCTTGTTCTGATGGGCGGGGCCATGCTCAGTAAATCTTTAATCCAATTTTCTGTTGATGGCTGTGTTCCTTCCCTGTTATTTAACCCTGGGCCAAACTATGGTAGAGGCAGTGAAGATAATGGCGACCTCCTTCAAAAGGTCCCATGCAGGCACTGCCACACTCAGTGCCCCGACCCTGCAGCAGGCCAGCGCCGACCCACACCTCCCCAGAGACGCCTGGACCCTCCCGGGCAAGTCTGGGTCAGTCTCTTGGGGGTCGCTGCCCCTTTCTCCTGGGTCCTGGTGTACCAGGTTCTGTGTGTGCCCTCCAAGAGTCTGTTTCCCAGTCCTGTGTGAGTTCTGGCGGCTCTATGGTGGGGTTAAGGGAGACCTCCTCCAAGAGGGCTTATGCCACACCCAGGGGCACCCAGAGCCCCTGCCCCTGCGGCAGGCCGCTGCTGACCGTAACTTGTTGTGGATCACAACAAACTGTGGAAAAATCTGAGAGAGATGGGAATACCAGACCACCTGAGCTGCCTCTTGAGAAACCTGTATGCAGGTCAGGAAGCAACAGTTAGAACTGGACATGGAACAACAGACTGGTTCCAAATAGGAAAAGGAGTACATCAAGGCTGTATATGTATCAACATGGCTGGGGTAAGGAGCAGCGGCTGTGCCTTGCTGGAGCAGCCATGAAGAGATACCCCAGGCCCAAGGTAAGAGAAACTCAAGTAAGATGGTAGGTGTTGCAAGAGGGCATCAGAGGGCAGACACACTGAAACCATACTCACAGAAAACTAGTCCATCTAATCACACTAGGACCACAGCCTTGTCTAACTCAATGAAACCAAGCCATGCCTGCGGGGCAACCCAAGACGGGAGGGTCATGGTGGAGAGGCCTGACAGAGCGAGGTCCACTGGAGAAGAGAATGGCAAGCCACTTCAGTATTCTTGCCTTGAGAACCCCATGAACAGTATGAAAAGGCAAAATGATAGGATACCAAAAGGGGAACTCCCCAGGATATTAGGTGCCCAACATACTACTGGAGATGAGTGGAGACATAACTCCAGAAAGAATGCAGGGATGGAGCCAAAACAAAAACAATACCCAGTGGTGGGTGTGACTGGTGATAGAAGCAAGGTCCGATGCTGTAAAGAGCAATATTGCATAGGAACCTGGAATGTCAGGTCCACGAATCAAGGCAAATTGGAAGTGGTCAAACAGGAGATGGCAAGAGTGAATGTCGACATTCTAGGAATCAGCGAACTAAAATGGACTGGAATGGGTGAATTTAACTCAGATGACCATTATATCTACTACTGAGGGCAGGAATCCCTCAGAAGAAATGGAGTAGCCATCATGGTCAACAAAAGAGTCTGAAATGCAGTACTTGGATGCAATCTCAAAAATGACAGAATGATCTCTGTTCGTTTCCAAGGCAAACCATTAAATATTACGGTAATCCAAGGGTATGCCCCAACCAGTAACGCTGAAGAAGCTGAAGTTGAACAATTCTATGAAGACCTACAAGACCTTTTAGAACTAACACCCAAAAAAGATGTCCTTTTCATTATAGGGGACTGGAATGCAAAAGTAGGAAGTCAAGAAACACCTGGAGTAACAGGCAAATTTGGCCTTGGAATGAGGAATGAAGCGGGGCAAAGACTAATAGAGTTTTGCCAAGAAAATGCACTGGTCACAGCAAACACCCTCTTCCAACAACACAAGAGAAGACTCTACACATGGACATCACCAGATGGTCAACACCGAAATCAGGTTGATTATATTCTTTGCAGCCAAAGATGGAGAAGCTCCATAGAGTCAACAAAAACAAGACCAGGAGCTGACTGTGGCTCAGATCATGAACTCCTTATTACCAAATTCAGACTCAAATTGAAGAAAGTAGGAAAAACCGCTAGACCATTCAGGTATGACCTAAATCAAATCCCTTATGATTATACAGTGGAAGTGAGAAATAGATTTAAGGGCCTAGATCTGATAGACAGAGTGCCTGATGAACTATGGAATGAGGTTCGTGACATTGTACAGGAGACAGGGATCAAGACCATCCCCATGGAAAAGAAATGCAAAAAAGCAAAATGGCTGTCTGGGGAGGCCTTACAAATAGCTGTGAAAAGAAGAGAAGCGAAAAGCAAAGGAGAAAAGGAAAGATATAAGCATCTGAATGCAGAGTTCCAAAGAATAGCAAGAAGAGATAAGAAAGCCTCTTCAGCAATCAATGCAAAGAAATAGAGGAAAAGAACAGAATGGGAAAGACTAGAGACCTCTTCAAGAAAATTAGAGATACCAAGGGAACATTTCATGCAAAGATGGGCTCGATAAAGGACAGAAATGGTAGGGACCTAACAGAAGCAGAAGATATTAACAAGAGGTGGCAAGAATACACAGAAGAACTGTACAAAAAAGATCTTCATGACCCAGATAATCATGATGATGTGATCACTAATCTAGAGCCAGACATCTTGGAATGTGAAGTCAACTGGGCCTCAGAAAGCATCACTACAAACAAAGCTAGTGGAGGTGATGGAATTCCAGTGGAGCTGTTTCAAATCCTGAAAGATGATGCTGTGAAAGTGCTGCACTCAATATGCCAGCAAATTTGGAAAACTCAGCAGTGGCCACAGGACTGGAAAAGGTCCGTTTTCATTCCAATCCCAAAGAAAGGCAATGCCAAAGAATGCTCAAACTACCACACAACTGCACTCATCTCACATGCTAGTAAAGTAATGCTCAAAATTCTCCAAGCCAGGCTTCAGCAATACATGAACAGTGAACTTCCTGATGTTCAAGCTGGTTTTAGAAAAGGCAGAGGAACCAGAGATCAAATTGCCAACATCCGCTGGATCATCAAAAAAGCAAGAGAGTTCCAGAAAAACATCTATTTCTACTTTATTGACTATGCCAAATCCTTTGACTGTGTGGATCACAATAAACTGTGGAAAATTCTGAAAGAGATGGGAATACCAGACCACCTCACCTGCCTCTTGAGAAATGTGTCTGCAGGTCAGGAAGCAACAGTTAGAACTGGACATGGAACAACAGACTGGTTCCAAATAGGAAAAGGAGTATGTCAAGGCTGTATATTGTCACCCTGCTTATTTAAATTCTATGCAGAGTACATCATGAGAAACGCTGGACTGGAGGAAACACAAGCTGGAATCAAGATTGCCGGGAGAAATATCAATAACCTCAGATATGCAGATGACACCACCCGTATGGCAGAAAGTGAAGAGGAGCTAAAAAGCCTCTTGATGAAAGTGAAAGAGGAGAGTGAAAAAGCTGGCTTAAAGCTCACATTCAGAAAAGGAAGATCATGGCATCTGGTCCCATCACTTCATGGGAAATAGATGGGGAAACAGTGGAAACAGTGTCAGACCTTATTTTGGGGGGCTCCAAAATCACTGCAGATGGTGACTGCAGCCATGAAATTAAAAGACGCTTACTCCTTGGAAGAAAAGTTATGACCAACCTAGATAGTATATTCAAAAGCAGAGACATTACTTTGCTGAGTAAGGTCCGTCTAGTCAAGGCTATGGTTTTTCCTGTGGTCATGTATGGATGTGAGAGTTGGACTGTTAAGAAGGCTGAGGCACCGAAGAATTGATGCTTTTGAACTGTGGTGTTGGAGAAGACTCTTGAGAGTCCCTTGGACTGCAAGGAGATCCAACCAGTCCATTCTGAAGGAGATCAGCCCTGGGATTTCTTTGGAAGGAATGATGCTAAAGCTGAAGCTCCAGTACTTTGGCCACCTCATGCGAAAAGCTGACTCATTGGAAAAGACTCTGATGCTGGGAGGGATTGGGGGCAGGAGGAGAAGGGGACGACCGAGGATGAGATGGCTGGATGCCATCACTGACTCGATGGACATGAGTCTGAGTGAACTCCGGGAGATGGTGATGGACAAGGAGGCCTGGCGTGCTGCGATTCATGGGGTCGCAAAGAGTCGGACACGACTGAGCGACCGAACTGAACTGAACTGAACTGAACTGAACTGAAGGCTGCATATTGTCACCCTGCTTGCTTAACTTATATGCAGAGTATATCTTGAGAAACGCTGGGCTGGATGAAGCACAAGTTGGAATCAAGACTGCCGGGAGAAATATCAATAACCTCAGATATGCAGATGACACCACCCTTATGGCAGAAAGTGAAGAAGAACTAAAGAGCCTCTTGATGAAAGTGAAAGAAGAGAGTGAAAAAGCTGGCTTAAAGCTCAACATTAAGAAAACTAAGATCATGGCATCTGGTCCCATCATTTCATGGCAAATAGATGGGGAAACAGTGGAAACAGTGACCGACTATTTTTTTGGCTCCAAAATCACTGCAGATGGTGGCTGCAGCCGTGAAATTAAAAGACGCTTGCTCCTTGGAAGGAAAGTTATGACCAACCTAGATAGCACATTAAAAATCAGAGACTTGACTTTACCAACAAAAGTCCATCTAGTCAAGGCTATGGTTTTTCCAGTGGTCATGTATGGATGTGAGAGTTGGACTATAAAGAAAGCTGAGGGCTGAAGAATTGATGTTTTTGAACTGTGGTGTTGTAGAAGACTCTTGCGAATCCCTTGGACAGCAAGGAGATCCAACCAGTCCATCCTAAAGGACATCTGTCCTCAATATTCATTGGAAGGATTGATGCTGAGGCTGAAGCTGCAATACTTTGGCCACCTGATGGGAAGAACTGACTCACTGGAAAAGACCGTGATGCTGGGAAGACTGAGGGCAGGAGGAGCGGGGGATGACCGAGGATGCGATGGCTGGTTGGCTGGCATCACCCACGGAATGGACATGAGTCTGAGTGGACTCTGGGAGTGGGTGATGGACAGGGAGGCCTGGCGAGCTGCAGGCCACAGGGTCGCCGAGAGCCGGACACGACTGAGCGACTGAGCCGGAGCGCTGCGTGCAGCAGTCACACCGAAGCTTCTGTGGCAGCCCAGGTGTCAGGGCTCCACACTGCCAGTGTAGGGGGCACAGGTCTGAGCCCTGGTCAGGGATCTGAGATCCCACGTCACGCCTCATGGCCAAGTGAAAAATAAGCATACAAATTTTTTTTAGAAAATGGCCAAAATGTGGAAGCAACGCATTGTCCATCAATGTATGAACAGATACACAGAACGCAGTATGTGCACACAACGAAACGCCATGTGGCCTGAGAGCAGAAAGGAGCCGGGGCACGCGCTGCGGCCCGGGCGGACCTCCCTGCGCGAGAGCAGCCAGATATGCAAGGAGCACACAGGCCGCAGAGCCTCGCACACGGGCCAAGGCCAGCCAGACCTGCAGACAGGAGGCAGAAGCGCGGGGCCGGGCAGCGTGGGCCGAGGACGCCCCAGTGTGTGACGGTCAGTCTGAGAAGAGGAGCACGGCCTGGAAATGGTGGTGACGGCTGCAGCACAACGTGAGCAATGAACCCCACGAGTGGCAGGTTTGCAGCGGTGCACCTCACGTTATACACGCATGTTTTGCCAGAATCAGAGTGACAAGTGGCAGAGACAGGATCTGCCTTGGAGGAGGGAGCAGGAATGAGGCCTCTCCCCGTCGGCCTCTGACCCACGTCTGAGCTCCACGGTCACAGCAAAGCCCTGGGACTTCGCCTGAGGCAGGCGGTCCTTCAGGCCCAGTTCCAAGGCGGCTCCTCGTGGGAGGACGAGGAGCGGCTCTTCAGGCTGTTTTAGGCTTAAGAGCTACAACATTCTGAGGCAGAATCGAGAAAGGGGAGGCCTGTTTCCCCACCCCCTCTGCTTTCAGGGCAGCCCTGTGTGAACCAACACTGAGGCAGGGCCTGGGGGCAGGACGTTTCTCTGCGCAGCCTCCCTTAGGCGGGCCTGCGGCCTGGCCCCCGTTCCTGACAGGTGCCCACAGGCGCACTCACCAGCAGCAGCCCCATGGTGTCGAGCCGGCAGAGCTCCTGGTTGATGCTGGGTGTGCCTGTGTGCAAAAGAGCAGCCACAAGGCGGGCGCTGTGCAGGCGCGCGTTGCCCAGGGGCTCCTCCAGTACGCCGACGGTGGTCAGGATGGCTGCTTTCTGCAAACACAGAAGCACCGCCGGTTCAAGCCTGTGCCCACCCGTGGGCTCCATTTAGCTCAGGAGCCACTGCTGTGTGACGTGGCCTGGCCGGGGAGGAGCCCTCAAGGTGGTCTGCAGGAGGAGACAGGGAGTTGGTCAGGTGGAGAGCCTCAGCGCCTCCCTTAGGGCTCACAGAGTGGCCCCGGGCAGGCGGCTGCTGCTGCTGCTGCTGGGAGCCCGGGGCACCCTGGTCTCCGCCGGCCAGCCACAGGGGTGTGACCTGAGCCTGTAAGGCAGAGGAGCCTGATGACAAAGCTGCCTTGTGACAGGGTCATCCTGCACGCAGCCCACCTTTTCATTAGCTGAATGTTCCAGAATCCCTGCCTTCACAGGCCCTCCTTTCCAGCGGGAAGCAGACCACAAGCAGGTTGGCAAACAGAAGCAGCAGCACAGACGGTGCTGAGGAGGAGACCCAGGGAGAGGCCGGGCGGGGGGCTGCCCACCCACCCGGCCTCTCCCTGTCTATGCTGAAGGACCGAGGGGGCGAAGAAGTGGGCCTTCCTCAGTGTCGCCAACTCTGCCCAGAGCTGCTCAGCGCAGCTAAGGGTCTCCCTGCGGACCCCCCTGACCCTTGGCTGGGTGTCCCCCACACAGAGGCCAGGCCTACAGTGTATCTGGGCCTTGGGCAACCCCTTATCAAAAGGCAGGAGTCATCTGGGGGTCAGTGAACCGCTCTACTCCCAGGCCTCCCGTAAGAAAAGATGGTCACTCAGCAAATGGGGCTTGAGCGTGTCCGCCATTGCAGGCAACACATGCGGTCCTCGCCTTGCCAGCAACCCCACCCACAAGGTCGCCTCTGCTCAGGACGCCTACCTTGGGCGGGCTGAGCAGAAGCTGGTGGAAGTCCTTCAGCCGCGGCTCGATGCCGCGCAGGACACCGGGGCTAATGGTGCACGACTTGTCCAGTCCCTGAGAGCAGGAGTCCAGCAAGCCCTCTGACCTGTGGACCAGAAGTGGCTGAACGCAGGGACGCCCCCATCACCCCACAGCCCTCCCGGCTGTGTCCGCTCGTCTCCGGGGGTGCTGCTGACTGCACAGGAGGGGGGCAGGCAGGCCGCGGCGTCATAGCCCGATGAGCTCGGCTCCCCCCTGCCCCGCCTTAAAGCCCTTCCTGCTGACCCCTCCTCGCCCAAGACACAGACAGGACTGGCCACACCACCCCTTTGGCTTTTTATATAAACACTGTTTCCAGTGTTTAAATACACGAAAGGATAAAAATACCAAAGAAAGCTAGCAGCCGTCTCTGCCCAATGGCCCTACTGTCCCTGTGCTGCAGCCGAGGCCTCCACCAGAGGCCTACTTCTTGTGCGAAGGGCCCAGCCTCCCTGGGCTCAGGCAAATAAAACATCAATATTCTGCTTGCTGAACCAGAGAAAACGATGATAAGATCATAATTCTAGTTTTAGGTAATAAATATGTATTGGGTACCACAGTGAGAAAGAGAAACTGCCAACAATCTCACCATTGAAATTAAGTCAATTTCTTGTCATTTTCTGGTTTTCTCTTTTTTCAAAAAAAAAAAAACAAAAAACGGCACAGGCTGCAGTGAAGCCCCTCCAGAGCAAGGACACGAGGGGACCACAGTCTCCCTGGGGGTCAGATGCCAGCAGCGCACGTGCCACACGCACACCCACGCCCACACGCTGCAGGGACGCACGTGTGGACAGCGCCGCAGACTGGAGACGGGGCGCCTTCAGGCTAAGGGGGGGAACGTGGCTGACGGTGAAGGTCAGAGGAGACTTGGACACTTGCCATAGGGTTTCTCTTTCAACGAGAAAAGGATCCCCAGCATTACCTGCATAACTAAAAATGTTAAAAATGCAGACCGCACACCCCAGCCGCTGCCCTGGGCCTCAGGCCACTGAAGGGGCAGCTCTTCCCTCTTGAGGGACACTCACCCCGCCCGCCTGGGCTCCAGCAAGGTAAGTAACACCTGCGTCCCGCTGACCAGGCAGAGCTCGGTCTGCACTCCATCAAACATGTTCCTCAGCAGCTGCTCCACGCACTCCTGCCTGTAGGACAGGCACGAGGTCACGGCCCGGTGGGCGGACAAACAGACCCCACCCCCCCCAAAGGAGCAGCACCCCAAACCCCAGAGGGGCCCTATCTGGGGCTCAGGCTGAGCACCCAGGGTCCTCAGGACACAGCTGCCCCAGGGCCCACACTTCCTGGACCTGCCAGGAGACCCCCAGAGATCCCTCCCCCGAGGAAGAGGCCCATCAAGGTAACCCTGGGTCGGGACGAGCTCCTGAGAAGTGATCCGAGGCAGCAGCGTCCCCAGCCCCCGCCCCCAGGCCCGCAGCGCCGCGGCCCACACTCACGACTCCAGCACCGTGAGGAGGGGGTCCGGCTGCGGAGCCTCCAGCAGCTGGCTGCCCTGTTCCCTGCCCAGCCGGATGATGTCACAGAGCGTCTGGGAAGCGTTGGACTGCCTCTGCAAGATAGGCATGCAGAGCTGCCCTCAGGGCCAGCCTCTGCCCACGGAGTGCAGCCCTGGCCGCCCCTCAAGAGTGTGCACTGGGCCTTGGTGGGCAAGTGCGCCCCGCAGACCCTGCTCCAGGTCTCTGCTTTAGATTAGTAAGTGGCTATTAATACACAGGGTGAGTCCTGTGAGCTAGTGAAAACAGGACAGTTGCTAGAGAGAACACAAAGGACTCAGCTTTTCTATGGAAATATGAAGCCCCTGAAAACGCAGATTCTTTGACTCGGGGCACTTGCCAACTGTGTGGGATTAGGCTACGGAGCAGGCGAGTGGGATCAGAGGGAGCCTGAGCCGGAGGCTCCCGGCAGGCAGCACCGCATGCCCAGCCCTGACGTGCGCCGCACGGGGGACGGGGCTACAGGACGCATTCTATGGCTCTTTCAGGGCAAACGAGAGCAGCCGGGCGGCCCCAGGCCTGCGGAGGGGCCAGTCGGCGCCAAGCGCTCACCCCAATCTGGAGCCCAGCAACCCTTGCCCACTGCCTGGTCAGACACGTGGGCAACACAGCCCCACACAACACGGCCAGGCAGCAGCCAAAGGCGAGACACGAGTCAGCACCGCATTCTCCAAAGCACCGAGAATGTGCGCAGCTGTCCCGAGTGGAAGATGCCTCTCCGGCTACACACGACACCCACAGGGACACCACAGGAGAAGGGGGGCCACCCCACAGGCTTCCTCCAGGCCTCACGCCCTTGGATGGCCCCCTTGGGAGCAAGACGCGGCCAGTGAGGACCGTCCCCGAGAGGGGTGCCTGGGCCGGAGGAGCAGCAGCTCTGAGCTCCCTGCGGAGCAGGGGGGGAAGAGGAGCTGAGGGCAGCCTCGGGCAGCAGCCCTCAAGACACTCAGCCCCTCCAAGCCCCCCAGGGCGGATCCTGAGATGGTCACAGTCTTGTGAGAGACCCTGGGCAGAGGACCTGTGACCCTGGCCCGTGAAAGCGGAGATTAGACAACACTGTTAGAGGGAATCAGCGTTTGGGGTGACCTGTCACTGAGCCACAGATAACCAGCACAATCCTATTCAAACCGGTTTTTTATAACACGCGTGCTTCATGTTTTAGAAAAAAGCCGTCGAGAAGTCAGGGCCTGATTAAAGGGAGAGGAGGACTCGTCCGTCTGCATCTGAGGACGAGTGGCCTGCCCTCAGACAGTGCTGGCGAGCACCCGTGGCCACCCTGAGCCGGGCTCCCACCCCAAGGCGGCTCCGTGAGCCCCTACTCACGTCTTCATCCTGACTCGGATGGATCAGCTCCACGAGTCTCTGAATGGTCTTCTGTTCATTAAGCCACTGAAAGGGAAACGGAGGCATGTCAGTGACTGCTCACATCTGACTGAATGGAAGGGAAGTCCAGGCTCTATAGCACAGACACCTCACCGCATCGGCGTGTACCCAGGCCCAGCAGGCACAGGCAGTGGCCGAGTTCTGGAGTGACCCGAAGATGCCAAGAGGAGGGAGGCCCCGTCCACACGCGCCCGTGGTTCACTTGAGCACACGTAACTCTGCTCACAGGACACCCCCGCAGCAGAGCCAGGAGACCCCTGCCGGGGCCTGGGGGTGCGCTCCCGCACACAGCCTAGCTGCTCCTGGCGGCACTTGGGCCTTCCAGGGCAGCCTGGCTCCTCCACGCACTTCCTTATCCACAACAGGCCCCGCGTGTCCCGGGCAGGGCTCCCGCCAGCTTCTAACAGCGCTGACGTTCACGCTGTGCTAACCAAGCCACAAAAGCCACTACAGTTCATTCTTGGTGGGCGGCTGCTCCGTAAGGAAATGAGCTATGAACCTAAGAGTGGCAACCGTCAATGCCAGGAGCTGGAGCCTGGCCAGGAGGCCCGACGGTTTACTCACCTTACTTTAAATTACAAACACAACCTGCCGATCAACAGCTAACAGTGACTAGCACAGATCTCCTGGGCTCCCCGGCTGAAGACCCTCTCTTTTCTGGGAAGCCCAGGGAGCTGTGGGGGGCGCCTCACTGCAAGAGCATCAGGACAGACACAGGCACGGGCGGCAGGACCGACAGCAGGCCAACTCCAGTCTGCGCGACCTCTTTATGTGGAGCCCGGAAGGCGAGTGCTTCCTCTCGGGCAGGCGCCTGGGCGCAGGACGAGCGCCCAACAGAGCCCTGGCAGACCCCTGGAGGGGAGGCGCAAGCAAGGCAGCCCCCTTCTGCTCTGCTCATGAATGGACCGAGGCAAGACAAGAGGAAAGGTGCCGAGGACAGACTCCAACACAAGCCGCCATGAGAACCTCTGAGGGCCCAGCCAGGAGGGAAGGTCCTGCTGGGTGGAAAGGTGGGCGCTGGGCATCCCAGGGCTGCCCCGCCAAACCCCGCCGCCCTATGCCAGGCGCTTAGTCCACACGCAGAGAAGCTGCAGACGGCACACACGGGGAGGAGGGCCCACACACTCACGTGCAGGACTTCCTGCCGGAGCCCCGCAGGCTCCACGCAGCTGACCAGGCGCAGCAGCAGATCCATGAGGGCCGACGTGCCGATGTGCTTCAACACCAGGCTGATGAACTCGTCCTTCTTCCTCAGAAACGCAATCACCTGCAACCAGATGGGCCCTGAGAGGCGAGCAGGGCAGGCCCTGACCCTAGGCAACACTGTCTTCCCCCGAGAACTGCCACAGAAAGATGTATGTCCAGCAACACTGAGCAGAAACAATGGAAAGACGTGGGAAGAGTTGTAAGAAAGATGCCCTCAGTGACAGGCAGAGACCTGAACACACACAAGTCCAGAAGGCAGTGGGGAGCCTGAGAGGGCCCTGGGCTGGCAGAATTTCCCCCACACTGAGCCTGGGCACCAAGGGGGCCCAAACACCTGAGTGAGAGGGCAGAGTGTCCGCCCCATGTGCACCACCCCAGGGTTCCCCAGAAGTGACCAGTGCAGACAGGGCTGACAGTCCCTGACACGACTCGCAAATCCAGAAAGCTGACAGGTCCCATAGATGGCAGAAGGCACAGGACTGAGCTTTTGGAAAAGGAGGGTGGAGGGGCGGCTGGTGGCTGGCCGAGCACAGAGGGCCAGGAGGGGCCCACGCAGAGGCCTCCTTGGCCACTGAAATAAGGGGCCTGTGAGTTCAGGCCCCTGCACTGAGGCAGACCCAGGGCTCTACTGGGGCCATGGGGACACGCAGGAGGCAGGGGGTCCCAACCGTCCTCATTCTGGAAGTGAAGCAGGGAGGAGAGGAAGGAGGAGGGAGAGAGGGAAGAGAGGCGATGGGGAGCGGGGGGACTGGTATTTGAAAAGAGAGAAACAGGAGGCAGCAGAGACGGCTCCAGGAACACCCCTGAGCACCTACAGACACTGTCACAAGAGCACGTCAGGAACAAGTTTATGCCAAATTCTGTAAATCTGAAAAGATAAATTTCTTTGAGAAACACACTTGAGTAAACGGACAAAAAAAAAAAAAAAGGAGTTCTAGAGGGTCAAAAGAAACAAAATGTATAACTAAAACCTTCCCCATACAGAAAACTTCAGACTGCAAGGGCTTTACTAGAGAATTCTGTCAAACATTTGAAGAAACATATCCCAGTCTTATGCAGGACTCCCCCTGCATAAACAGGGGAACATAAAGTGAGAGAATATGCCCCATATCATTGTATGAGGACATAAAATCTTGATTCCAAAACTTGCTGAGGGCACTTTAAGAACAGGCAGTGATGGAAGGACCCACTATGGCACACTCTGCTCAGCGCTCTCTAACGGCCCGTGCGGGTAAAGAATCCGCACACTGCTTTGCTGTGCGCCTGAAACCAACACAACACTTCAAACCAACTATCCCCTTATAAAGGAAATTATAAGCCAATCTCACTGATGACAACAGATAAAAAATTCTTTTAAAAAAAAGCAATATGAAAAAAAGTATAACGTATCACCGTTAAGTTGAATGTGTTCCAGAAAATCGACAATTATCTCAGTAAAGTTTCTCGATAAAAAAGATACTGTTCAGAACAACATGAAAATATAAAGCACCTAAGAATAAACATAACGAAAAATCTGTAAGACTGATACCCTGAGAACGAGGTTACTGAGAGAAATTTTAAAAGCCCCAACTTCTCAGCTTTTTACTACGGTACAAAAGCAGCCAGAAGTAATAGGTAAATAAATGAGAGCAGCTGTGCTTCAGAATTTTTTTTTTTACAAAAACAGGTGGCAGGTTTGTTTTGACCTGTGGGCAGTAATTAGCCAACCTCAATCTATAGGCAACACAAGAGAATATATAACAACAGAAGAGAAGACCCTACACATGGACACCACCAGATGGTCAACACCGAAATCAGATTGATTATATTCTTTGCAGCCAAAGATGGAGAAGCTCTATACAGTCAGCAAAAACAAGACCGGGAGCTGACCGTGGCTCAGACCATGAACTCCTTATTGCCAAATTCAGACTGAAATTGAAGAAAGTAGAGAAAACCACTAGACCATTCAGGTGTGACCTAAATCAAATCCCTTATGATTATACAGTGGAAGTGAGAAATAGATTTAAGGGCCTAGATCTGATAGACAGAGTGCCTGATGAACTATGGAATGAGGTTCATGACATTGTACAGGAGACAGGGATCAAGACCATCCCCATGAAAAAGGAATTCAAAAAAGCAAAATGGCTGTCTGAGGAGGCCTTACAAATAGCTGTGAAAAGAAGAGAGGCAAAAAGTAAAGGAGAAAAGGAAAGATATAAGCATCTGAATGCAGGGTTCCAAAAGAATAGCAAGAAGAGATACGAAAGCCTTCTTCAGTGATCAATGCAAAGAAATAGAGGAAAACAACCAAATGGGAAGGACTAGAGATCTCTTCAAGAAAATTAGAAATACCAAGGGAACATTTCATGCAAAGATGGGCTCGATAAAGGACAGAAATGGTATGGACCTAACAGAAGCAGAAGATATTAAAAAGAGGTGGCAAGAATACACAGAAGAACTGTGCAAAAAAGATCTTCATGACCCAGATAATCACGACGGTGTGATCACTCATCTAGAGCCAGACATCCTGGAAAGTGAAGTCAAGTGGGCCTTAGGAAGCATCACTACAAACAAAGCTAGTGGAGGTGATGGAATTCCAGTGGAGCTGTTTCAAATCCTGAAAGATGATGCTGTGAAAGTGCTGCACTCAATACACCAGCAAATCTGGAAAACTCAGTAGTGGCCACAGGACTGGAAAAGGTCCGTTTTCATTCCAATCCCAAAGAAAGGCAATGCCAAAGAATGCTCATACTACAGCACAATTTCACTCATCTCACATGCTAGTAAAGTAATGCTCAAAATTCTCCAAGCCAGGCTTCAGCAATACGTGAACCGTGAACTCCCTGATGTTCAAGCTGGTTTTAGAAAAGGCAGAGGAACCAGAGATCAAATTGCCAACATCCGCTGGATCATGGGAAAAGCATGAGAGTTCCAGAAAAAAATCTGTTTCTGCTGTATTGACAATGCCAAAGCCTTTGACTGTGTGGATCACAATAAACTGTGGAAAATTCTGAAAGAGATGGGAATACCAGACCACCTCACCTGCCTCTTGAGAAATGTGTCTGCAGGTCAGGAAGCAACAGTTAGAACTGGACATGGAACAACAGACTGGTTCCAAATAAGAAAAGGAGTCCGTCAAGGCTGTATATTGTCACCTTGCTTATTTAACTTCTATGCAGAGTACATCATGAGAAACACTGGGCTGGAGGAAGCACAAGCTGGAATCAAGATTGCCAGGAGAAATATCAATAACCCCAGATATGCAGATGACACCACCCTTATGGCAGAAAGTGAAGAAGAACTAAAGAGCCTCTTGATGAAAGTGAAAGAGGAGAGTGAAAAAGGTGGCTTAAAGCTCAACATTCAGAAAACTAAGATCAAAGCATCCGGTCCCATCACTTCATGGGAAATAGGTGGGGAAACAGTAGAAACAGTGGCTGACTTTACTTTTCTGGGCTCCAAAATCACTGCAGATGGTGACTGCAGCCATGAAATGAAAAGATGTTTACTCCTTGAAAGGAAAGTTATAACCAACCTAGACAGGATATTAAAAAGCAGAGACATTACTTTGCTGAGTAAGGTCCGTCTAGTCAAGGCTATGGTTTTTCCTGTGGTCATGTATGGATGTGAGAGTTGGACCACAAAGCAAGCTGAGCGCCGAAGAATTGATGCTTTTGAACTATGGTACTGGAGAAGACTCTTGAGAGTCCCTTGGACTGCAAGGAGATCTAACCAGTCCATCCTAAAGGAGATCAGTCCTGAATATTCATTGGAAGGACTGATGTTGAAGCTGAAACTCCAATACTTTGGCCACCTGATGCAAAGAGGTGATTCATTTCAAAAAACCTGATGTTGGGAAAGATTGAGGGCAGGAGAAGGGCACGACCGAGGACGAGATGGTTGGATGGCATCACCGACTCGATGGTCATGGGTTTGGGTGGACTCTGGGAGTTGGTGAAGGACAGGGAGGCCTGGCGTGCTGTGGTCCATGGGGTCACAAAGAGTCAGACATGACTGAGAGACTGAACTGAATTGAAAACAACAAAGTTTCTAAAAAATAATACAGAGTATCTTTATGATTTTGAAGTAGATAAAAGTTTAGCAGACAAAACAAACAAAAAAACCAACCATAAATAAAGAGTTAAGACGTGCACTACCTGAAAATTAGATCTTCTGTTCCTTAAAAAAATACAATTAAGAGAGTAGAAACCAAAAAAGAAAAACCGAAAAAGACCAGTAAACAGAGTAGAAAACGATGTTTGCAACACAAAATCAACAAA
This sequence comes from Oryx dammah, assembly GCF_014754425.2. Lineage (NCBI taxonomy): Eukaryota > Metazoa > Chordata > Mammalia > Artiodactyla > Bovidae > Oryx > Oryx dammah. The sequence continues at coordinate 352,206 of NW_024070213.1, forward strand.
GGGAGAATTCCCTGGCAATCCAGTGGTTCGAACTCGAGATTCCACTGCTAAGGGCATAGGTTCAATCTCTGGTCGGGGAATAAAGATCTGGTAAGCTAAGTGGCACAGCCGAAAAAAAATCAGAGGACTTGTATCCACAAAATAGACAATTCATACAAATGAAAAGGAAACAGAGAGGCTGAAAGAAAATGGGCAAGAGATCTCACACAAGAAATATCCAAATGGCCGATTAATGTACAAAAAGGTGCTCATCCTCAGTAGTCACCAAAGTGATGCAACCTAAAGCCGCAACGCTGTTGTCTGCAGCTATCAGAAAGGCTCAAGTGAGCCGACTGACCACAGCAAAGGCTGGAGAGCAAGTGCAGCAGCAGGAACCGTGCCCTGCTGCTGGGACTGCAAGCGGCCTCAAGCACCTCACTTCAGCCACTCACGCTGCCCACCTGACGTGACACCAGGAGAAAGAAGTCCTCGTGCTTCAGAGACTCACACTGCAGTGCTTACAGAACCGACAACGCTGTCTGGGGTTCGTTCTGAAACTGCGCCCCAGGGACGGTGAGCTGGGGCAGGAGATGAAAGAGCGACACGCCGGCTCCTGGAGCAGGCGCCGGGCACGGGCGCCTGCACACCGCGCAGCCGTTCCGGGACGGGTGCGGTGTGCGGCGCCGAAGCGGGCCAGGGCAGTGTGGGGCAGGCGCACGCGTCGCTCCCAGAAGAACTGCGCTCCAGCTGCATGAGGTGAGTTCACCCCATACTCTACAGCAACCTACAACTGGGCATTCCTTTTATTTTTTGGCCGCACCACGTGGCTTACAGGATCTTAGTTCGCCAACCATGTCACCTACAGTGGACACACAGAGTCCTATCCATTGGACAGAGGAGAACTTCCTTTTGTTTTGAAATAATAAGTGCCCTAGACACAAAGAAGTGACCCCCAGGTGGCACCAGTGGTAAAAAGTCCGCCCATCAATGCAGGAGACACAGATTCCACCCCTGAGTCAGGAAGATTCCCCAGAGCAGGAGATGGCTACCAGTCCAGTATTCTCGCCTGGAAAATCCCATGGACAGAGGAGGCTGGCTATGGTCCATGGGCTTGCAGAGAGCTGGGCACGACTGAGCACATGGGCGCGGTATGAACAGACACCCGACGCCCACACAGATGCATCAGCAGGAACCCGACAGCCCCCCCACGGCCCAGGCACGGCCTGGCCCTCACAGTGGGGGCGGCCAGCGAGAGGACTGCCGGCCTCGCCTGGGGCCCTGTGCACTCGCGGGGATGGCGCAGCGCTGCTCGTCCAGAGCAGGCCAGCGGCCCTCTCTCGGGAAGACAGCTTCTTCACCCACCCCAGCTCCCACAGCAGCAGCCGTACGGCTCCTGGTGTGTCCCTCGGAGCAGTCAGAACCCGCCTCCACGCGACGGCTGACGGCATGCTCGGCATCAGCCAAGCCTCCTTCCCAAATCGCGCAGGCTGGGCGGATGATTACCTGTTCAGTTTTTCTTGCAATGAGATTACCGATGGTCTTGCTGAAGAAACTGGCGAGCAGAGGATTGAGGGGTGGCTCACGGTCCAGGAAGTTGTAAAGAACGTTCAGCAAAGTCTCATCCCCTCCCAGCCTGTCGTTGATTTGTGGCACGTCGCACGTCAGTAGCTCGCAGGCTGTGTTCGGGTATCTGCAGGGGCACAGAGCAACAGCTGGGTGTGAACTGGACTTCTCCACTGCTTAGGAAGCTGCTCAACAGTCTTCTCTCAGTCGTCCTTCCCTTTCCACACCCTGCTCACCCCTACACGCCGACCAGCACAGACCCGGCCTGCTCCCAAACTGAAGAGGCCCCGCGTCGCAGCCTAGGATGCAGCGCCAGGGCGTGTGGTATGCCAGTTAGTATTCAGAAATGCTGTCTCACTGCACCTCACTGTGGACTACACCGGCTATCTTGCTGTCTACACTGTTTGCTGAACCCAGGGTAGGCAAGGCGTGAACGGGGAAGCTGGAAGAAAGCTCAAGGAGCTGTAGGAACGGCAGACGCATTTACTCCTTCCTGACTGGCACGGCTGCCGCAGCGGCAGACACACGGCGGTCTCTCCTCTTGCTGGTGACCCAGCGGGCAGTCGTAATGCAGCCGTGACGTACCGTAACCCGGAGGCCAGGGCTTTTCAGGTGGAGGTTATGTATGTTTACAGAATACAAGTGGCCCATGGCCAAGTGGGTACATCGTGCCGTGCATGTGCAGTAAGTGACCTCAGCTGCTACACAACCGTGAGTTTACAAAACCTGGGGGACAGGGCTGGGGTGAGAGAGCCTGGCCACTGCCATTTTGGCTAATTGGCTACTTCTCTACAAATATCAATCTCTGTTAAAATGTATTATTCCTTTGATAAAAATGATCGGACACAACACAGTCCTGATCCCAGCATGTATCACCTTGTACCACTGTGCTCCCTGCCTGACCCTCTCACAGACACGGGCCCTGGACAGGCCTACCCAACGCCATGCAGCACCCAGAGCCCGCCCGCCACGCAGTGCAGTGATAAGGCCTGGCACCACACGCAGCGTGGGACCTGCTGTGTAGCCTCAGGCACGTGACTGAGTCTCTCTGAGCCTGAGCTGCCGCAGCCAAACATGGGGGCTGAGAGCCCACCCTCCCCAAGGCTGTGCATAAAGCAGAGCAGAGCCTGGCACATGGTCAGCCCTGGATCAAGGACAGCCGCAGCGACCTCCAGCTCCCGGAAGCCACCCAGAGGGTCCCAAACTAAGGTGCTCACTGTGGGTCAGCTAGAGGGGTCTGGGGTTAAGAGGCTCCAGAGAAAACAGCTGATGGCGCGCACAGCCATCCAAGTGCAGAAGGGGCGGAAGCAGGGCCATCAGCGTGGCTGTGGGGCAGGTGCTCCTGTTAGCCCAGGGGGCAGAGGCCCCACGGGGGCCCAGATGATGCTTTCGAACTACGGTGCTGGAGAACACTCTAGAGAGTCCCTGGAGACCAAGGACATCAAACCAGTTAATCATAAAGGATATCAATCCTGAATATTCATTTGAGGGACTGACAATGAAGCTCCAATACTTTGGTCACCTGATGCGAAGAGCTGACTCACTGGAAAAAGACCTTGATGCTCGGAGAGATTGAGGCCGGAGGAGAAGGGGACGACAGAGGATGAGACGGTTGGATGGCATCACTGACTTGACATGAGTTTGAGCAAACTCCTGGAGACAGTGAAGGACAAGGAAGCCTAGCGTGCTGCAGTCCACAGGGTCACAAAGAGTCAGACACCACCGAGGGAGGGAACAAACACACACCTCCCCCAAGTTACGAAGGGCAGGTTCAAACAGTAGCTGACAAAGAAGGGAGTGGCAGTCAAGAAACAATGGTACAGCCCTGGGACAGGGTCCTTAATGTTGTTCCCTCGCTCAGTCGCGTCCTCCTCTTTGCAACCCCAACAACTGCAGCATGCCACGCCTCCCTGTCCTTCATCACCTCCCGGAGTTGGTTCAAACTCATGTCCATTGAGTTGGTGATGCCATCAAACCATCTCATCCTCTGTCGTCCCCTTCTCCTCCTGCCTTCAATCTTTCCCAGCATCAGGGACTTTTCCAGTTAGTTGGCTCTTCCCATCAGGTGGCCAAAGTACTGAAGCTTCGGCTTCAAGTGTCAGTCCTTCCAATGAATATTCAGTCTTCATATCCTCCAGGATTGACTGGTTGGATCTCCTTGCTGTCCAACGGACTCTCAAGAGTCTTCTCCAGCACCATAGTTCAAAGACATCAGTTCTCCAGCACTCAAACACAACTGAGCAACTTCACTCTCACTTTCCACTTTCATACACTGGAGAAGAAAAATGGCAACCCACTCCAGTGTTCTTGCCTGGAGAATCCCAGGGACAGCAGAGCCTGCTGGGCTGCTGTCTATGGGGTCGCACAGAGCTGGACACAACCAAAATGACTTAGCAGCAGCAGCCTTTTTATTGTCCAGCTCGCAGAACTTATACATGACTACCGGGAAAACCATAGCTTTGACTAGACGGACCTTTACAGGCAAAGTAATGTCTCTGCTTTCTAATATGCTTTGTAGGTTGGTCACTGCTTTTCTTCCAAGGAGCAAGCATCTCCTGCTAAAGGGATACACACAACAATACCTTTGAGCTCTTCAGCAGAACTAAGCTCCCTCCACCCACCCCCAGACGGATGACAGTAACTTCAGGCTGAGCCCAAGATTCCTGGAGCTCTGCCGTTACCTCATCACCAACCAAAGAGAAGAAAGCACCACATCCCGCAGCCCTCACCTCAAATTTGCCTATAAGCTTCTCCCCTAAAACTACTGGGGAGTTCGGGGTTTGGGGGCACTGATGCCAAGCAGGGCCCTCTAGGTCTCCCAGGCAAGGAGGCCTTTTTGTCCCCCATTTCCTTTATTTATTTTTTTTCCCCATTTCCTTTAGACAAAGCATCAATTCTTGGCTCAGTAGTAAAGAATCTGCCTGCTGACACAAAAGACGCAGGTTCAATTCCTAGGCTGGAAAGATCCTCTGGAGAAACAAATGGCAACCCACTCCAGTATTCTTGCATGGAAAATTCCATGGACAGAGGAGCCTGGTGGGCTTTAGTCCATGGGGTCTCAAAGAGTCAGACATGACTGAGTGCGCGCACACAGCCTTCTTATAGACAAGACTGCAGCTTCCATGCCCTTCTTTGAGTTCCAAAAGGCAGAACAGTTACTAATCAGAGGAGCAGCAGCCAGGAAACCACGTGAAGCAAGACTAAAGGGTCCAGAGAGGCCCATAAAAGATTAGGGGACGACCACCCACTCTGCACACTGACTCTGACCTTGTCAGCAACCCCACTCCTTAGAAACTGCAGAATAAAGAATGCAAGACTGTTTCGGCTCTGGTCCTTATCACAGACCCCTGCCTGACTACATCATCTCTCCCAACTCACCAGGAAGTGGGGGCACAGTCCCTGAGGCATCAGCCTATTTAGTGTTCCCCTTTTGCCTGGCAAAGTAATAAAGCCATTTCCCTGGTGGCTCAGACGGTAAAGAATCTGCTATAGGGTCCAGCCAGCTCGCTCCGGCTCGCTCCGGCCCGGGGCCGCCCCGTCCCGCCCCGCCCCCGCCGGCCGGGGTGCTCAAGGTGCCGCGCGGAGACCCTCTGCACCCGTGCGAACATGGCGCTGCGCGCGGTGTGGAGCGTGCGGGCCGCGGTCTGCAGCCTGCGCGCCATCTCGGCACTCAGCGCGCCCTGCTCGCTGCGGCCCTGGGGACTGCGACCCGGTGCCGTCCGGACGCTGCGCACCGGCCCTGCTCTGCTGTCGGTGCGGAAATTCACAGAAAAACATGAATGGGTAACAACAGAAAATGGTGTTGGAACAGTGGGAATCAGCAATTTTGCACAGGAAGCTTTGGGAGATGTTGTTTACTGTAGTCTGCCTGAAGTTGGGACAAAGTTGAACAAACAAGAGGAGTTTGGTGCTTTGGAAAGTGTGAAAGCTGCTAGTGAACTCTATTCTCCTCTATCAGGAGAAGTAACTGAAATTAATAAAGCTCTAGCAGAAAATCCAGGACTTGTCAACAAGTCTTGTTATGAAGATGGTTGGCTGATCAAGATGACATTCAGTAACCCTTCAGAACTAGATGAACTAATGAGTGAAGAAGCATATGAGAAATACATAAAATCTATTGAGGAGTGAAAATGGAACCCCTAAATAAACTACTTTGAAACAA
>NW_024070213.1:358009-389986 GCF_014754425.2 Oryx dammah
AAACAAAAAAAAAAAAAAAAAGAATCTGCTATAATGCAGGAGACCAGGTTTGATCCCTGGGTTGGGCAGATCCCCTGGAGAAGGGAACGGCTCCCCACTGCAGGATTCTTGCCTGGAGAATCCCATGGACAGAGGAGCCTGGTGGGCTACAGTGCACGGGGTCGGACACGGCTGAGCGAGTAACACTTTCACTTTCTGTTCCTTCTCCTCCACAACTGTGTCTTCATATTTCTGTTTGGCAATGGTGCACAGAGAGCCAACATTTTGGCAACAGCACAAGCCACCATTCTTGCTTAGCCCCACAGTGAAACACGTTTCTCTGCTCCAGTCTCTGACGTCTCAGTGTGGCCTCACAGTGCTTCGAGCATAGGAGCCTGGGTTCTCTAACGCTCAGAGAGGCCTGGATGCAAACAGTGGCCCCCAGGCAGGTCCTCATTGCAGCTGAGACTCCCTGGTTTTGTTCACTTTGTTTTGTATTTATTTATTACTAATTTCTCCCAAACACTTTGACTATAAAGTTCTCCTGGATTATTGATGCCACTTCTGAGATCCCCGTCCTGACCCAGGGGATAAAGTCCTGGGAAACCGCAGAGCAACAGAGTTAGAAAAAGGCCGTAGGATGCCCCTGAGGAAAACTAGGGGCCTGTGGCTTCAGATCTCTCAGCAGCAGGGCCGGAGACAGGAAGGGAAGGTGTGAGTGAGCCGAGCGGACGTCTCCGTGAACACAGTCCGCCCCGGGCCTGGAAGCCTCGCGGGGGCCCTCCCTCCGTCAGAGCCGCCACCCTCAACGGCGAGCTGTGAGGGGACTCAGGACGGGAGTGCACAGGACGCTGCCAAGACAGCTGCGGGGCAGGGCAGAAGAGCAAGCGGGGAGCCCAGACCCCGCACCTTCCCAGGCACAGAGAGGCGCTCAATCCGCAGCGTGAGTCGTCTGCTCTTCTTTAATGAACAGCAATCTTCTGAAGTTCTGACTACCTGGTCTTTGTTGGAAAAACTCCTACACATTTTGGCTCCTCACTCGCCTCTTCAGAGGCGTCCCTGAGTGATCTGGGAGTCCTCTCCCCAGGGTTTAAAGTCTTCAGAGAGTCCGCCAAGTAAAACGTAATTCTCAGCTTTTAAGTTGTGCCCTTTTTTTCAGTTGACAAAGACAACCCTGGAGTCTTCAAAACGACAGGAGAACCACGTCCAGCCTGGATGTGACCCGGCAGAGCCAGCCCGAGAGAAAAGGGTACACTCAGGAGGCTGTCAGAGAACAGAATTCGCCAGGGGCAGCAAGCGAAAGAGAGAAAAACGAACCCCAGGAACACAGGAGGGGCCGCAGCAAGAAAAGCAAACCCCAGAAACACAGGAGGGGCCGCAGCAATCACCGGATGAGCAAGCAGAGTCCAGGGCCGTCACGGCGGAGGCTCCCGGGGCCTCTGCACGCCTCTCTGTGGCCCGCCCGGCTGCTCCCCAGGTGCTCCCCAGGGCTCAGCGTCCTCCTCGCACTGCCCTGCAGGACGGGGTGGGGGTGCGGGGAGCCCTTCCTGGGCTGCCGGGCCCAGCCCTGCTCCCCACAGGCAGGCAGGTCTGTGACTTGGGAAGAGGAAGCCCTCCCCCACCCATCGCCACACCACCGCGTCAGAAACAAGTGTGAGCTTGGCATCCACCTGCGGACTCTTTATCGTCTCGTTTCTCAAATGGTCCAAAGCTCAGCAGGCAGACTGCACGGGAGCCTTAAGAAAGAGCCAGAAGCATCCTCAGGAATCTTGGGCCAGCTCCCGGCCCTGGGCTGCTGTACAGGGCCTCACCTGCACGGAGCTCCTCTGGCATTAGCAGAGAGCCGACCACTCAGGGTGGCCCCCTGGGCCCCGTGGCTCAGAGGCACCCCTACTTCCTGGACAGATCTCTGCATAATGCAGCCTGCAGCCAGCAGGCTGCCGCGGCCGTCAGGACAGCCACAGGAGCAGCCGTCCGGAGGCTGAGATGAGGGGGCTCCTGCCTGCCGCACTCACGCCCAGCTCACCAGGCGCTGCTGCACACCCCGAGGGCCCCACGGAGTGGCTCGACAGAGACCCACGGCTCAGAGCCTGAAACAGGTCCAATCTGTACCCTCAGCACCTCTGAAAAATCATCCTGACTCCACACCCTCCTCCAGCTACTACCTCATCCATCTACCCAGCCTATTTCTCTTTTCAAAAAGGACATTTAATTTTAACTAAAAGCAAACTAATCTTTAATAAGCAAGTTAATTTTAAAATTAACTTTTAAATTTAAAAGGTTCCACTTTTTTTTAAACAGGTGACATGCAAACATGCTTTAACGACTCAGCATGACCAGGCTCCTGAGGAAGAGCCCCCATCCCCACTCGCAGGCCACACTGCTGAGACTGTCACCACAGCCTCTTGTGGTACCTTCTCTACTATTCACCACCATGTTTCCCAATAAAACACAAACAGACATCTTCAGCAATTGCAGACATCACGAACCGACCTCCTGTGTGACGCTGGAGCTCTCACATCATCCGGCCCAGCGGCTCCACTGCCCTCTCCCTGCCTCTATAAAATTATACCACAATTCTTCGTTAAATCCCTATCTGGGGCTGCCCTTTTTGTATACACATGCAAACACTGTCCCACCTGCTTACTTGTGCGTGTCCCTGCCCAGAGCGGCAGGTTTCCTTGTCGCCTTGTCTGTGCTCGCCGACTGCCGTCTCCTCCAACTCTGACTGTGAAGCCCTCCCGGCCTCCTCTGCCGTGCTGGGACCCTCCACCCAGAAGCACAACCAGCCAGCCGGTCCTCCTGCCCTCCCACTGCTGCCAGCGCCTCCGACAGGCCTTGCTCGAGCAGCAACAGGACCCACTCGAAAGCAAAAGAGTTAGAGGAATGGGGTCACTAACGGCGACGCGGAGGTTAGACCAGGCGCATCTCAGGAGATGGCCTGACGGGCTCTGACGCGCCCCGGCTGCTCCATGAGCAAGCCCCTACCTCTCTCTGGAGCACTCCAGTCAGACGGGAGTGCAGACCACAGCCCCAACGCCCCCGCCCTCGTCGGCTCATCTTGCTTTATTTGCCTCCTGAGTCAGCAAAGACGTTCTACAGAGGGTCAGAGAATAACTATTTTAGAAGGCCTATGTTGTCACAGCCAACAGGTCATGGGTGTATCCAACAAGACTTCACTGATGGACAATGAAATGTGAATTTTGCCATTTTCAGGTAAATAAATACAATTTTTTCACTTTTTTCCCAACCATTTTAAAATGTAAAACCATTCTCAGCTGACAGGTCCTACAAAAACAGTATCTGACCTCAGCCGTAACTCCCTAGCCCGTTCTAAGACGCGACCACACACGCCGACCCCAGCGGGACCCGTGAGAAGCTGCGGGCAGCCTGTCTGCCCTGACTCCCCGTGCCACCAAGCCCTGCTCCCGCACGTCCCCGCACCTGAGTGGGACCCGAGCGGCGCCCTCCGAGTCGGAGGCCAGTGCTGGGTCCTTCCCACCCCCGAGGCCCCACCGCTCACACTGCTCTGTCCGCAGCCAGCCCCAGTCCCAAGGCCTCACTCGGCCCCCTCTGTCATCTCCCAACGTCACAGCTCTGAGACCAGTCGGGACAACGAAGGGCACAGCGTGTCCCCTCCAGGCAGAAGGCCTCGTGGTCCAGCGGCCACGTGCCGCCCGTCACTGGGGACTGCCCCCTTCACCAGGCCAAGCGCACACGTCGGCCCCTGTCAGGGCTCAGCCATTTTCCAGCATTTCCCCAAAACGCTTCCACGCGTCGCACTGCTGCTCGCTATATCCCAGGGTGAGGAATCACACGCAGGGATCCCAGACCTTAAACATCACAGACACAACGCCCACCAGCGGCCCTTCTCACACGTCGGGTGGGTCAACGTTCACAGTCAGCCGCTCCCTTCGAAAGCTCAGCCCCGGCCGTCCTCAAGCCCCACCCGCTGCCCCGAGCGCGGCCCAGCCCGGTACGCACTTGAAGCGGGCCCTCTCCTCCAGGTCCAGGGCTGGGTCCTGAGTCACGAGGCCCACCAGCTCCTCCATGCTCTGCCGCCGGCACAGGAAGTCCAGCAGCTTCCGGTTCTGGGCCTTGCACTCCTGCAGGATGTCTTCTCCGTCCATCAGCTCCCGCAGCGTCACACCTTCCTTATCCAGCAGCTTGTCAACGTGTGACGTGGCGCTCAGGTCAAACTTCCAGAACATGGTGCTGGCCACAGAGCTGCAAGCAGAGAAGAGGGTCACGTCCCCGAGCCTGTGCACACCGGCCTCAGCTGCCCTGCAGCGAGTCCCACACCCACACTGGCCTCAGCCACCCTGCGGCGAATCCCAAGCCCACGCTGGCCGGCCCAGGCAGCAGGGGGTGCCCCCATGGGCCGCCCCCGCCTCCTCCCCTCACCGGAGCTCCTGCTCACAGCCCCGGGCCTGAGGCTGCAGAGGCCTGTCCCCGTGTCAGACAGCGAATACTCCTCCACCCAGAGAGTTCACGACTCACATGCCTTAGTTTTCTGTGCACCATCTTTGAAAAAGCTTTCTGGTTGAGGAGAGACAGCCCCTCCTGTGCAGCCACCTCTTAAGAGCAGCAGAGCGTTTCCAGGAGGGCATCTCCAGCCTGCAGGCTGACCCCCCAAGGCTCCCCGCTGCTGCGGGCCCATAGGCCAGGAGACCCCTTCCTCTGCTTTCATCATCCCAGCGCCAGGGACCAGGGGCCAGGCAAGCAGAAGCCGCCCACATAGCTTAAAGCCCACCAAAAAAGTATCCAAGCAAGCTGGCCCTAAGCTGCTCCCCCTGCCCGGCCTCGCCGTTCACGTGGAAACCCCACAAGGGCCACAGCCTCAGCCCCCCGCTCCCCCTCCTGACCCCGGGCTTCCCTACTCGGCCCCGCTGAGGTCGGGGCCGCCCATCTCCAGGACCCAGGAGGGCAACAAGCTTTGCTCTCCTGTCTCTCCACCGATGCCCTGACCTCCCTGCACCCCACCCATCCCTTGCTGGATGGCCAGGGCTGCCCCTGAAGCCCCGCCTCCGCCTGCACACTGAGGCTCTACACTCCCCACCTCGGGCCCTCGTCCAGCAGCCCTCAGGCCGCAGCCCCACCCCGTCTCCAGGCCTGGCTCTCTGTGCCTGGACTATGCCAGGTCTGGCCACTCACCAAGTCCCTGTGGCAGTCTGTGAGCCTAGGCTGGTTTGCAGCAAAGTTTTCTGCGTTAGATACAAAATGAAAAACCTAAGCCTGTACTTTTAAAAAATTCATCAATTCTTTATTTTTGCGTTGTTGCACTGGGTCTCAGTTGCCTTTCTCTCCTGCCTCTTCCCTCTGCGGTGGCTTCCCTTGCTGCGGAGCACGGGCGCTACCTCCTCGGGCGCCAGCAGCTGCCGCGCGCAGAGCCGAGAGAGCGGGCTCAGCGGTGTGTTAGGCTCAGCTGCTCTTCCACATGTGGGACATTCCCGGACTAGGGACCAACCCTGTGGACCCTGCACTGGCAGGCGGGCTCTCATCCACTGTACCACCAGGGAAGTCCTCAAAGTCTGTATCTTTCACCAAGTTAAACCTCTATTTGAGATTACGAATCTTTTCAGTGTTAAATCACTATCTACAAAATCATGATGATAACAGACGGGGGATTTATCTGATCTAATATTTTCATTTAGAAGAGTAAAGGACTCCCCACAAGACAGGAAGCCCTAGTGTGTGTGTGAAGCGCACCTCTCAGAACCCCACGACACCGGCCCCTCAGCTGCCCAGCCACGCCCTCCACAGCCTCCCGTCTTGGCTGCATTCAACTCCCTTGCGCGAAACACAGACACCTTCATGTTCCTCTCAGGTCGGCGTTAAAGCCTGTCTGGCCCCAAATGCCCACCACTGACCAGGGCGCTGTCCCCAGTGTGCCTCCAGGTCCTCTGGGGACTTCCTGCTGCCCCCCAACCCCACCCTTGCCACAAGTACACCGTCTCTCTCCCAACACAGAGCGCGCCCCGCCTTCGCCCTCTGCACACGCTCCTGTGCCCAGGCCCCTCACTGACGAAACCCCAGGTGCCGCCGGACTCAATGTGGGGCCGCTTGAACATTCTGTGCAGGGACTCCACAAGCTGAGCGAGTGAGGGAAGCCGCCCAGTTGTGTCTGACTCTGTGCGACCCCATGGACTGTAGCCTATCAGGCTCCTCTGTCCATGGGATTTCCCAGGCAAGAGTACTGGAGTGGAATGCCATTTCCTTCTCCAGGGGATCTTCCCGACCCAGGGATCGAACCCGGGTCTCCTGCATTGTAGACAGACGCTTTACTGTCTGAGCCACCGGGGAAGTCTCTGCACTCAATTTCCATCTAGGTCTTAACATCTTCCTTATTTCTCTCGTAAGGAGTGCAGATGGGTATCTGTGGTGTTAATGACAGATTCTAGGGAACCAGAAAAAACAGATGACTAGACGGGCCTTCAGGACAAGATTGCTGCCCCCACACACAGCAGGTGCCGTTTCTCCTGAAGCCCTACAGAATGACTTGTGCACCTGGATAACACACAATCCAGGGAGGGAGACCCCCACCTAACCAGGGCTTTTTTTCCAAACAAGAACTTGCCAAGCAGGGCAGCTAGAGGCGGTCTCTCTGTGTCCTGTTTTCAGCCAGAGGGCGAGTGTCCTGAAGCCAGCTCGTCCCACGAACACAGCACACCATTCTCCTAGTGCATACTGGCTACATCCTGCAACTTCCTTTCACATATCTGTAGAACATATCTGTATCTTCATATTTAAAGTGTTTTTTTTTTTCTAAACAGCACACAATTGATATGGTCTTGCTTTGTTATTCTGTTACTCTTTGCCTTTTAATTAAAGTATTTAGATTATTTGACATAACATGGTTGGGTTTAAGTAATTTGAAAAAAATATAACACACTTCTATGACCAAAAAAAGACTCTCAATAAATTAGGAATAGAAGGGAGCTTCCTGAACCTGATAAAGGGCACCTAGTAAAACCCTACAGCTATCAGCACACTTAATGCACTGAAGAGACTGAATGTTTTCCTCCTGAGACTGGAGTAAGAAACTAAGCTTGTCTACTGGAGATTCTAGTCAAGGCCTGCTTCATCCACGGCAGTGCCTGACGACAGGGGAAGCACATGCAGGTCAGAAGAGTAAGCAAAACTGCCCGTACTCACGGATGACGTGACTGTGTAAGCAGAAACGCCTAGAAATCTGTATGGAAAAGAGCCACTAGAATCAACGAGAGGGAGCCTAGCTAGCTTACCAGTTACAAGGTCAACATCCCAAAAGGAACTGTGTCTCAGTATACTAACAATACGAAACTGTCAACGTCTGCTGTGCTGTGCTTAGTCACTCAGTCGTGTCCAACTCTTTGCAGCCCCGTGGACTGCGCCCCGCCAGGCTCCTCTGTCCATGGGCTTCTCCAGGCAACAATACTGGAGTGGGTCGCCAGGCCCTCCTCCAGGGGATCTTCCCGACCCAGGGATCGAACCCGGGTCTCCTGCACTGCAGACAGATTCTTCACCAGCTGAGCCACCAGGAAGACCCTGTTAAGACACGGGTCTTTTTTCTTAAACTGGTTTACTGATTCAATGCAATCCCAAATAAATTCTAGCAGATTTTTAAAAATAGAAATTGACAAGTTGCTACTAAAATGTATATGGGAAAAAAACCAGGAGAACCAAAGCAATTTTGAAAGGAAAGAACAAAGTTGGAGTGCTAACATTGCCTGATTTTAAGGCTTCCTATAAAGTGAGATTACTCAGGAGAGTGTGGTTCTAGTGGTTCAGCAGAACAAAACAGAGAGACCAGATGAAGACCAACACACACACAGCCAACTGACTTCCACTAAGTGTACCACAGCAATTTAATGGGGAAAGTATAATCCTTTTTAACAAATAGCTCTGGAAAGTTGAGTATCTATATATAAAGCAGACCTCAACCCTTACCTCACATCATCCACGGATCACAGACTTAACCATAAACACCAACACTAAAATCTTTAGAAGAAAATTTAAGAAAAAAATATTTCTAAACTTGTGATAGATAAGATACAAGGAAAAGCAATCTGTTACTATTATTATTTATTTATGTATTTTTGCTCAAAAAATAGGAGAAGACACGGTTACAGAAGGAAATGAAATGGTTGGCTGCAACTGCCCTGGCATCTTTGGAAAACAGCAGCAGCGTGAGCAGACAAGCGAGAGGCCTGAGAAGCAGCAAAAGCCCCAGGAGGCTCCTCAGGAGCACGGGATGGAAGACCCAGACGTCTCCTCTCCAAACCCAAGAAAAAGAAATCTTTTTCCAAGAAGGAGCTGGTTGGTAGTGATCTTGAAGAGACAGCTAGCACTGTAAGTCTTCCCAAAAGGAAGAACTCTTTCCCCAAAGGGGAACCAGTGACCCTGAAGAGTCAGGAAACAAGAGTGATCCCAAGAAAAAGAAGAAATTCTCTCCCAAAGAGAAGCCACTCAGCAGTGGGCCTGAAGAGGCTGCTGCAGAGAGAGCTGCGGCTGCAAGGAACAGAAACAGCTCTGAGAGCCACCCCAGGAGAGTCAGGGCAGACGGCTCCCTAGCGACCATAAGGCAGGGATGGCTTCCAACCTGCCCCCACAGCCCGATAAAAAGAAAACGCCCGATAAACAGGACTTTATCAAAGCTGAAAACTTCTGCTCTTTAAATGATATCGTTAAGAAAATACACAGATAAATCACAGAAAGGGAGAAAGTATTTGTTCTCTATGTCTGATAAAGCATTCTTCTTTTAAAAAATAATTTTATTTATTTTCATTTTTGGCTGTGCTGGGTCTTCACTGCTGTGCGGCATTTCTCTACTTATGGAGAGCAGAGGTGTGCAGGCTTCCCACAGCGGGCGCCCCGCTCGTCGCAGAGCAGGGGCTCTGGGGCGCTGGGCTCAGCGCTGCAGCTCCAGAGGTCTGCAGTCTGGTGCAACAGCTGCGGTGCACCGGCTGAGTTACTCCACAGCAGGAGGCTCTGCCCGGACCAGGGATAGAACCCACGTCTCCTGCAGTAGCAAGCAAATTCTTTATCACCGAGCCACAAGTCTCTGACAAAGCTTTCTTAACAAGATAACGTGAAGAACTTTTAGAAAGCAGTAATATGAAAAAATACTCAACTAAAAAACGGACAGGGACTTCCCTGGTGGTCCAGTGGTTAAGACCCTGTGCTCACAACGCAGGGGGCCTGGGTTTGGTCCCTGAATAGGGAGCTAGATCCCACATACTGCAACTGAGGGTTCACATGCTGCAACTAAGACTAATAAAAATGTTTTTTTAAAAAAATGGACAGAAGATCTGGACACTCTGCAAAAAAAGATTCTAAAACAGCCAGTAAGCCCATGGAAAACTATCACCGCTGTTATCAGGAAACGTACGCTAAGGGGCGCCACTCGAACAGCTGAGATTAAAATGCTGCCAACGCCATGCGTGCACGGATGCGGGGCAGGAACTCCCACACTGTGAGCAGGACTGTAAAATGGCACAACCGCCCTGGAGAATTCTTTGCCAGTTTCTTATAAAGTTAAGCATCCACCTACCATGTGACCCAGCAATTCCAATCCCAGGTATTAACTTTAGAGAAATGCAACCATAAATCCAAACAAAGACCCCTTGTAAACAAGGTTCACAAATGCCTTATTCACAGTAGCCAAACACTGGACGCAGCCCAAATGCCGCCGACAGGTGAGAGACAGATGATGCCATTCCTACAACAGAAGACTGCTCAGCAGAGAGGAGCAAGCACCTCTGCGAGGACAGATGGGGCTGAGCACCCCGGGGAGGAAAGAAGCTGGACACAGAAAAGTAAAGCTGGATGACTCCATTCATATGCAACTTTAAGCACAGCAACTGAGCCCACGAGTGGCTGCTCAGGGTCACGGGCTGCAGGCGAGAGCGACAGGACGGAGCTGTGGGGGCGATGTCAAAACACTCTGCTTCTTGACCGTGGCAGCACATTTATTAAAATCCACAGGACTGCAAACGTACATGGGTCCATTTACTGTACGTAAATTATACCTCATATAATATTATTGTCACTTTTTTTTTTGGCTGCACAGCACGGCATGCAGAATCTTAGTTTCCTGACCAAGGATCGAAGCAGCATCCCCTACAGTGCAAGTGCGGAGTCCTAACCAACGGAGCGCCAAGGACACCATGAGCACCCTCGGTATCGTGGTTCTGTAATATTATCACATAATGTTTTTGTAATATTGTGTTTTTTGGTGGTATTCTTAACAGTGGTTAAGAACCTCTTACACTGCTGGTGGGAATGCAAACTAGTACAGCCACTAGGGAGAACAGTGTGGAGATTCCTTAAAAAACTGGAAACAGAACTGCCTTATGACCCAGCAATCCCACTGCTGGGCATACACACGGAGGAAACCAGAATTGAAAGAGACACACGCACCCCAATGCTCATCGCAGCACTGTTTACAATAGCCAGGGCACAGAAACAACCTAGATGTCCATCAGCAGACGCATGGATAAGAAAGCTGTGGTACATATATAGAATGGAGTATTACTCAGCCATTAAAAGGAATACATTTGAATCAGTTCTAATGAGGTGGATGAAACTGGAGCCGATTATACAGAGTGAAGTAAGCCAGAAAGAAAAACACCAATACAGTATACTAACGCATACATATGGAATTTAGAAGGATGGTAACGATAACCCTGTATGCGAGACAGCAAAAGAGACACAGATGTATAGAACGGTCTTTTGGACTCTGGGAGCGGGCAAGGGTGGGATGATTTTGGAGAATGGCATTGAAACATGTATGTTATCATATGTGAAACGAATCACCAGTCCAGGTTCCATGCATGAGACAGGGTACTCGGGGCTGGTGCACGGGGATGACCCAGAGGGATGGGATGGGGAAGGAGGTGGGAGGGGGTTCAGGATGGGGAACACGTGTACACCCATGGCAGATTCATGTCAGTGTATGGAAAAACCAATATAATATTGTAAAGTAATTAGCCTCCAATTAAAATAAATACATTTATATTACAAAAAAAAGGAGGGGGGAAGAAAGAAAAAAAAAAAAAGAACCTGCCTGACAATACAGAAGATATAGGTTCAACCCCTGATCCGGGAAGATCCCACGTGCTGTGGGGCAGCTAAGCCGGGGCACAGCTACTGAGCCCGCGTGCTGCCGTGAATGAAGCCCCTGCACCCAGAGCCCAGGCACGCAGCACGGGGAGCTGCCGTGAGCAGCCGAGCACACAGAGCACGGCCCCCACCCGCGCCGCTGCGAGAAAGGCCAGGCGTAGCCATGCGCAGACAGCTCTGCACACAACAGCCAGAGGCCAAGAAACCATTAAAACAAAGACTCAAGGTAAACAGTTACTGACGAAACAGCCATAAAGCTAAGCGCGAGATTTAGAAAGGATTCATAAATTGGAGAGGCTTACTATAAAATAATCTGCAATTTACAAAAACATCTACAGGATTTCAGTAACAACAACAAATTTCCGCCTCTCCCACCGGTTTTCTTCACAGAGGCAGAAACCACCTACCACTCCCACCCAGACTCGCTACAAAACTGCTACTAAAACAAGCTTTGCATTATCCAGTAACATGATAAGGATCCTAACATATTCTTTTTCCAAAAAACTCTTCGTTCACTTTGGGCTGTGCTGGGCCTTGCCTGCTGTACAGGCCCCTCTCTAGGTGCAGTGAGCAGGGGCTGCTCCTCACCGGCGTGCGGGCTCCTCACTGTGGTGGCCTCCCTCCTGTGGTGCAGGGCTTCACAGGTGCAGCTCCCGGGCTCCGAGCGGAAGCCCAGGAGAGTGGCATACAATCTTAGCTGTTCCCAGGCACATGGAGTCTTCCCAGATCAGGGATCAAAACTGTGTCTCCTGAACTGGCAGGCAGATTCTTTACCACTGAGCCACCAGGGAAGCCCAAGAATCCTAACATATCCTTCAATCACTACTCACATTTTTAAATAAAACAGAGCAGAGGTCAGAATTTTGGGGCATGTCAATCTGGAGAGGAGCGTGTTAGGACAGTTGTCTTACTGAAGGAAAGCAAAGATCCTATGAAGCTTGAAAAGTCAAACTCCCATGACAAAAGGTCTTAAGTTCAAGAAGGTCTCACACACACGCACAAAAAATAGAATGTGTAACTTTTAATCAGGAGTAAAACAAAAATAATCTATCTGACGGAAAATAGAAAAGGAGATATAAAAACAGGAAAGTACTAGTAAAGGGAAATGCGGAACAAAATGGTAGGAAGGAACCCTAACATACAGCACTATAAATCAGCTGGGCTTCAGTAAAAATGAATTTAGAAAAGAAATTAGTACTACTAATAATTTTAATACTAGTATAATATATGGACTAATCAATGCAAAAGAATTTTCTCAGATTTAATTTTTAAAAAACAATCTCCAACACAAGACACACTTTAGGGGACTTCCCTGGTGGTCCAGTGGTTAAGAGACCTGCCTGCAAATCCAGGAGACACAGGTTCGATCCCTGGTCCAAGATCCCACTTGCCAAAAGGCGACTAAGCCTGCGCACCACAACTTCGGAGCCTGTGCTCCACAATGAGAAGAGCCGCTGCGATGAGAAGACTGCCCACCCCAACTGGAGAGGAGTCCCTCCTCATCACAAATAGAGAAAGCCCACGGGCAGCAACGAAGACCCAATGCAGCCAAAAATAAATAAATTTAAAAAACAATGTTTTAAAGAAAAGCTCACCTTTGCTCATCTCACCTATTCCATATAAACCAGAGTGTGACTGGAAATAAAACTGAATTACTCTCTAAGGCATTTTCACTTAGACTGACCATCACCTCACTGGCCCACATCGGGACAGTTCTAGGTCATTCAGCCAGAAATCTGTGTCGTAACATTCCTGAGCTTTGGTGGCTAGCCATGCACTCTAAGAAACGGGTAATCTCATCCGCAGCATCCGTGAAGAGTTCACAGTGACGGTGCCAGTTTAGGCGACCTCATCTCACCGCCCAAGGAACTGGTATAAACTGGTTCCAGAATTGTCACTCAGGTCACAGCTGCATACTTCTTATCCAAACACTTCTGGTATCCCAACAACTCTGTGCTACCCTCCAAAGAGATGCTAGCATCCTCCTACTGGGTCCCTGACTACCAGAGGCCCACCACTGACAGCTCATCTTTAGAACAAGGAAGGCACTGGCTCGTGACTGCGGCTCAGATCATGAGCTCCTTATAGCAAAATTCAGACTTAAAACTGAAGAAAGTAGAGAAAACCACTAGACCATTCAGGTATGACCTAAATCAAATTCCTTAGGATTATTCAGTGGAAGTAACAAATGGATTCAAGGGATGAGATCTGATCGACAGAGTGCCTGAAGAACTACAGACGGAGGTTCGTAACACGGTGCAGGAGGTGGTGACCAAAACCATCCCCAAGAAGAAGAAACGCAACAAGGCAACATGGCTGTCTGAGGAGGCCTTACCAACAGCTGAGGAAAGAAGAGAAGCGAAAGGCAAGGGAGAAAAAGAAAGATATACCCATCTGAACCCAGAGTTCCAACAGCAAAGAGAGAGAAGAAAGCCTTCTCTTCCCTGATGGCTCAAACAGTAAAATATCTGCCTGCAGTGCAGGAGACCTGGGTTTGATCCCTGGGTCAGGAAGATCCCCTGGAGAAGGTGGCTACCCACTCCGGGGAGAATTCCATGGACAGAGGAACCTAGTGGGCTACAGTTCATGGGGTTGCAAAGAGTCGGACACGACTGAGAGACTAACACTTTCACTTTTACTTTCAATGAACGATGCAAAGAAACAGAGAAAAACAACAGAATGCGAAAGACTAGAGAGCTTTTCAAGGGAATCAGAGATACCAAGGGAACATTTCATGCGAAAATGGGCACAATAAAGGACAGAAACGATATGGACCTAACAGAAGCAGAAGATACTAAGCAGAGGTAGAAAAAAACACACAAAAGAACTCTACAAAAAAGATCTTAATGACCTGGATAACCCGGACGGTGTGACCACTCACCTAGAGCCAGACATTCTGGAGTGTGAAGTCAAGCGGGCCTTAGGAAGCATCACTACCAACCAGACTAGCGGAGGTGACAGAATCCCAGCTGAGCTCTTTCAAATCCTAAAATATGATGCTATTAAAGTGCTGCACTCAACATGCCAGCAAATTTGGAAAAGTCTGCAGTGGCCTCAAGACTGGAAAAGGTCAGCTTTCATTCCAATCCCACAGAAGGGCAATGCCAAAGAATGCTCAGACTACCACACAACGGCGTTCATTTCACATGCTAGCAAAGTAATGCCCAATATCCTTCAAGCGAGGCTTCAACAGTACACGACCTGAGAACTTTCAGAAGTACAAGCTGAATTCAGAAAAGGCAGAGGAACCAGAGATCAAACTGACAACATCTGCTGGATCACAAAAAAGCGAAAGAATTCCAGAAAAACATCTACTTCTGCTTCACTGGCTATACTAAAGGCTTTGACTATGTTGATCACCACCAACTATGGAAAATTCTTAAAAAGATGGGAATACCAGACCACTTTACCTGCCTCCTGAGAAACCCATAGAAGCAAAGAAACCAAGAAGCAAAACTTAGAACTGGACATGAAACATTGGACTGGTTCAAAATTTGAAAGGAATACAACAAGGCTGTATACTGTCACCCTGGTTATTTAATTTATATGCAGAGTACATCATGCAAAATGCCTGGCTGGATGAAGCACAAGCTGGAATCAAGACTGCCAGGAGAAATATCAATAACCTAAGGTATGCAGATGACAACACCCTTATGGCAGAAAGTGAAGAGGAACTGAAGAGCCTCTTGATGAAAATTAAAGAGGAGAGTGAAAAAGCTGGCTTAAAACTCAACATTCAAAAAACTAAGATCATGACATCCAGTCCCATCACTTCATGGCAAATAGATAGGGAAAAAAATGGAAACAGTGACAGACTTTGTTTTCTTGAGCTCCAAAATCACTGCAGATGGTGGCTGCAGCCATGTAATTAAAAGTCATGCTTGCACCCTGAAAGAAAAGCTATGCCAAACCTAGACAGCATATTAAAAAGCAGAAACATCACTTTGCCAACAAAGGTCTGTATAGTCAAAGCTATGGTTTTTCCAGTAGCGTCGTATGGATGTGAGAGCTGGACTATAAAGAAAGTGGGGCACCAAGGAACTGATGCTTTCAAACTGGTGCTGGAGAAGATTCCAGACAGACCCTTAGACAGCAAGGTCAAACCAGTCAACCCTAAAGGAATCAACCCTGAATATTAACTGGAAGGACTAACGCTGAAGCTCCAATACTTTGGCCACTTGATGGAAAGAGCTGACGTGAGTGAGCTTTTCCAGTGATGGAAAAAAACCCTGATGCTGGGAAAGATTGAGGACAGGAGAATAAAGGGATGACAGAGGATGAGATGGTTGGATGGCATCACCAACTCGATGGACATGAGTTTGAGCAAACTGGGAGATAGTGAAAGACAAGGAAGCCTGGCGTGTTGCCGTTCATGGAGTCGCAAGGGGTCGGACATGACTGAGTGACTGAACGACACCTGGCTCGTGACCTGGCGTGGTGACTCAAGATCTCTCTGGTTATACCTGAGCTCCAATACTCTACAAGCATTCCTGTCGTATCCTGACAACGCCCTCCAGTCTCTTGGGAATGCCAAGCAAAGGATTGCCATTACCTTCCAGACTCTCATCCAAGAGCCAAATGAGCAACTTCAAGTGCCGCTGCTGCTCTGGCTTTTTCCGGTTAGTACAACCATCAGACAGAAGGCAGCTTCCAAAGAGACACGCTGCCCGTACAACCACGCAGTTCCATGAACAGAGCCCTTCAGAAGCGGACATTCTGTGGCAGAGACTTGTTGCTAAGGGAAAAGGAGACTCCGGCCACAGGGCAGTCTCAAGTGCTGGCTCTGCTGGGTGACCTGGCCTCTTGTGTGTCGGGTCCTCACCTAAAAACTGGGACAAGGAGCCCCTCCAAAGAGGGCCGCTGTGAGGGTGACTCGAGCTGCCCTCTGGGTGAGGAGCCCGGAACAGGACTGGCACAGCCTCTCCTCAGAGGTACTGATGGCAGAGAGGAGGAGACAGAGACACAGCCACCGTGCCGCTGAGGCTGGGCTCAGCGGTGGCCGGGGCAGGGCGGGAACAGCTTGCTCAAGAGAGCAGACCAGCACCTCTCCCGGAGCCGGCTTCAGTGGCATCACACTGGTAGCTGGAGGTGGGCATGAGGGAAGTTCTGCACTGTGGAATCAACAGATGCTGTAAGCGAGGAGGATTCTGACTCTCCCAGAGAGTCAGTAGTTAAACATTTAGCAACACACCACTGAAACCTCACTGCTCTGGAAAAAAATGACAATGCAAGTCCGTGGAGAGCAGCAGATACCTGCACAATCAATCAATCCACAAACAAGAGCATGTCTATACTGGACACAGTCCACTGGGGGCAGCAGGAGGGAGACCCAGAGAAAGGGGGTGGCTGGCAGGCACAGACGAATAAAAACCTAAAATCAGAAGTGAAAAGAAGAAATAACCACAAGCATGAAGGTAAGTTTAAATGATTACCAAAGAATAGTTTACCTAAGACTACGCTGAACCATCTGGACTCTGGAAATCCACAATCAAAGCCCTGTCAGACGCAGAACTGGCCAGAACCGGCCTCCAGAAGAGGGTGGGCATGAGTCTGAGCAAACTCCGGGAGGCAGTGAAGGACAGGGAAGCCCAGTGTGCTGCAGCTGTGGTTCTGAAGAGTAGGACATGACTTGGAGACTGAAGAACAAGTCTCTTTCGACTTTTGAAGAGATAGCTTAATCTATTTTTTAAGTTTTATGTGTTTACTCAGCTGGCTGCGATGGGTCTCAGCTGCGGCACTAGGAATCTTCGCTGCATCGCGAGGGGCCTTCCGTCACAGCACGTGGATTCTCAGCGCAGGGAGCAGACGCTCATCGCGGTACACGGGCTTACTTGCTCCGCAGCATGCGGGGTCTTTGTTCCCAGACCAGGGCTTGAACGTCTGCCCCCCGTATTGCACAGTGGATTCTTGCCCACTGGACAAGCAGGGAAGTCCTCTTAGCTTAATTTTTAAAGCACTGAAGCACTCATAAGAAGTTCTAACTATCGTAATTCATCCAGCATCTATCTGGACTGCAATGGGAGAGCCTTTCAGGCGCTTCTGCTACTGTGGAGGCACGAGTCCTTCCCTCGCTTTCTGGCGCCTGCATGGACTGTGCTCTGACGGCGGCCACGCTCACACCTAAGCCCGAGCCACCTGCTCTGCACGAGTGACTCACCACACGACACACACACGACTGGCTGTTTTATTTGGATTACACTTTGGCTTAGAGAGACCAAGTCACTTTTCCACAACACAGCACCTCAAAACCAGACACACAAGGGTCAAAGAAACCCCAAAAGTCAGGAGACCATTACACATCTTCAAAACTAAAATTTTTATTGTCATCCATCCTTGAATGTCTCCTCATACCATCTATTTGTATATACCACACAATTAACGAGAATCAAAAACAATTCTTACCTTCTGTGGAAACTCCTCGTTTAAATTGTATATTTAGGCAAAATATAAAAACATTTGGGACTTTTTCTTGGAGAATAAGCAACTTTAAGAAAAAATTTTTCATTCAGTAGATGTAGAATCTCTTCACCTGAAAAAGAAGAGAGGAAAAAAAACTTAAGTTCTACGTCTTTAAAGTCAACTCTCCAAAATGATACAGAAGAGGAAAACAAAAGGCATTACCTTAACCGAGAATTCAGATTATCAGAACAATTTGTGACCAAGGGTCTAAAACTCCCCTGTCCTTGCTTGCTCTGCGAGACTGGTGCCAGCGCCACAACGCCCACCCCAAGCTGGGCAGCCAGCGGATGGCCGGGGTGCAGGGCTGAGCAGGCCTCTGCGGAGCTGTCCAGGGCCATGCCCGCACTACCAACCCCAACAAACACACATCCTGATCACAAAATGCCTAGATGACGCCCCTCACGATTCCAGAAAAAAGGGGCTCCAAAGGGTTCCAGGTGGGACTGCTAGACATCATTTCCAAACAATCTCAGCAGCACTCCTCAGAGAAAATCCTGACTTCAAGGTGTGCAGCAAAAACGTGGACCAAGAGCGCCCTGGACTGTTCACTCTGTATTTGCATGAAAGTCATGATTTCACCATTTGAAAAGCATGCTTATGCAATAAGGAGGGATGACCGTTCTAGAATATAAGAGCCTTAAGAGACTGATTCATCAAATACAATATTTAAGTCTTGTTTGGGTCCAATTAAGATGAATCAAGTTGAAGAGAGCATTTTCGACGCTACTGGGGAAATCTAAATACAGACTGGTACTAGCACTAAGGAATTAACGTAAATCTCTTACCTGTGAAAATAACATGGTTACTTTGTTTTTAAAAACAAACACCTCCCTTATCTGGCAGAAAAAAATGAAGTATTCATGAGAGAAATGACATTATTTTTTGGATTTACTTTTAAAACACTTTACCAAAACACAAGAGCCAAACAAATTTTAAAGGTGTGACAGAGAAGACCACCACCAACAAAAAAAAAAAACTGGCAAAGTGCTGATCACCGATAAAGCTGGGAAATGAGCACAAGGGTGTTCAGTGTTTTCTGGTGTATTTCTAAATTCCATATAAAAAGAAAAAAAAGTACTTGGAGTTGTGCTAGTAAACCAGCAGTAAGTCAATGTCATACCCTAAAACACGGAACTAGTTTTTAAAACTGTGAAACAGAACGAAGGACCTTTCCTTTAAAATTGAGTCAGGAGGTCCAAAGGTGAGCCCTCACCCAGCGCTACCAGGTTTCGATCACAGACCCCCATGGAGGAAGGCTTCCCATTTGCCCAGCAACTCAGTCAGTAACAAACCGTCAGCACCCTGAACTCTCATTTCCCCCAAGGGACTTTTGCTCAAGAGTACCGCCCTTCTCCTCCTTTTTCCCTACGTAGTGACCTCTGTCTTCTCTGGGAGACCTGCCTATGGCTTTTGTTCCTGCTTGGCTGTCCTGAACTGCTATTCTCAAACTCCCACCCTATTCAAAACTGGCTTTTCAGCACTTTACACAGTTTCAAAATAAGTAAGTATCTCTATAAGGGCCCTCAGACCTGTTTATTCTGACTCTGAACAGGGTGCTTTTATAACACTGCATCTTCTTGACACATTCTCCTCAGTGTGAGCTGGAGGAAGCCCAACAGCTGGGACATGGTGGGGGGTGCTGCCAGGACATGGTGGGAGTTGCAGCCGGGACATAAGGGGTGCAGCCAGGGAACAGGGGGTGCAGCCGGGACATGGTGAGTGCAGCCGGGACATGGGGGGTGCAGCCAGGACATGAGGAGTGCAGCCGGGGAACAGGGGTGCAGCCATGGAATGGGGGGTGCAGCCAGGACATGGGGGTGCCACCGGGACATGGTGGGGGGTGCAGCCAGGACATGAGGGTTGCAGTTGGGGAACGGGGGTGCAGCCGGGGAATGGGGGGTACAGCCGGGACATGAGGAATGCAGCCGGGGGATGGGGGGTGCAGCCGGGGAATGGGGGGTACAGCCGGGACATGAGGGGTGCAGCCGGGGAATGGGGGGTACAGCCGGGACATGGTTGGGGATGCAGCCAGGGAACTGGGGCGGGGTGTGCAGCCGGGGAACGGGAGACGAGGCTCCTCAGCAGGCAGGGGCCCTGAGCACGCACCCCATGCTCACACTGCCTGGCAGCGCCACCCTCTCCCGTGCCCTCCCTCCCAAGGCAGCCACACTGTCCTGCTCAGAATCACAGCAGGCTCTCAGATCTTGTCGGCAGCCTGGTTTTCCTGTGACCTCTTTCTCCCAAGCCCTACCCCACCTCCATCCCTAAACATACATATTCCCTGAGGTCCACACAGGCACCCCGAACTGGACAGGGGGCAGCACTCTCACAGGCCCAGCACGCCCTTCTGGGCCTCCCAATGCCTTCATTCAAGGATCTGTTTTTGACACTTTCGCTTCCAGTGGAGATGGAACAGGGACCAGATTTACAAATGAAATGGTTCTCAGCACACTGGCTACCTGGCAGTGTGAACAGTGATCCCTCAAGGAGGGGAACAGAGGAACCCGTTAAATGCCCAGCTTCCTGCCTGACAAAGAGTTCTGGGTCACACACATGGACCAGGTGGGTCCATCAATCCCCGAGGGGAAGAAAGAGCGCTGGGAGTCCAGGGGGCAAGGCACGAGCACCGCCAAGCAGAGCACAGGGTGAGACAGAGGCACAGACAGCACCGAGGATGTGCCTGCTCCGGCCAGGTACTGCTCAGCCCGTGTGTGCGAGCACAGCAGCCAAGCCAAGAATCAGAGGAACCATCCTCCAAGTTCACATGGGGTCGAGAAGAGCTGCTCCTCCTCCCAGGCACAGTGGCTATTCCCTAAGTCCAGGGCAGTGCACAAAGTATTCAGAAGACTGCTGCTTCAGTGCTGGAGCAAATGAGACCTGGGCTCAACATTACTGTGGTCCCAGCTGACAAAGCCTAAAAGCCAGACCCACAGAGTCTAGCTTAGTTGGTAAAGAATCCGCCTGCAATGCAAGAGACCCTGGTTCGATTCCTGGGTTGGGAAGATCCACTGGAGAAGGGAACAGCTACCCACTCCAGTACTCTGGCCTGGAGAATTCCATGGACAGAGGAGCCTGGCAGGTTACCATCCATGGGGTTGCAAAGAATCGGACACAACTGAGTGACTTTCACTTCACTTCACTTCACAGAATTAAACTCCTTCCAAGTAATTCAACAACATTCCAGACAAAGGTCAAGAATATTTATAGAAAACAAAAATACCCAGCATCCAACAAGATAAAAGTCACAGTATCTTGACATCCAATCAAACTTGACCAGATATGCAAGGAAGTGGGAAAAACAAACCATGATCCACCCAGAAATGACAGACAGTAAAACTGACCGACAAGGACATTAGACAGTTGCTGTAACTGTATTCCATGTTCAAACACCTGGAGGGAAGACGAGACGTGTTAGAGACGAGGAAGATGTACAAGACCCAAAGAGAATCAGAGACATACTCTCAATCCAACAAAAGGCAGAGAGGGACGACAAGGGCCGCCGAGAGCACACTGTGGGCGGTGACCGCAGGACACGCCAGGGGGCCGGGCGCCGCCTCACTCTCAGCGCACCCCTACTCCCCCTGCCCACCTGCACTATTTCCTGACTCACTGCCAGCCTCTGCAGCGGACACCTCGGCACGCGGGCCTCTGCCTGAAACGCCCTCCCTCCACCTTCCTTACCTGGCAAATTCCTATCTGCCCCTCAAGTTCAAAATTCAAAGACAATCACTTTTATCAGGCTTTCTTGAGTCCTTCCTCAGCACTTTTACAAGAGAATGGACACACTATAATCTAGTTTTAAGTATTTTTTATTTATCTTCGATCATGAAAAAAAATTTAAAATATTAAAAAGTCCAGAAAAAAATACAAAAAATCCATGTACTGAGATCTAATAAACGTTAACTATTTGCTTACATATGGAGACAGTATTAATCGCTCAGTCCTGTCCGACCCTGGGTGACCCCATGGACTGCAGCCCACCAGGCTCCTCTGTCCATGGGATTCTCCAGGCAACAATACTGGAGTGGGATGCCGTTCCCTTCTCCAGGGGATAGCACCAACCCAGGGATCAAACCCGGGTCTCCCGCATTGTGGGTACATCCTTTACCGTCTGAGACACCATGGAAGACCAATGACACGTGCCACCGACTTAAAAAATGTTTCTAGGAGTTCCCTGGTGGCATGGAGGGTACGAATCTGCACCACAGAGAGCCGCCCCAGCACACAGATGAGACCAGCAGGCAGTGCCTGCCTGGACCTGCTCTCAGCACTGTGCTCCTGGGAGAACCAAAACCAACGGCGGCAGGCAGGCTCGAGCCTAGGCTGAGCCTGTCACTCTGGCTACACCGGGTCCCCGTCGCTGCGCACGGGCCCTCTCAAGCAGGAGTGAATGGGCGCTGCCCTCCAAGTGTGGTGCACAGGCTTCTCGGTGCGGTGGGATATCTCATCCAGGAGTGCGGGCTCTAGGGTGCAGGAGCTTCAGGACTTGTGGCACACGGGCTCAGGTGCCCCGAGGCATGTGTGACCTTAGTTCCCAGACCAGGAATCGAGCCTGGGCCCTCTGCATAGGCAGATGGACTCTTAACCACTGGGCCACCAGGAAAGCCTCTAGGCCGAGACTCTGGAAGGAAAAGTAATGTTAAACAGGCAGCTAAGAAGCAGTGCCAAATAGGCAGAAAAACTCCCCAACAGCACGAGGGTGGAAACCAGGGCAAAGAACAGAGCTGAGTCCAAACAAGAGCACAAAAGCCCTAACTTAAGGAGCACTGATGCGGGGTGACGCCTGCCCTAGGCAAAGCAGCAACAGGAGCCGGTGTCACGGGCACCTTCTTCCTAACGGCCGGCAGCCCGTGAGCCCAGGACGACTCAGTGCAGGCGGCAATCCGCCCCCAGCCCCAGGGCGCAAGTGAAGCTGCACAGGCCGCAATCGTGGCAGGACCAGCCCAAGGCCACGAGGTTACCGTCAGCTCTCAAACTGGAACCCAGGCGGTCTGAGAGCCAAGTCCATGTTCTCAGTCTCTACACGATCCCAGATTCCGGCCCAGATTCTAGTTGGTACGGGGGAAAGGCAGGCATCACAGGAGACACAGCAGGCCTGAGGCAGATGGAACGGAAGCAAAGGCCCAACCCAGGACTGGACGGTCCAGGGGGTCACCCAGCGAGCCCTCCGAGCAGAGCGCCCAGGGCCTTCACCGTGACGGGCTGGGGTCAGGCGGTGGCCATGAAGCACAACCTTCTGAGAGTGCTCAACACCAACAAGCTGCACCCTTTAAAAGAGTGGATCTCACAGGACAGGAATTACACCTTAATGAAAAAACACACACACTCAGTGGGCTGACAGGTAACAGTCAAGTTCCCAGAGGAGAGCAGACCAGAGGTGCTAAGGCCCCAGAAGCCACAGCTCGCCCCCCACAGAGAAGGCAGCTCTGCGGTGCCCCCCCGGGGAGAGGCTAGGGCGCTGGGCGAGAGCCCACAGGATTGAGCTCAGGAGTCAGAACGGCGCTGTGCTCAGCGACGGCTGCCACAAGGAACCTGCTGGAGCTCTATCTACTCCTTTTAAGTTACTGACCACAAACCTCATGTGCACAGAGAACACAGCCCGGCAAGGCTGCTTCCTCTTGGAGCGAGCTTGCCTTTTCTGAGATGACCGGGACAGGCGGTGGACAGACGTGAACTCTGCACAACCCCTCGCATCACAAAGCAAGTCTCCCTGCCCAGGACCCCCAGTCACCACAGGTGGGGAGGGATGGGGCGGGTCCGAATCTCAGCTCCGAGAGGCCCCACGGCCTCTGCTCTTGCCCCTGAGGAGCCCTGTGGCCAGTGCAAAGAAGCTCTTCCAGCCTCCCCAAGGATGACTGAACCCTGGAGAGCCCCGTCTCGCGAGGAGGCCTGGCTCCACACACAGAGCAGACAGGAGCCAGCGCCACCCAAACTGAGTTCAACCCACCAACTCAGGAAAAACAGCCATTTGATTCCTCGCAACCCTTCAACATCCTTACCCCCCTAATTCACAGAAAAAGCACACGGTCTCCAGTGGGAACCCTCCAGTCTTCGGCTCACCAAATCTGCAACCCCAATCACAGCCTCTGCCTCCCGTCATTACAGCACAGAAAGGGTCTTGCTCCCGCCAAGACAAACCACTGCACCCGCACGCTCAACCCTGCCCTTCACACCTTCTGGCCTGCCTGTCTCCCCCCGTTCACCGTGAACGCACAGCCATTGCACACCGCCGCCCCACAGACACCTCTCCGATCCTGCTCACAGCAACGCTCCCCCGAGGGACGCTGGCTCGCGCCGTCCCCTCCCATCCAGCTCCTGTGCCCACCACACCACCAGACTGTTTCCATGAAGGAAGTCCGTGGCCCCCCAGGACCACCCCCTGGCATCTCCCGGCCTAACACGGTGGAAGTAACACATGTCGTAGCCTCCCTGACACCACACCCTGCAGGGCCCTGCGGCCCCCGAGCTACTCTCTGTCAGCTCCCACTTCTGCTCAGTCCACCAGTGGGCACCTCCCAGCGTCAGTCCTGTCTCCCTCCTTGCCCTCTGCTGCACAAGTTTAAAAGTGCAGCTCTCTGAGTTCTGGTTCTAGAAAAACTGGAGCGGCTATATCACACTAATCTCCCTGCTGATAATAAGTATAAACTCTAAACATAACGTAAAAACACCTATTTGAATATACCAGAGACCACTCAAAAACATGCAGTAAGTGGAGGGAACCCAGTTACTGACAGAAAAGCGAACCCCACGAGCTCTACGCTGGAGAGCTCCTGACGCAGCGTCAACCACAGGAGGAGAGAGGCCCAATCTCAGGGCTACCAGGACGGCTGAAACTGAATGGGAAAATCAAAAAGAGAAGTGTGTGCGTGTGGCTCAGGCATGTCCAACTCTATGAGAGTCAGTCGTGTCCGACTGTGTGTGACCCCATGGACTATAGAGTCCATGGGATTCTCCAGGCCAGAATACTGGAGTGGGTAGCCGTTCCCTTCTCCAGGACACCTTCCCAACCCAGGGATCAAACCCAGGTCTCCCATATTACGAGCAGATTCTTTACCAACTAAGTCCAACTCTACGCAACCCCACAGACCTCAGCCCACTAGGTTTCTCTGTCTGTGGGATTTCCCAGGCAAGAATACTAGAGTGGGTTGCCGTTCTCTTCCCCAGGGCATCTTCCCAACCCAGCGATCGAACCAACACGTCCTGCATTTGCAGGCCAATTCTTCACCACTGAGCCACCAGGAAATCCCAAGATGAATAAGGTCTGAGGACTGGATGCAAGACATGGGGACTGCTGTTGATAACAAGGCACCGAGATCTGCTGAGACAGACCTTACGTGTTCTTCCCATGCACACGTACGTGTGTATGCATGTTAAGACAGTGGTGACTGTGACAGTTAACTGGATGGGGAGGATTCCTTCACAGCGTTTACATTTATCAAATCATCACAACATACTTTAAATACATTACATTTTTACTTGTCAATTACACCTTGATGAAGCTGGGGGGAGAAAAAAAACTAAGCAGAAAACAGCTAAGATAAAAGAGCTAAGCCAAGATTTGGCAGCTGTCCAGCACCGTGGAGACAGAATTCAGAGGTTAAATTTTGCTAAACTAGGTGGGTTTTCTATTAAAATCTCAGAAGGGCCATGCCTTAGGAGTAAAACCCATGATCCAGAGCTAAAAGTTATGCCCTAAAATTTAGAACAAAACCAAAACAGATCTACTCTAGAAAAGCTTCGACAGGATTAAGATCATCTTCCAGTCATTTAACAGCCTGCCCTAACAAACCTCAACACTCTTTAAGGAAAGACAACCTAAAACAAAGTCTCTAGTATACACTACCCACAATGTCCATTTTGCAATTAAAAAAAATTATTACACATGCAGAGAAGAAAAATGTTACCCATGATCAAGAGGAAAAACAAGTTACAGAAAGCAAAAATGGCCATATATTGAAACTGGAAGATGAAAACTTCAAACAAGTAATTATAAATATGTTGAAGGATTTTAGGAAAAGGGAACAGAAGGAATGACAGGTGGAGAATATTAGCAGAGAAATGCAAACTTGAAAGGAGAACCAAAAGGAAATTCTGGAACTGAAAAACTCAGTGAAAGTCGCTCAGTCCTGTCCGATTCTTTGCAACCCCACAGACTGTAACTTTCCAGGCTCCTCTGTCCATGGGATTCGCCAGATCAGAATACCAGAGTGGGCAGCCGTTCCCTTCTCCAGGGGATCTTCCCAACCCAGGGATCAAACCCAGGTCTCCCACAGTGCAGGCAGATTCTTTACTGTCTAAGCCACTAAGGAAGCCTGAAAAACACAGCATCTGAAATTAAAATGTCACTGGATGGAATTAATAACAGAATGGGCACAAAGAAGAAACGCAGTGAGCTTGATGACAGATGAAAAGAAAATATACAATGTAAACAAAGAGAGAAACAAATTCGAAAATACCAACACATTCAAAACCTGTGGGACGGTATCAAACAGTCTAAAACAGATACCACCAGAGTTCCCAAGAGAAAAAAGATTAGGAAGTAAAAGAAATATTTAAGAGGCAATGGCCAAAAAATTTCCAAAGGTGATTAAATACATCAACCCACAGATCCAAGAAGGATAAATACAGAAACATCACACCTAGAAAATAATACTCAAAGGGAAAAAAAGCTTTTAAGAATTTATTTAATAAAAATAAATACATATCTTAAACACAGAAGGAAAAAGGATATCAGGTAAACAGAAGTAAGAATGACAGCTGACTCCTCCTCAGAAACAACAGAGGCTGGAAGACAACGGAGTAAGGACTTCCCCGGCGGTCCAGTGGTTAAGACTTCACATTCCAATGCGAGGGTCAGGTTTGATCCCTGTTTGGGGGCGCTAAGATCCCGCATGCTTTGTGGACAAAAAACAAAACAGAAACCCATAAAACAGAAACAATATTGTAACAAATTCAATAAAGACTTTAAAAATGGTCCACGTTAAAAAAAAAATTAGAAAAAACCCACAATGGAATAATTTTTTCAAAGCACTTAAAGAAAAAAACTGTCAACCTGGAATTCTATATTCAGCAAAAATACCTCTCAAAGCTGAAGGGTAAGTAAAGACTTCTTCAGACCAACAAAAATGGAGTGATTCTGTCCCCAGCACACCCACAACATAAGAAATATTAAAGAAAGTGCTTTAAGCCAAAGGAAAATGATCCTTTATAGAAATCCAATCCACAGAAAGGAATGAAAAACTTCCCAACTCATTCTTTGGGACCAGTATTACACAGATATCAAAACAAAAAATATCATATGGGGAAAAAAGTCATACACAAATATCTCTCATGAATATAAGTATGATATATGCAAAAAAACCCTTAACAAAACACCAGTGAACAAAAATCCAGCCACCGTGGTTTTTTTTTTTTTGGCGGGGGGCCCATGCCTGGCGGCGTGCAGGATCTTAGTTTCTTAGTTCCTCAACCAGGGAATTCCCCCCATACCCCCACACTAAGGGCATTTATCCAGAAATGCAAAGTTACTTTAACATCTGAAAATTGATTAATACAACACATTACACTGATGGGGCTTCCCTGGTGGCTCAGATGGTAAAAGAACCTGCCTGCAATGTGGGAGACCCAGGTTTGATCCCTGGCTCGGAAAGATTCCCTGGAGAAGGGCATGGCGACCCACTCCAGTATTCTTGCCT
The DNA here is from genome assembly GCF_014754425.2 of Oryx dammah. NCBI lineage: Eukaryota > Metazoa > Chordata > Mammalia > Artiodactyla > Bovidae > Oryx > Oryx dammah. Next base: position 385,246 of record NW_024070213.1, read on the forward strand.
GGAGAATTCCATGGACAGAGGAGCCTGGCGGGGTACAGTCCATAGGATCGCAAAGAGTGGGACTTGACTGAGCGACTAACACTTTTATTTTCATTACACTGATAAGATAAAGGACAGACACTAAATAATCATCCCAACAAATGTAGAAAAGGCACTGGACAGAATCCAACACCCTTTCATGGTAAAAACATCCCCTAAAACAAACTAGAGGGCAACCCCCTCAACCACTGAAGACCCGAGGGACCCACTATCACCACTTCCATTCCACATTATAGTAGAGGTCCTAGACGGTGCTACAAAGAAAAAGAAAAAGGCATAGTAATTGGAAAGGAAAAGAAAACTGCCTCTATTCTTATGCAGACAGAACGCAAGCCCACCATGAGCACTGCTGAATGAGCAGACCGGGAGGGGCTGCAGGGCGCACGGCCAGCACACATGGACCAGCTGTGCTTCTGCACAGGAGTAAGTGACTGAGAAATAATATAAAGGCATTTTACATAACGTCAAAACTATCAAATACTTACAAACATACTGAATGAAAAAAGTGATCTTTCACACCAAAAACTACAAAATGTTGCTGAGGAAAATTAAGGAAAATTTAAATAAATGGAGAGATGTACCATTTGCACAGAAGACTCAGTTAATAATTCAATTCTAAAATTGAGCTGGACTTCCCCAGTGGCTCAGTGGTGAAGAATTCTCCTGAATTGCAGGAGACTTGGGTTCGATCCCTCAGTTGGGAAGATCCCCTGGAGAAGGGAATGGCACCCCACCCCAGTATTCTTGCCTAGAGAAGCCCATGGACAGAAGAGCCTGGCAGGCTATAGTCCATGGGGCTGCAAAAGAGCTGGACACGACTTAGACTAAACACCACCGCCACCCATCTAAGAGATTCCATGTGATCCCAACCAAGCTCCCAGAAAAAATTCATGTCCAAATTGAAGAGCTTATTCTAAACCTGGCAAGACAATTTTGCAGAGGAATAAAGGTGAAAGTCTTATACGACCTGAGTTCCAAACTGACCGTAAAATCACAGCCCTTAAGACAGCATCGCGTAGGCACAGGATAAAAAACAGACCAATGGGACGTAATAGAAAGCCCAGAAATAAACCTGCATACATATATTCAATTAATTCATAACAAGGGTTCCAATGCAATTTAATGAAGACAGTCTTTTCAACAAAGGATAACAGAATGACTATCGAATTTATATGGGGGGAAAACGTACCCTTTTCCACTTCACACAAAAAAGACACAAGATGGATCATTCATAAAGGAGATCAGTATTTGCCTGGAGATGGAGGGGCAAAAAAGGTTGGCAGGAGGGATCCCAAAGGGACGTGAGGAAATTTGGGAAATGGTGGACACATTCACTATCTTGACTGTGGTTGATGATCTCACAGGTGCGTGCACATGTGAAAAGTCATCAGCTTTTACACTTTAAACACGTGCAGTTTAGGGACCTCCCTGGTGGCCCAGTGGTTGAGAATCTGCCTGGCAATGCAGGGGGCACAGGCTCCATCCCTGTGGACGAGCTAGCATCCCACATGCCACAGGGTGACCAAGCCCACTCACAGCACCACCACTGAGCCCACACGCGCTGCAGCCCACAGGGCGACCAGCAGAGCTCGTGTGCCGCAACTGAGGCCTGTCACAGCCAAACAGATAAATTTTTTCCAGAAAAAAAAGAGAATCAGGCAAACTACAAAGTAGGAAGAAACCTTAAGCCCTCATTTCCTCTCCTCCTCCCACTCCCTCACTGTGTATGTATCCACATCATAAAAGACTTACGACCAGAATTTAATTGCTAAAACTAAATTATAAAGACAATCCAGCAAAAAGCGAACAGAAGACTGGACACTTAACAAGAGAGACACAAGCGGTAGAAAAGCACATGAAAAGTCACTCACCACTGTTTTGCTTAATTTTATTTAGTTAGTTTTGGCTGTGCTGGGTCTTCCTTGCTACGTGGGCTTTTGTCTAGTTGCAGTAAGCAGGGACTACCCTAGCGCCTCACTGCGGCGGCTCCGCTTGCTGCAGAGTAGAGGCGCTACAGAGCGCGTAGGCTCAGAGGCGCAGCTCCCGGGCTCCACAGCGCAGGCGCTACAGAGCGCGTGGGCTCAGGCGCAGCTCCTGGGCTCCACAGCGCAGGCTCAATAGTTGTAGCGCACGGGCGTTGCTCCACAGCATGTGGGATCTTCCCTGATCAGGGATCAAACCTGTGTCTCCTGCACTGGCAGGGAGATTCTTTACCACTGACCCACTAGGGAAGCCCCACCGTCGTTACTAAAACCATAATGAAACACCACTACCACCTGAGTTTAAAAAAAAAAAAAAAACTGATAATATCAACTGTTGGTATGGATGTGGAGAAACTAGAACTCTCATACATTACTGACGGGAATATAAGATGGTACCAGTTTGGAAAACTTGCAGTTTCTAAAAAGATTAAACAAATCTATTCTATGACCTAGCAATTCCATTCCCACACATTTACCCCAAAGAAATAAAACATATATCCACAAAAGAATGTAAATAAACTTAGTGACTAGTTACAACAGCCAAAAGGTGAAACCAACCCAAATATCAATAAGAAAACTATTTTCACACAAAGGAATATTATTCAAATGAAAAGCACAACTACAGATAAAAGAGTGAAAATCATTATATTTCAAAAATATACTGAGCAAAAGAAGACAGACACAGAGACTTCTCTGGTGGTCCAAAGGCTAAGACTCCGCACCCCCAATGCGGGCAGCCTGGGCTCCATCCCTGGTCAGGGAACTGGAGCACGCGTGCCACGGCCGGGCTTGCACGCTGCAACAAAAGATCTTGCACACCTCAGCCAAGACCCAACACAGCCAAATAAGCCCACAGAGACGCGAAAGACTATACGTTATACTCTCTGGCTCCACTTATATGCTGCTGAAGGACCTGCAGAATTAGTCTAAAAAATAGAAATCAGAACCAGGAATTGTTACCTTTCAATTTTGAAGGATGGCTTTAACAACTGAAAAGGCACACAAAGACACTGCACTCCTCCCAGCATCTCGTCTCTCCTGCTATTGGCATGTTGACGGCGCTCCGCAGCTCGGCCCGCAGCCGGGGTCCCCCAGCACCCAGAGCCAGCAGACTACAGGGCAGAGACGACTGGGCGGCCAGCGTCCTGACCAAGGCTGCGTGTCTCTCCCCTTTACCCTGGCCAAACAGCGGCCTTGTCCAGGTTCCCGGAGGAGGTCCAGGATCTCTCCATGTGCTGCCCCCTCAGTCAGAAGGCTCTTCCTGCCTTCCAGGGTTTAGCTGACATTCAGTTCAGTCGCTCAGTCGTGTCCGACTCTTTGCGACCCCGTGAATCGCAGCACGCCAGGCCTCCCTGTCCATCACCAACTCCCGGAGTTCACTCAGACTCACGTCCATCGAGTCAGTGATGCCATCCAGCCATCTCATCCTCGGTCATCCCCTTCTCCTCCTGCCCCCAATCCCTCCCAGCATCAGAGTCTTTTCCAATAAGTCAACTCTTCACATGAGGTGGCCAAAGTACTGGAGCTTCAGCTTTAGCATCAGTCTTTAGAAAGACATTAGAGAAGCCAAAACAGAAGGTAAGCCAAAAAAGAAAGGGACACGAAGAAGAGGTGAACAGCTGAGAGTACCAGTGAGAACTCAGGCCCTGAGAAGCCAACGGCAGGGCAGAAAGAGGCCACCGCAGAAGGTGAGCGAGTGAAAGTCGCTCAGCCGTGTCCAACTCTTTACGACCGCATGGACTGTACAGTCCACGGAATTCTCCAGGCCAGAATACTGGAGGGGGTAGCATTCCCCTTCTCCAGGGGATTTTCCCCAGGGATCGAACCCAGGTCTCCTGCCTTGCAGGTGGATTCTTTACCAGCTGAGACACAGCGGAAGGGGGGAGATGACAGGTGGACAGAAGAGTGACAGGCTGGAGAAGGCCCTATGGACAAGGCAGGTGGGCACAGGGAGAGAACGGGGGCGGGGCAGAGTGAAATGCAGGAACTACGGAGAAGTGACAGACTGGACGAGCTGCTGGCGACAGGCCAGGGGGTCAGCAGCGAAGTGGGAGCAGTCAGGGACAAGTCTGTGGACGATGCAGCGCGTTAGGCTGTGAAGACACAAAGTGGAAGGGGGGCTGGATGGGCCTCAGTGATGGCGCGAGCACATTCACGGGGCCTGTGAAGTGCATAAGGGCCCGGCCAGGTGTGCAGGAGAGGTGGTGGGGGAAGAGACGCGGCAGCGAGAGAGAAGCCGCTCCGTCGTGTCCGACTCTCTGCGACCCGCGGCCTGTAGCCCACCAGGCTGCTCCGTGCACGGCATTCTCCAGGCAAGAGTACCAGAGTGGGCTGCCAGGAAGGAGTCAGCAGACGACAGACGGAGACAGGCGACTGGAGAAACGGGAAGGGCACAGGGAGGGAAGAGGAGGCAGCGAGTGCCGAAGGGCACAGGCGGCAGAGGGCTCCGGCAGGCGGGGCAGGCGGGGCGGGCACTGAGCGGGACTCAGACGGCCCCGGGCACCGACGGGGCGCCCGGCCGGCAAGCGGGGACCGGCCGCGGGGGCCCTGGCAGCACAGCGGCAGGAAGGACGGAGACGCGGAACCGCCTGACGAGGAGGAGAGGCTCCGGGGGGCGCCGGCTGCTGCCCGGCGCTCGGAGCAGCGGAGCGGGGGGCGCCGGCAGAACGGCCGGCGGCGGCGGACGCGCGGAGAGGACGCGGACGCGGCGCGCGCTAACG
>NW_024070213.1:390386-436018 GCF_014754425.2 Oryx dammah
GGCGGCCTGGGGTAGGCCGCGCGCACATGGGCCCGGCCGGGCTAGGCGCCCACAGACACGGCGCCCACAGAGCCGGCGCGGCCTGCCGGCGCCTCAGGACCGGCTCAGGCCGCGGGCCGCGCGCTCGTCGCTCCAAAATGGCGGTGGCGGCGGCCGGCCGCGCGCACGCCGGGGGCGGGGCCTCGTCTCGGGGTGGGGCGGGGCCTCCGTGTGGGTGTGGCGGTTGTGGGCGGGGCCGCGCGTGGTGGGCGGGGCCGCGGGGTCGGAAGGGCCCCAAGAGGTGGGGGGGCGTGGCTTCCCCTTCCTCTGGTCTCTGTACGTAAACATCCCCTCCTCTGTCGTCCCCTTTCTCCTCCTGCCTTCAATCTTTCCCAGCACCACGGTCTTTTCCAATAAGTCGGCTCTTCGCATCAGGTGACCAAATTATTGGAGTTTCAGCCTCAACATCAGTCCTTCCAATGAACACCCAGGACTGATCTCCTTTAGGATGGACTGGTTGGATCTCCTTGCAGTCCAAGGGACTCTCAAGAGTCTTCTCCAACACCACAGTTCAAAAGCATCAACTCTTTGGCCCTCAGTCTTCTTTATAGTCCAACTCTCACACCCATACATGACTACTGGAAAAACCATAGCTTTGACTAGACAGACCTTTGTCAGTAAAGTGATTTCTCTGTTTTTTAATATGTTGTCTAGGTTTGTCATAGCTTTCCTTCGAAGGAGCAAGTTTCTTTTCACTTTAAAATGAATCTGATCCCTGAGCTATGCCAAGCCTTGTCAGCAGAGGGTGCTGGAGAGGTTGCCAGAGAAGGTTTGCTACAGGGCCGCTCCGCTGGCGTCAAGCACCGCTTCCCCGGGATCCCACATTTGCCTAGACAGCTCCTCCCGACCATCTTTCCCAGGTAGACCGCAGGGTGGATTTCTGGCAAGTTCTGTAGGGTGATCGTTCAGGAAATGGGGGTTAAAAGCGTCGATCTTAAAACCGAGACTAGATTATAAGCCCTGCAAGCGAAGACCGCCCCCGCTCCCACCTCGGAGGCTAGAGGTGCACTAGGCAGTTTCAGAACAGGGGCCGGCGCTTGCGATGCTCGGGCTGGTTGTCCTCCTGTGAGAGCCGGCAACCCTCAGCCTCATCATGATGCTCTTCTGGGGTCAGCTAGGACCCCTCTCCTCTCCCACCCACCCTGAGCCCCAGTCCCTCTTCTAACTGGAGCCCCTCTCCCCGAAGCCCTAGTCTTAGAACAGTCTCTCCCACCAAACTCACAGCAGCCACCTCCCAGCGGGCTCCCGGCTGCTACCCTGCCATACTTGCTGGAGGCCAACTTGTCATAGTCAGCATAGCACCTAGTGGAAGCAAGTTCAACTGCATCCCTCTCCCAGGGGCTCCCGCCTCACACAGCAGGAAAGCCAGTCCTTGCTGCTACCCACGGGTCCTACACAGTCGGGTCTCATTTGTGCTCTGCCCCTTGTTCATTTAGCTCCAAATCATGACACCCTCCTGCCACAGGCCATTGTCCGTGCAACCTGTCACACCCTTCAACTGTCCCCATGCTAACTGACCTCCTACATCTTATTCCATCGTCTCCTTTTCTCTGAGGGCTTCCCTGGCCTCCCTACTTAAAATCTCAAACCTCCATACACACATGCACATGTACACACATGCACGCACACGGGCACGCTCACAGCCCCTTTCCCGGCTTGGGTTTTCCTCCTTGTATCAGTAGCCAGGGTTCAGTAAGGAGACAGAGACCACACAGTGACTGCAGAGAAAGTTTGATATAAACACTACTGATAGTGAGACTAATTATAAAGAATGCTATATTCAAGAAAGGACAGAACATTCCCTGCTCAGTGCTCCCAGGACCCAGCTCCACTATTACAGAGCAGCAGAGAAAACTGGGTCTGGCTTTGAGGCAGTAAGTGGAAAGTGAACAAGTCTAACCTTCTGGAAAGTCAGCTTCTGTATGCAGTCTTTCAAACATACCTGAACCTCCTAGCAACAAGAAACAAGGCTATATTTTCACCTGACGAGGTACCTCTACTCTTACTGTAAGTGAAGAAGCCTCATTTCCCCCGAGGGAGAGCGTCTGTGCGGTCCCAGCAGTCTCTGCATCATCACTGAGTATCCACTCATCACTCCTCAGATGGTCACTGCCCCACCGAGTATTCTCTTATGCTCTCCAGACTAAACAGTAATGTTAACTTGTGACAACTTGTGTATTTTTTAACTAAATTTATTATCCAGTGTATGTATTCAGTTTAGTTCACTCTCTCAGCCGTGTCCAACTCTTTGTGACCCCATGGACTGCAGCACACTAGGCCTCCCTGTCCATCACCAACACCCAGAGCTTGCTCAAACTCATGTCCATTGAGTCGGTGATGCCGTCCAACCATCTCATCCTCTGTCCTCCCCTTCTCCTCCTGCCCCCAGTCCCTCCCAGCATCAGGGTCTTTTCTAATGAGTCAGTTCTTCACATCAGGTGGCCAAAGTATTGGAGCTTCACCTTCAGCATCAGTCCTTCCAATGAATATTCAGGACTAATTTCCTTTAGAATTCACTGGTTTGATCTTGCAATGCAAGGGACTCTCAAGAGTCTTCTCCAACACCATAATTCAAAACCATCAATTCTTCAGCGCTCAGCCTTCTTTATGGTCCACCTCTCACATCCATACACGACTACTGGGAAAACCATGGCTTTGACTAGACAGACCTTTCTTGGCAAAGTAACATCTCTGCTTTTTAATATGCTGTCTAGGTTGGTCATAGCTTTTCTTCCAAGCAGCATCTTTTAATTTCATGGCTGCAGTCACCATCTGCAGTGATTTTGGAGCCCTAAGAAATAAAGTCTGTCACTGTTTCAGTTGTTTCCCCATCTATTTGCCATGAAGTGATGGGACCAGATGCCATGGTCTTCGTTTTTTGAATGTTGGAGCTTTAAGCCAACCTTTTCACTCTCCTCTTTCACTTTCATCAAGAGGCTCTTTAGCTCTTCACTTTCTGCCATAGGGTGGTGTCATCTGCATATCCGAGGTGATCGCTGTTTCTCTCAGGAATCTTCATTCCAGCTTGTGCTTCCTCCAGCCCGGCATTTCACATGATGTGCTGTGCGTAATACTTTGGCCGCCTCATGCAAAGAGTTGACTCATTGGAAAAGACTCTGATGCTGGGAGGGATTGGGGGCAGGAGGAGAAGGGGACGACAAAGGATGAGATGGCTGGATGGCATCACCGACTCGACGGACATGAGTTTGAGTGAACTCCGGGAGTTGGTGATAGACAGGGAGGCCTGGCATTCTGCGATTCATCGGGTCGCAAAGAGTTGGACACAACTGAGCGACCGAACTGAACTGAACTGTTGTTCCATGTCTGGTTCTAACTGTTGCTTCTTGCCCTGAATACAGATTTCTCAGGAGGCAGGCAAGGTGGTCTGGTATACCCATCTCTTGAGGAATTTTCCACAGATTGTTGTGATACACACAGTAAAGGCTTTAGCATAGTCAATGAATCAGATGTTTTTCTGGAATTCTCTTGCTTTTTCTACAATCAAACGGATGTTGGCAATTTGATCTCTGGTTCCTCTGCCTTTTCTAAATCCAGCCTGAACATCTGGAAGTTCTTGGTTCACATACTATTGAAGTCTAACTTGAATAATTTTGAGTATTACTTTGCTAGTGTGTGAGATGAGTGCAATTGTACCGTAGCTTGAACATTCTTTGGCATTGCCTTTCTTTGGGATTGGAATGAAAACTGACCTTCTCCAGTCCTGCAGCCACTGCTGAGTTTTCCAAATTTGCTGGCATATTGAGTGAAGCACTTTAACAGCATCATCTTTCAGGATTTGAAATAGCTCAGCTGGAATTCCATCACCTCCACTAGCTTTGTTCACAGTGATGCTTCCTAAGGCCCACCTGACTTTGCACTCCAGGATGTCTGGCTCTAGGTGAGTGATCACAGCATCATGGTTATCTAGGTCATTAACATTTTTTTGTGTAGTTCTTCTGTGTATTTTTACCACCTCTTCTTAATAACTTCTGCTTTTGTTAGGTCCATACCATTTCTGTCCCTTATTGTGCCCATCTTTGCATGAAATGTTCCCTTAGTGTCTCTAATTTTCTTGAAGAGATCCCTAGTCTTTTCCATGCTATTGTTTTCCTTATGTCTTTGCATTGATCCCCTAGGAAGGCTTTCGTAGCTCTCCTTGCTTTTCTTTGGAACTCTGCATTCATATGGCTATATCTTTCCTTTTCTCCTTTGCCTTTCACTTTTCTTCTTTTCTCAGCTATTTGTAAGGCCTCCCCAGACAAACATTTTGCCTTTTTGCAAAATACGTATGTACTATTCCAGCTCATGTAACATTTCTCATTGAAGAGTAGAGTTGATTTACACTGTTGTGTTAGTTTCTGCTGCACAGCAAAGTGAATCCGTGGCACGTGCACATTCACCCACTCTTTTTTCGATCTCCTCCCCGTCTCGGCCGCCGCAGAGCACTGCGTGAAGTCCCCCGCGCCGCACAGCAGGTTCTCGCTCGGTATCTGCTTTATACGCGGTATCACTACTGTGTGTATGTCCATTCCAACACTGGGTATTTCTTAAAAATGGAAAATGGAGAAAAGATAACCGTTAGTTTATATATTATATATGCAAAGAGAAAACATGCTAAGCTACTACAGTCCTTTGTTTCTGAAACTGGTCACAAGATGTAGTTGATAGTTATGGCTTTTCCATAGAACTCTCTTCCCATAGTGTACACAGAACAGCTAGTACAAAGCTAGGCTGAATCCAGAATTTCCGGACAGAAGGACCAAATAAAATTAACTCTATCACTATAAATACCAAAAGCAAAATTATTCACCCATCAATTAGAAAAAGTGAAACTCTGATATGAAATAAATGTGCCCCTGGAGCACAGTCAGAGCAGGAAGAACTATGGCTTGTCCTGCTTTCCTCAAGAGCCCAGCGGAGGGGCAGCTCACAGACTGGAGTAACAGGAAACTGATGCCCGCGTGCTCAGTTGCTCAGTCCTGTCTGACTCTCTGCGACCCCGTGGACTGCAGCCCGCCAGGCTCCTCTGTCCATGGGGTTATCCCAGCAAGAATACTGCAGTAGGTTGCCCTTTCCTCCTCCAGGGGAATCTTCCCGACCCAGGGATCAAATCTGAGTCTCCTGCATTGACAGGCAGATTTTTTACCACTGAGACACCTGGGACTCCCCAGATGAGAAAACTACTCCTCCATAAACCAAACAGGACCAACATAGAGACACCCACACCTGTATACACCATAGCCAAATGCCTGGATGTCAAAGACAAAGAAATCCATGAAAACTGCAAGAGGAAATGACCCCCATCACACCCACGGGAAGGATGACACAGTTAAATAGCTGACTTCTCACAAGAGACGATGGAGGCCACAGGCAGTGAAATGACGTGTGCGAAGTGTCAAAAGAAAAACGAAACAAACAAGAAAAGTGTCAAAGGAAAGACAAAACCTGCCAATGAATAAACGTTATACTCAGCAATACTATCCTTCAGAAATGAAGGCTGGAGAGAAAAATGAAAATGAGATAAAGATAAGTCTCAGTAAACACAACAGGACAGTTATTGGGAAGAGATTTGCCTTATCAGAAACACTAAAAAAAGTTCATCAAACTGAAAGAAAATGAAAAGAAAAAGAAAGTTCTTCAAGCTGTTCTCTCAAATCAATAGGAGTGAAGAAAAAAATTTTAAGACAGGAAAAAAAAAAAAAAAACCACAGGAGTGAAGAATCAAATTCAACAACTTATAAAAAGACTTATCTACCAAGATCAGTGGGGTTTATCCCAAGAATGCAAAGTTGGTTTAGCATCTAAAATTCAGTTAATGTAATACACTATATTAATAGAAAAGAGAATAAACCCCACAAGACTGTCACAATAGCTGCAGAAAAGGCATTTTACTAAATTTAACACACATTCATGATAAATACTCTCAACAAAATAGGACCAGATGGGAAATTCATCAACTTCATTAAAGGAAAAAACCTATAGCTAACACCAAACTTAATGGTGAAAGATGTTATACTTTTTAAAGACTGGAAATGAGCCAAGGATGTCTGCACTCACCACCTCAGTTCTGCACCGTAGGATTCTGCATGCAAGCAGCTGGGAAGTCACCAATCTCTGCTAAGAAGTAAAGGGCTAAACAAACTGAAAAATTAGCGACTCTTCTTGGGTCTGTAAGAGAAGGGAGGACACAGCAATCTACTATCCCCAAGGTAGGAGAGACAGGCAGGTGAATACAAGTCGTCACAGTCTGCAAACATTCATGAGAGAAACTGACTTGAAACTCTGTGTGGGGAGGCGGGACTGAACTGTAATTAATGAATTTCTGGAGGCTCACCATAGCAGGTCTGAGAGTTAAAAACACCACGGGGACTCAGTCCTAAGGGAGTCCATACAGTACTGTGAGATTTACCCCTGGAGCATGACCAGGTTCCCAAGTAAACTTCGCAGCAAAGTCCCCTCAAGCTTTCTGCTGGGGGCAGGGAAGGAACCATTCCCAACGTCCTGAGCACTCTATTTTCCTAACAAGGCTGCCTTCAAGGAAATCTTGTTAGCCAGAGCCTGACCTGCTGGGGTGTTATCATAGCCTAACTGACCTCAGAAAGGGAAATGTCCAGCTCCAGCCTCCCCTGGGCATCCTGCCCCAACCAAGGGGAGATATAAAATGGAGAAACACTTGTGGAGTTCCCATCCAGAGGCACAGACTCAGTAAGAGACTGGGGCCTCATCCCAAGATGGATGGAGGCCTGGGCTCTGGTCCCAGGGAAGAAGGCTTCCCCTCCCCCGCCCCTCACCTGAGATTGCTAACGCTTGTTCTGAGCGGGTCCTTTCACCCAGGACGTCATGTCTGGCTGTCACAAAATAATGACAAGGAAAATCACACAATTAGATGGCAAAAGACACAATCTACAGAGACGAAGCACGGTTCAGAATCAGACATGGTGGAGAGATTGGAGTTATCAGACTAGCCATGATTTTCACAGGGAAAGGATACAAGGTAAAATCAACAGAGGCAAAGGGCTCATGGGGCCAAGCCTGGGGAAGACCATGTGCCAGCTTCCAGGGTCCTCCTGGACTTACACCGGAGAAGCTTAATTATCCCAGGGAGTCATGACAAAGGGTGTGACACGTTGCCAACCAGGGAAGTTCATCAGAAACTCAGCACCCATGGTTTTAGCAGGAGCTTATGTTTGTTTGCTAAGGCTGCTATAACAGATACAACCCTGGGGAGTTGAACAACAGAAATCCGTTCTCTCACAGTGTAGGAGGCCAGGAGTCTGAAATCAAGGTGTCAGCAGGCTTGGTTCCTTCTGGAGGCTTTGAGGGACAAACCATTTCACACTTCTGCTAACCTCTGGTTGCTGCCAGCAATGCATGTAGGCTTATCACTGCAGTCCCCATCTCTGTCTATCTACGCATCTATTTATGACTGCCCATTCTTTGCTGCACGTGGGCTTGCTTCGGTTGCGGTGAGCAGGGGCTACTCTTCCTGGTGGTCCAGGGGTTGAGAATCTTGCTGTGCTCCACAACAGCAGAGCTGCCCCCACTTGCCGCAATGAGCGAGAAAGCCTGTGCACAGCAACGAACACCCGGGGCAGCCAAAAAACAATGGAAAAGAATTTAAGTTTCAAAAAGTAATAAAAAGGCTGACAACATCAAATGCTGGCAAGGATGTGGAAAAACTGGAGCCTTCATACATTGCTGGTGGTAACATCAAATGGTAAAGCCTCTTTGGAAAATAGTTTGACAGTTTCTTATAACCTGAACATACAGCCCAGGAAAGGAGAAGAAGGAGGAGCTGTGATAATGTGATAGCTGGGGCCACTGGAGGAGCTTGGAGGCTTCCCGAAGGCCGGGCTGTGACAGGCTTGGATTGCCTCGGATGGCCTTGGGTGCAGGGACGTTTTCTGCTTCCTGTTAGAGAAAAAGTAGAGACTCTGTCTTCCCGTTTCTTATAACTGATGGTGAACCACGAGCATGCGGATGCTCCCAACCAGAGCGTTCTGGCTATCCTGGCTCCAACTTCAACTAAAATCTCTTTAAATAACTCCACTGAGAGTGGATTATGAAAATGTCGTGTATCCAGACAATGAACTACTAGTCACATAAGGGAACAAATTACTGATATTCACAACAACATGAATGAACTTCAGAAATACTATGCTAAGTTATGACCGACCTAGACAGCATATTAAAAAGCAGAGACATTGCCAACAAAGGTCCATCTATTCAAGGCTATGGTTTTTCCAGTGGTCATGTATGGATGTGAGAGTTGGACTATAAAGAAAGCTGAGCGCTGAAGAATTGATGCTTTTCAACTGTGGTGATGGAGAAGACTCTTGAGAGTCCCTTGGACTGCAAGGAGAGCCAACCAGTCTATCCTAAGGGAGATCAGTCCTGGGTGTTCATTGGAAGGACTGATATTGACGCTGAAACTCCAATACTTTGGCCACCTGATGCGAAGAACTGACTCGTTTGAAAAGATCCTGGTCCTAGGAAAGATTGAGGGCAGGAGGAGAAGGGGACAACAGAGGATGAGATGGTTGGATGGCGTCACCGACTCAATGGACATGAGTTTGGGTAAACTCCAGGAGTTGGTAATGGACAGGGACGCCTGGTGTGCTGCGGTCCATGGGGTCACAAAGAGTCAGACACGACTGAGTGACTGAACTGACTGAACTGAACTGAAGTTCAAGAAACCAAACAGAAAGGCTGCATATTGTCTGTAGTAGTTTCCTGCGTGCCTGCTAAGTAGCTTCAGTCCTGTCTGACTCTTTGCGACTCTGTGGATTGTCGCCCACCAGGCTCCTCTGTCCATAGGATTCTCCAGGCAAGAATACAGGGGTGGGTTGCCATGCCCTTCTCCAGGGGATCTTCCTGATCCAGGGATCAAACCCAAGTCTCTTATGTCTCCTGCGTTGGCAGTTGGGTTTTTTTGTTTACCACTAGCACCAGCTGGGAAGCTATAGGGCTGTTGCAACAAATTACGACAAATTTAATGGCTTAAAACAATGCACACATACAGTTCTGGAAGCCAAAAATCTGAGTTGTGTCTTACGGGGCTTAAATTGAGGTGTCAGCAGAGCTGCATTCCTTCTGGAGGCTGGAGGGAAGAATCATTCCCTCGCCTGGTTCTAGCTTCTGGAGGCTGCCTGCATTCCTTGGTTCATGGTCCCTTCCTCCATCTTCAAAGCCAGCAGTGTGGCAACTACCAGTTTCTGACTCCCTAATCACATTTCCTTCTCTGACTCATTTTGGCCCATGGACTCTGGGCAGAGGCGTTATATCACTTCTTCTTGTTGTTGTCTAGTCTCTAAGCTGTGTCCAAGTCTTTTGCAACCCCATGGACTCGAGCCTGCCATGGCTCCTCTATCCACAGAATTTCCCAGGCAAGAATGCTGGAGTGGGTTATCATTTCCTTCTCCAGGGGATCTTCCTGATCACTTGTAGGCCAAGGCAATTAATAGCTAGCAGGTCTCCACTAATCTCTTTTCCACTGCCAGTGCCGTAAGAGGTCATGTGTTCCAGAGGTAAGTCAAGAAGAGCCACATGACTCTCCCATCGGTCTATGAACAGTGAAAAATCTACTGAAGACTTGGGAGTTGTTACTCTGACCTAGTCTATCCTAGGCTAAGTGCGGAGCTTTCCTTAAAGAAAGAAAGAAAAAAATATATATATATATATATATAGCATATCAGTTAAATTATTGTCTCAGCTCCAAACTCGCCCTTCCATGATCCTGCGTGTGATGGGGGCGAGGGGATGAGACTCTGGGGCCACATTTTTTGAGGGGCAAGGGATGGTGATGCCGTAGAGGAAGAGGGGGCTTGCCATCTGCCCCCAGCCACACTTCCCCACCGCAGCCGAAAATAAAACGGCACTGCTGGCTGGAGTTATGCGTTATACACAGAGTTCGGTTTGGACAGACGGGTCTGAGACGGTATGCAAGGCTGTCCAACAGGGGCCCAGAAATATCTGGAAGAGCGGTGGGCCCAAGAGGCGAGGAGGGCACTTGCTGGGGTTTCCCAGCCCCAGCCATCCGGGCTAAAGAAAGCAAAAGTGCCCCAGAGGTCACACACAGACCCTCTGCAAATCCGCACACCAGGAGGCGACCATGGAGACAAAACTCAAGGGAGATCAGGACAGCCGGTGGGACAGAGTGGGAGGTCAGTAACGACGAAACCCGGCCGGGAAGGGCGCTCGCCATGTTCAACCAGGCGGGGACACGCCGCGCCCCCCCGGGGCCGCGCCCCCGCCCTGGCTTATCTTCCCCGATCGCTCCTCCCACCGGAAGTCCCTCCTCCAGGCTCGGGCCGCTCTGGCCCGCGCGGGCGCGTCTCTGTGGTCGTCCTGGAGACTCTCCGCCGCACGGCGCTCCTCCAGCCGCCAGGGGCGTGCGAGATCGCGCCTGGGCCGTTCTGGCCCGCGATGGCCGCTCGACTGCTCGGCCGCGCGGTGCGGACGCGCCTGGGCTGCTGCCGCTGGTCGGTTCCCTGGGCAACGCCTCGGGCCGTTTCCCGGGCAACGCTGGGCGGTGCCGGTAGCCGATGCTATGGACCTGGGGGCCGGGGCCGGCGCCGGGCCTCAGCGGGCTCGCGGCCGCCTCGGCGCGCCGTCGTCCGGGATGCGGGCCCCGGGGACGCCCTGGGCACGCTTCTCGGCCTGGCTGGAGTGCGTGTGCGTGGTCACCTTCGATCTGGAGCTGGGCCAGGCGCTGGAGGTGAGGGGGCCGCGGGCCGGGGCCGGGGCGGCCGCGGAGGGCGGGTCCTGCGCTGTCGCTGGAGGCGGATGCGGCTCAGGCGCTGCCGAGGGGCCTGGGAATCCCCCTCCCCGTGAGATACCCTCCAGTTCTTCCCCCTCCGGAACCCTGCACTGGTCCCCTCCTGAAACACGCCCCCCAAGCAGAGGGGAAAATGTGAAGTTGCCAAGACCTCCCATCCGGATGGAGGAGAGGGGAGCCCTGCACTTCTGATCCCCAAAGTGGCACACTTGATTCCTCTCCAGGAAAAGCCTGTCTCCCCCCAAGCCCCTGCCTTTCCCACACGGTGACACCTTCTCCCCTCAGTTACTCCAGCCAGAGTCCCAGAGGTCACCCTTGACTCCTCCCCTGCCTCCGCGCCACATCCCGGGAGGATGCAAGGCTGACAGCTCCACCTGCGGCAACACTCCAGATTCGTCAACCTCAAGTCCAATATCCGTGGTCTCTTGCTTAAACCTTTGGGCTCCTCCTTGCTCACTTAGAACCTGATCCAGACCCCTGGTGGGTCACATCCAGCCCCAGGAGTCATCTTTCTGTGCACTGACTGCACCCAGCCCACCCAGCCTAGGGGATTCGCCCTGCCTTCGAGACTCTTTCCCACCCTCACCCACATGGATGTAGATGACAACGTGGCAGACTCGGGGAGGAAGGCCTTCTGTAGTGGAGCAGGCCTGGCGGGATGGTCTTCTCTGTGCCCTGAAGGCCATGACACAGACCGTGGAGCTGACCAGGGCAGGGGAGGCTTAGGAGGTAGGCTTCAGCACGCTGTCTGAGGCAGCTTTCTGAGAACCCAGGAGGTGGTGCATCCCGTGACTGCAGTTGGCTGAGGTGAGCCTGGTCAGCCGTCATGGGAAAGCCAGCGTCAGGGTGAAGGGCTGTTTTCCAAGGCCTTGCTGAACTCCACGAGGCTGTGGGAAGCTCAAGTCCTAATGGGCAGAGGGCTGACACTACCCGGCTCGATGTGGAGACCCCATTCACCACGCCTGTCCCCTGATGGTGCACCAGGCTTACTTGATGCAGGAACCTGAGACCAGAGAGGTCAGGTGATCTGCCCAGTATCACAGAGTCCATTTTCCAGCTGGTGCCCAAATTATTCCCGATAAAAACACGAGGGAAGGGAGTCTACTGTTTCCTTAAGGCATTCTCATGTATGATTTTCTAGAACTTAACCATTCAAGCAAGAACAGTTAAAGGCTCCATGTGCTGGGCTTCCGAGCTTTGCTGGGGCTGTATAACTCTTGGGGTGTTGGGGGGCCGGCGCATCTGTGCAGGGATCGCGTAGGGCAGCCCCCCGGTGCTCACCGGTTTGCGTCTTGTCTTTCTTCTCTGCCCTGGAGATTGTAGGGAGGATCAGGGGTCATTTCAGCTGAATCCACAGTCACTCATGGAGCACCTGCTCTGCACTTACCTGTTTATTCTGGGCTTGGCCTGGCTGAACACCACAGAGGCTCTGGCACTGTGCTCAGCGCTGGGGCAGGATGGAAGACCCGGGAACTGCCCTCCAGGCACTCGTGGGTCATGGAGACTTCCACGGGCAGGTGCAGCTCAGAGGAAGGAGTGGCGCTTAGCCAGATCTTGGAGGATGAGAAGGAGGCATCCAGACCTGGGAGGGGGCTGTTTCAAGTAACCCCTCCCCCCAGAAGCCAGCAAAAGCAAAGGGAAGGAGCCAGCCATTCAGTCACTCAATGAATCCAGTATGAAGTGACTGCCACCAGCCAGGCTCCACGATCGTGGCGCTGGACGTGAGGACACAGAGCTGGGTGCGATCCTGGGGCCTGCCCACCAGGAGTTCACGTCCTGTGCTAGAGATACAGAGCCAGTGGTTCAGGCCCCGCCCCGAGCAGGCAGGATGTGTGTCGTGTCCCACGCTCGTGGGTGCTCTGGAGCCTGCAGGCAGGCAGGGGTCAGACATGCAAGGAGGACGGGCAGGGAGCCCAGCTCTGCTGCCTCGGGCCTTGGCAGCGCTCCTCTCTGCAGCCCTGACAACCATGAAGCCCGCGCAGTGATCCACGGCCGAGGACCCGGACGGTCCTGGCTCCGCCGGGTGGCCGTGTCCGCCTGGCTGGCCACAGCTCCCACACTGCACAGTCTCACAACTCTTTCAGTCTCCAAAACTGCCGAGGGCTCAAGGGGCTTCTTATGTGGGTCGCATCTATCAACATTCTCTACACTAAAAGTTAAAACTGAAAGATTAAAAATGCATATTAATCCATTTTGGAACAAGAGATACCATTTATATTAATATAGCTATTAATATTCCCACCAAAACAACCATATTTTCAGAAACAAGTTTAGTGAGGAGAATGGCAGTATTTGAAACTTTTACATCCCTTTTAACGTCTGGCCAAATGGAAGGCAGCTAGAGAGACCCCCGCGTCTTGAAGACCCCCACGTCAGCTTCAGTCAGTGCCCCTGACGTCCTGCGTCACAGCCTCGGGAAGTGATGCTACACGTGTGAGGAGAGATTGGGAAAGGCAGCCTCGGCTCGGGGAGCCTAGGGCACCCACACAGCACGTGGAGAAGCGTTTTCCTAGAGGTACCTCCTCCAGCAAGACGAAGCTCCCATGTTTGTCTTCCTCAGGACGCCTGGGTTACAGCAGCACCGCCCCTGAGCCCTGAGGCTTGGGCGGAAAGGATGAGACCCCGTGGCTCCAGAGGACAAGGCTAACCATGCGGCAGGCTCCATACCCTCTGCCTGTCGCTGTGGGTCTGCCCTGTTTGTCCCCTTGCGCAGGCGTGGCCTTCCCTCTGGCCTCTGCTCCCAGCTCCTAAACTCTGAACGTGGAGCCCTGGGCAGGGCTGCAAGCCTGCTCAGACGCTGCAAGACTCCTGTGCCTGCAGACCAGATTCAGACCCCTGACCTCAGCCCTGAGAGCCTGGTGTGCTCTGCCCCGGCCGGCAGGCACCTGTCTCTCCTCTGCCCTTCTGAACAGGCGTGCAGGGGCCTGGCCTGCGTGGCCCTTTGGCTCCTGCCTCTCTGGGTGCTGTCCCCAGGCACCTCTGTGGGCCCGCCCCACAAACAGTGTTTGGCCAGCTCCCCTCCCATCTCTTCCCAGGAGGTTCAGTGGTAAAGAATCTGCCTGTCAAGCAGGAGATGCAGGTTCAATCCCTGGGTTGGAAAGAGCCCCTGAAGGAGGAAATGGCACCCCACTCCAGTATCCCTGCCTGGAGAATCCCACGGACAGAGGAGCCTGGCGGGCTGCAGTCCATGGGGTCGCAAAGAGTGAGACACGACTGAGCGACTAACACGACCTCTACTACACGAGACTCGTATAATGCGAGTGCAAGAAATAGCACTGTTTCTAAAAAACAACGTATGCTCCTTTATTTCAAAATGCTTTCCTGCTAAAAAACGCTATCATCTGAGCCTTCAGTAAGTCATCTTTTTGCAACAGTAATATCAAACACATAGATCACAGTCACTGAAACAAATACAGTGAGGAAAAAGTTTTGAGATATGATATATTGTGGAAGTTATGCGGATATGACACAGAGTGTGATGTGAGAAAATGGCACCCGTAGAATTGCTAACCCCTCAATTTGTAAAATAGTCATGACATCCAGAAGCGCAATAAAGCAAAGTGTAATAAAACGAGACATGCCTGTACGGTATCTGGTGAGGGTCTACCCCCTGCCGGGGCTCCGAGGCAAAAGTGCCTGGGACACAGTCCTGGGCCTCTGGACACTTGGTGGCTGTAGAGGAGACAATAGGCCCAGAGCAAACAGAGGCAGAAGCTATATGATTGTGTCAGTGGGAGTCCCAGGGCCCAGCACTCACCATCTGGGCTTCAGGGCACAGCCCAGAAGAAGCCTAGTTTCAGCCAAAACCCAAGTCCTCCTCTGCCTGGGAGTTTGGCACAGAGTGAGTGAGAAGGGGGCCACGCACACCAGCCCCCTCAGCTCCTGGCCCATTGCAGGCAGCCACTGGAACCAGCCTGCTACTCTGAGCACAGGCTAGGGCAGTGGCGACGCCCAAGGTACAGCACCACTCTGGGGGCTGCCTGCTGTTTTTCGCGTCCCGCAAGGAGATCCATTCAGACCCGCTGCCTGAGCACAGGGCTGCTGGCCAGACAGGCAAGCCTCAACCTGCTTGGCTCCCCTCGAGCGCGGCCCATCTCCCAGATATAGCCTGGCCAGCTGGTCGTGCTCCCTGGACACTTCTGGGGCTTGGGTACCCCACAGGTCGTGCTCCAAACCGGGAGCAGGCTGGAAGTTCCTGGACCCCTCACTAGTGGGGGTTGGAGTGAAGATGCTCAGAGGCAAGGGTGTCAGCGCCAGGCACCACCTAGGAAAGCCGGGACAAGGAAGCTGGCTACCTGCGCCAGCAGGCTGGGGGGAGGGTGCAGCCAAGCCCCTCTGAGTGGGTGGGGCAGGCGCCGAGGCCAGCAGGGCCTGCCCCCCTCCAAGTGAGGGGCGTCTCAGGGATGGGCGGTTGGTCCGTGGAGACGGAGAGGCTGGTCTGAGCAAGCGGCCATGAGGGTGAGCATGTGGGCAGGGAGTTGAGCCTGGTCAGGGTGTGCTGGCCAAGAAACGGGAGTGGTCCTGTGCTGCAGGGGCTGGGGCACTGGGGGGGGGGGGGGGAGGAGCCCTGGAGAGGGGGCGGGTCAGCAGGGAGTCAGAAGGGGCAGAGGGAGTGCAGCCTAGCCCTGAGCCGGCCCAGCCCGTGCCACCAAGTGGTCTGTGTCCCCCGCAGCTGGTGTACCCCAGCGACTTCCAGCTCACGGACAAGGAGGTGGGTCCCAGCCCTCTCGGGAGCAGACCTCGCCTGGAGAGCAGACCCTCACCGGGTTTCTGTGTTTCAGAAAAGCAGCATCTGCTACCTGTCCTTTCCCGACTCCCACTCAGGTAGGCCACCCTGCCACCTCTCCCTGCCCTGCCCTGGGCATCGCTCTGGGACCGGCCTGGCCCACACCGCCTGGAGCCCCGGCCCTGCTTCCTCTGGGGAGATATTCTGAGTCCTGCGTGGCCACCAGGCTCCCTGGCTCCTGTGGAAAGAGAAGTCTGGGCAGAGGGACCTGCGGGGTCTGGTCTTCGCCCCAGCAGAGGGGCCACCGGGTCCTGGCCTCAGCCCTTCCCAGGGGCTCACGTGTGCGGCCAGCCTGTTTTCCGTCTCAGGCAGGCTCAGCCACGCCACATGGAGGTCCTGCCACCCCCTAGTGGGCTTCCTCGGTGCCCGCGCTGCGGGGCTGTCTGTGCGCATGTCTGTGTGCTGAGGTTAAACCCTGAGGTACAGGAGTCAGGGCACAGGGGCCTCTGTGGGGAGATGCAGGGGCCCTGGCCTCCCCCTTCTGACCCCCCCAGGGGCCGGCAGGAGAGACTCCAGCTGGACCCAGCATGACGGGCCTTCTGTTCCCCAGGCTGCCTTGGGGACACGCAGTTCAGCTTTCGCATCCGTCAGTGTGGAGGGCAGAGGCGCCCCGGGCATGCGGGTGAGAAGCGCGGCGACAGTGGGGTCCCCGCGTCACTTCAGGTGAGCGGCTACCCCCTCCCCTCCGCCGCGGGCCAGGATCAGGCCAGGAGCTGCCCCTTCAGGCCGCCTGGCCCACCCCCCAGCCGGCAGGGTCTCCGACTGCCGCAGACTGAGCCTGGCCCCCCGGCCTCAAGCGGGGGCCGGCCAGCCCTTCTGAGGCCCTGCCGGCGTCCCTGGAGCTGGTCCTGGGCGCTTGTATGCACCAGGGCAGGGCTCAGGGTGCAGGCCTGCAGGCCTCCCGCGCCCTGAACCGCTGCCCGGGTCTGCGGAGATGTCCCTGGAGAGGTTCCCAGGTTCCCAGAGCCGAGGTTCACAGGCCAGCTGGGGGCTGGGGAGAGCGTGCCGCGGCCTGGGCGGGGGTCCACGGGGGCAGCAGGGAGCGTGGGCGGGGGCGCGGCCTGGCTGACACCCCTCCTTCCAGAGGGAGCCTGCACACTACTTTGGCTACGTGTACTTCAGGCAGGTGAAGGACAGCTCCGTGAAGCGGGGCTACTTCCAAAAGGTGAGCCCCGGGGTGGCTCCACTGGGAGCTGGGGGCAGCCGCTGTCAGAAGGGACTGACGGCCTTGGGGTCCGGAGCCTCCAGGAGCACCCTCTCCTCTGCAGCTCCGGGCACTCGGTGCTGGGCTGAGCCCACCACCACCCAGGCCAGGGTGTGGGCTCTGGGGAGGCCCTCCCTGGCCCCGCCCGGCCTGAGGCCTTGTCCAGACCAGGCTCCCTGCCCCTCCCTGAACTGGGATGTGGGTGGGGCGCCTCATCACCATCTCGATGACTTCAGTCTTGAGCTCAGGAACCAGAGCAGAAGGTGCTTGAATCCCGGGGAGACCCTCCCAGAATCCTGGCCACGTGCCTTTCCCAAAGGCCTGGGCTCCAGCTCGCTCTGCTGTGGTGGTGGTCTAGTGACCTGAAGTCCCTCGTCAGGCTGTTCCTGAGACAGCCATCCTAGAAAGCCGGTGGGATGCCCTGCCCCAGCAGCCTTGGAGAGCCGGGCCCCAGGGGGCCCTGCGGGGTCCCCACAGGCTGGGGCGGCGTCTCACCGGCCCCGGGGTCCCCGCAGTCGCTGGTGCTGCTGTCCCGCCTGCCCTTCGTCCGGCTGTTCCAGGCGCTGCTGGGCCTGGTGGCCCCCGAGTTCTTCGACAAGCTGGCGCCCTGCCTGGAAGCAGGTGAGCGGCCAGCAGGTGCAGCGGGGCAGCTGAGTCCACCTGGCCGTGGCTCCCAGTGGCTCTGCTGGGCAGCCTCCTCCAGGCCGGGCCTCTGACGCCAGCCACCTGCGTCCACAGTCTGCCACGAGATCGACCAATGGCCGGCCCCCGCACCGGGGCGGACCCTGAGCCTGCCTGTCATGGGAGTCGTCCTCCAGGTGGGGGCTGGCAGCCGGCGCGGGGCCCCGTGCGTGTGGCCCTCCCGCTGCAGCTGCCCCTCGGTCCGCAGGTGCACATCCCATCGAGAGGGGACATGCCTGAGCCCGGGCCTCCGGAGCCCAGCGGCCACGAGGTGGGCCCCCCCCCCCCCCGCTGCAACCCTGCCCCAGGCTGGGCCTCCCAGCTCCCCTGCTGGGGTCCTGGGGCCGGCCACACCACAGACAAAGCCCATGACCCAGTCGGGGGCGGGGTGGCCTTGCCCACTCCTGGACGCTGGGCAAGGGGAGACCTGTGGGTAGGGATGTAGCCCGAGAACTCCTCTGAGGGGGACGCGGGCCGCTTGGTGCTCTGGGGCAGCAGCCTCAGTCTCAGCCTGGCTCCTCACCCCTCGCAGACCCTGCTGCCAGCCCCAGTGGTCCTCCCCAGTGTCCACGAGCTGGACCTGTTCAGGTGAGCCCTGCACACACACACCCTGCCCCCGCAGACGGTGAGTGAGCCCCGGAGGTTCAGGCCCATCTGGGCGGGGCTGCCAGGGGCACTGCTGGTCAGGAGCTGGCCCCCGGCCAGTTCTGAGAGGGAGACTCGAGCAGACAAGGAGCTAGGTGCCCAGGGTCTGCACCCGGAGGATCCGAGCCCCGTGGGCAGGCTGCGAAGGGCCGGCAGTGATGGTGCTGCGGGGGGAGGCCGTGCTCCCTGGGGGGTCGGCAGGGGACCCCACCTTTGGAGACCCGCTGCGTCCAGCGGGAGCCAGGGATGCCGGCCTCCAGCCTGGGGGCCTCAGGGGCGGCCTGGATGCGCCCTCAGCAGGTTCCCACGACTCCACCGTTTCCCTCTGGTGTGAGTCCGGCGTCCACTCAGAGCAGGGCCCGCCCGGACCTGTGGCGGCAGGTGGTCAGGGCTGGGGAGCCCCTCGCCTGGCCAACACCCCCGCCGGCCCCCCGCCCCCCAGGTGCTTCCGGCCCGTGCTGGCCCATGTGCAGCTGCTGTGGGAGCTGATGCTCCTCGGGGAGCCCCTGCTGGTGCTGGCGCCCTCGCCCGCGGTGTCCTCAGAAATGGTCCTGGCGCTGACCAGGTGGGCTGGGCGGCCGCGCGGGGCTGGGGGCCCAGGGCTGGCCCCGCGTGCTCACTGCCCCGAGGGCCCCCACCTCCGCAGCTGCCTGCAGCCCCTCAAGTTCTGCTGCGATTACCGCCCCTACTTCACCATCCATGACAGCGAGTTCAAGGAGTTCACCACGCGCACGCAGGCCCCGTAAGTAAGCGCTGTCCTCGGTCCCTCCCCCGCCCCGCCCCCCGCCCCCCCAACCTTGCCTCCTTCCCTCCCTCTTTCTCTCTCTCTCTCTCTCTAGACCAAACGTGGTCCTGGGAGTCACAAACCCTTTCTTTATCAAAACACTTCAGCACTGGCCCCACATTCTCCGAGTTGGGGAGCCCAAGACGTCAGGTGAGGCTGTCCCAGCCTCCACCCAGGGCCCCTGGGGATGTGCGTGGGGCCTGGTGGGCTCTGAGCCTGCAGAGACAGAGCTGAGGCCCTGAGGCCCGGCCGTGGGGTATGTCTCGTAGGGGACCTTCCCAAGCAGGTCAAACTGAAAAAGCCCTCGAGGCTGAAGACCCTGGATACCAAGCCAGGTCCGTGTTCCTCTTCTCCTCCCGGGACCCAGAGACAGGCCTTGGGGGCGGGCAGGGGCGGGCAGTGGGGCTGGCACAGCCAGAGGGGGTGCCCCCACCCCCAGAGCAGAGCACTCGGCCCTCTGCCCTCCCCAGGCCTCTACACCGCATACACGGCCCACCTCCACCGAGACAAGGCCCTGTTCAGACGGCTGTTGAAGGTACCGCTGGGGGTGGGGTGCTCCCTGTGGGAGGTGGACCCAGGCCTGGTGCTTTGGCTCAGCCCTGGCAACCCCCAGGGCCTGCAGAAGAAGCGGCCGTCGGATGTGCAGACGGCGGTGCTGAGGCGGCACCTCTTGGAGCTCACTCAGAGCTTCATCATCCCTCTGGTGAGGCCAGCACGGGGCGGGGGGTGGGGGATGGGGGATGGGGGACAGGGGCGGGCTGTGGCCCAGACTCACTACCCTCCTGCCCCCAGGAGCACTACATGGCCAGCCTCATGCCGCTGCAGAAGGGCATCGTGCCCTGGAAGGTGTGGTCCCAGGGGGCTGAGGGTTCTCAGTCCGGGCCAGGGGTGTGCCTGGGAAGTGCCCCGGGGAGACTCCTAAGCGGCCCAGGTGTGCCCCTGTGAGACTGGTCCTCCAGCACTGGCTCACCCGCTGCTGTTGCAGACTCCTCCCCAGATCCGCCCGTTCTGCCAGGATGACTTCCTGCACAGCCTGGAGCGATCCGGGCCCCAGCTCACCTGTGTCCTCAAGGGCGACTGGCTGGGCCTCTACAGGTGGGCGGCCCGTCGGCGGGGTCCAGGGCTCCCGCAGCCGGTGGGCACGCGCACCCACCCGTCAGCCCACGGGAGCCCACAGCCGCCGCCCCCCTGCCCCGACAGGCGGTTTTTCAAGTCCCCCCATTTTGACGGGTGGTATCGGCAGCGGCACAGGGAGATGACCCAGAAGCTTGAGGCCCTTCACCTCGAGGCCATCTGTGAGGCGGTGAGGGGGGTGCTGGGGGAGGGGGCTTGGAGGGGAGGCCGCTGCCAGAGTTGGGGGGCCTTGGAGACAGACAGCCCATTGTCCGCACAGAGCATCGAGATCTGGATGAAGGACAAGTCCGAGGTGGAGGTCGTGGACCTGATCCTGAAACTTCGGGAGAGGCTGGTGAGACGCTGCGCGGCCCTGCTCGCCCTCGGCCAGCCGGCCGTGCAGCCTGCCTGCCCCTGAGCCCCGCTGTCCCTGTAGGTTCGGGCACAGGGCCACCAGCTGCCCGTGAAGGAGGCGACCCTGAAGCAGGCACGGCTGTACATCGACACGGCCATCGGCTCCCTGCCCAAGGACCTGCAGGCCGTCCTGTGCCCTCCCTAGGACGGTGCCCGTGGGCCACGGCCAGAGTCTGGCCGAGCTGCTTTCCTCCCCTGCCCCCCGCCCCAAGTTCCCTGATGCCCCCTACCTGGCACTGCTGCCGTCCAGCAGTAAAGCTGGCATTTGGAGCCGTAGCCTGGACCCTGACTGTTGGCGGCTCGTGTGCTAGCTGAGCTCACCTCCCCCTGGGCCCCACCTGCCTGTTCCAGGGTCTTAGGCAGGTGGGGGTGGCACGCTGTGAGCCCTCACCGGTCTGATCTGGGCCAAGGCCACCCGCCCCCTCCAGACGCCCATCTGCCTGCACCCTGCCGGCCCAGGCACTGCCTGTGGTGTGTCCTTTAGACACCAGGATGCCCGGCTCAGGACAGGAGACAGAAAGCGGTGGCTGCCAGGCAGACGCCTCCCTCACACAGGCGCCCCGGCCCCCCTTCCTGCCTGGAGGGGAGTCTTGGCTCCAGTCCTCGCCTGGGAGGGAGAAGCTGGTCCGCGCAGAGGAGTGCTGGCCTGTGGCTCGTGGGCTTCTGCCAGGCCCCAGGTGCTGCCAGGCGGGTCCAGGGCCCTGTCTCGGTTCCACTCGAGGGACACCCCGCTGGGCACCCCTCCCGCCACTCTGCCCTGCCCTGCCCCAGCTCACAGGCACTCCAGTGGCCCCCCGTGTGTCCATCTGCTCTGCAGGCAGAAGAGGGTCTTAGACTCTAGCCGAACCCGGGCCCTGCAGCTAGAGTCCTCCAGAGTTTCAGGGCCCCAGGCTCCTCGGCAAGGACTGAAAGTCCCCTCGAAGTGGCCCACGCGCCCGTGGGACACCTTGGGGCACTGGGCCAGGCCCGGCCAGGACTGTCAGCTGCACCCCAAGGGGAGCTTGCTCAGCCGGAGTTGGGTGGGGCGGAGCAAGGCTTGGACCCAGAGCTGCAGGCCTTCGGGAGGTCCCAGTGAAACAGCCCTGGAGACTGCACCTGAGAGGCCCCCAGGGCCTTGGCTGGCAGCGCGGGTGCAAGCGGGGGGGCCTCCTGTCTCCTCTGGCGCCTCCCAGGCCGGGCCGCACCACCACTGCTCCCCAGCTGGGGGGTCGCCCCTAGATGGTGGCAGCACTGGTCTCGGAACCACCAGTGTCGGCTCGTCCACCCTGAGCGCCGCCTCTGGTGGCCTGGCGTGTGGCTGCAGGCAGAGGAGAGTGAGGCCTTCGAGAGGGGGACCTCGTGGACCCCCCCGCAGCCTGCCCGCTCTGGGACAGGGCTGCCAGGCGCGGGGTGCCCCGCCGTCACTGCGGCATGTTGCCCGGTCTCCTCCCTCTGTTTTCCCTCTGTTTTCGGAGGGTCACGGGCCTGTGCTGGAGGGCAGCCTCGCCCATGATCCTTCCAGGGCTGGGCTGCAAGGGGGCGCCAGGGTGTCCTCGACCACCCAGACTTCTGCCTCCAGCAGTCCCGGCGGGCACCACCAGAAGCCCCTGGGTGCCGGCGCCCTCCCTCCAGCACCGCTTGAATCCGCGCTGCGGCCCCTCACAGCAGCTTGTTCCCCTGGTGAGGGGTGCGGGGGAGGGCCGCCTGGCAGGGTGGGCATCACTGCCCAGGGTGGACTCCAACACTGGCGGCCTCTGGGCACAGCACAGCCTGGCATGGAGTCCTGCCAGCTCCATCCTACCCCCTATCGAAGCTCCCTGGTTCTCTCGAAGGATCAGGTCAGCCCTGGCTGGGACAGACAGTGAGGAGGGAGGAAAGGTCAGGAGAGTCAAAGGAGGCCGACGCACCACCGACCAGAGCTCTGTGCACAGCAGGGCCTGGATGGGCAGGAAGCAGTGGTCCACGGGGGCTCTGCGGTCAGCCACTGTGGGAGGCCGCTTTCTTTGGGAGGTTGTGTGTGGGTCTGGAGTGGTGGCCGGGGACGGGCCTGGGACAGTGGGCTGATCCAGGGGCAGGAAGGACAGTCGTCACCCCCAAGCTTCCTGCACGCTATTTAAAGCCTCGCTTTTAGTCTGGGATGGGGGCCTTCCCACATCTTTGGTATTAAAGTGTCTCTGTGACACGTGCTTGTCTTTCAACTTCCTCTTTGGATGAAAAGTTGGCATCCCTATGAGATTCTGGTAACATGAGGGCTCTCTTGGTGGGGCGTGGATGGGCCTTGGTGTGGATGGTTCACGGCTGAAAGGGTGAAGGTGTGGCCTTGCTGGCTGGGAGCATGTCACAGAAAGAAGTCATGTGGGACCCTCTCCAACAGCTTCATCCTAGTGGGGGGTTTTGAGCACTGGA
The DNA here is from genome assembly GCF_014754425.2 of Oryx dammah. Classification (NCBI taxonomy): domain Eukaryota; kingdom Metazoa; phylum Chordata; class Mammalia; order Artiodactyla; family Bovidae; genus Oryx; species Oryx dammah. The sequence goes on from NW_024070213.1 coordinate 413,215, forward strand.
AGCAGGTCCCACCCAGGGTGGAGGAAGCCTGTCTGCAGGGAAGGGGAAGTTGGATGGCAGCTCCCCCAGAAAGGGAGGGGGGCCCAAGTGTGTGAGTTAGGGTTAGGGCTGGGAAATGGCCTCACACTCCCCTGGGTCCCCAGCAGCCGCTCACCACACCAGGACTTGTGATCAGAGAGTGTCCATGAGGGAGCGGGGGACACAGGAGAGCTGGCCTCCTGGGGCAGGGGGCTCCCCACCTCTGCTCAAGTTGGGAGGGAAGCGGCCAGGGGCATCAGGATCAGGGCAGATGGGGCCGGGAGTGGCCAAACGTGGGGCAGGCTCTTGTCTGGAACTGGACTCCCCAGGGAGGGGCCGTGTCTGGCCACCCACCTCCGAGCACTGGAAGGCCAGTCGATGGATCCTGGGTTCGAGCTAGCGGGGAGGGTGGCTGGAAGCCAAGGACCCCTCTTCCCCCAAGAGGTGTGGGGACAAAGCCCTGCAGGCCCCAGCCCTGCAAAGGACCGCTGTGACCGGCCTGTTCCCAGCCTGTTCCCCAGTCTGAGGGTTGGGGTGCCGGGGGTTTAGGGCACTCCTCCAGAGCCCAGATTTGGGTTCCGAGGCTGAGCCTGAATCAGGCCGAACCTCCCAGGCGCCACGCGGAGTCCACCCACTGAAGTCGCTGGGCGCTGGGGGCGCAGGGGGCCGTGTAGGAAGCGCGGGGGCGCGCGGGGTGCGCCCCGCCCGGCGGCCCTCCCCCCTCCCCTCCCCCTCCCCCTCCCTCTCCCAGCGAGCCCTCCCCTCCCCCCTCCTCCCCTCCCCCTCCCCCGCCGGGGGCGGGGCCGCTGCTCCCGCGCGCTCCGGCCCCTCCTCGGCCACACAAAGGCCCGTCTCCATGGCAGCCGCGCGGGCCACAGCGCTGCGCCGATCGCGGCCCGGGCGCCATCGAGCCTCCGCAGCAAACGAGCAGGTACGGGGATGGGGCCCCGCTCCCGCGGACGGCCGGGCCGGGGGCGGGCTTCATCGTCAGCACCGCTTGGCCCTGGCCTGCGGCGCTCGGGACTCGGGGACTCGGGAGGCAGCCGCCCCGCGCAGGGCGACCCGGGCCTCGGCCGCTGTCGGTCCGTCCGGGCAGCCGGGGCAGGGCCCCTCCTGCCTCGCGTTCTTCCAGGCGGTGGGTGAGGCTCGCGGCGCCAGTGGTGGCCGGGCCGAGGGTCGCAAGTGGGGCGCCGCGCCCTCTCCCGCCGCCCGCGCCCCTCCGGAGACGCTGTGGTTCCCGACCCTCCGTACTCTTGCCCCCCAGCCCTCTGGCCACCGAGATCCGTGCAAAAGGCGGAGGTCGGCCCTAGCCGTGCAAGAGTCCCAGGCCTGCGCCCACCCAGCCTCGTTCCGGGGTGGCCGAGCCGGAGCTCTCCCCAGGGGCTGGGCCCGCGGTCAGACCTTAGCGGCTCCCACACTCCCGGGCCTGGTGAGGAGGGCATGAGCCAGGGCCACCCTGGGCGCCCCTGTCTGCACCTGCCTGGGTGGAAGGCGGGTGCAGGTTCCGGGTTGGGAGGAGGACGGCCTGGCACCGGGCGAGTCCTGGCGGCCCGGCCGCTTCACTGCGCAGCCGGCTCCGGCGGTTCCGGTGCTTGTTGCCTGATGTTTGGGTGGACACTCTGGGACCCAGAAAGTCTCTGTACTCACTGCCCGGACCCTGCCCCTCTGTGTGCCTCCGCCTGCGGGAAGCCCTCCTAGATGGGCCTTTCCCACCATTCTGTGCTCAGGTTGCTTGGAAGATTTGAGGAGGGTCCTTGAGCTCAAGGGCTTCAGAGCTTCCTGCCACGTCACTGGGCTCCTCTTCCCAGCCAACTTGGAGAAAGGAAGGGGTTTCAATGGGCTCTGGGGCTGTGGCGGGGGGTCAAGACTTGGGGTGAAGCTGGACAGGAGAACAAGGCCCCAAGAGGCGGGGGCTCAGCCCGACCCCATACCTGGACGTCACCCTGGCATAGAGCGGGGAGCCCCAGAGTTGGACAGCTGGGGCAGGGGCTGTCGGTCCTCTGTCCTGAGGCGAGGGTCCCTAGGAGGGCACAGTCAGCATCGGCCTGGCCGAGCCGCTGAGCATGTTTTGTGGCGTGTCAGCTTTTAGGAATTCCCGGAGAAGATTGAAAGCAAGCAGGTGCTTTCAGCAGATCTGAGCTCGTCACCTCTTCCCAGCACACCTATCGGTGGCCCACTTTCGTCCGACTGTGGGGGGAGGCTTGAGGTGTGGCCTGGGGCTCCTCGCCCCAAGAGAGGAGGGAAGTTGCAGAGAAAAACAAGGGTTTGGAATTCAAGTCCCCCCTCCCCCGCCGGCCGCCTGCCAAGAAGGAATTATTTTGGATTACCCAGCCGTGTCCAGCCACCCAAGGGGGAGGCTGCAGCCGTGGGAGAGAGATCCACTTCCGGGGCCATGGGTTGAGAGCCCCAGGAGGGAGGGACAGGCAAGTCTGGGCAGCTCCAGCACCTTCCGCGGCTGCTCGGCCGGTCGGGGGCGGGGTGGGAGGGGCTGTGTCACCCGGGCCTGGAGAACGCCCCAGCAGGCCCACCGAGCCAGCCCGGGGTGTGCCCGCGTTCTCTGGGGGAGGCCGTGGGCCAGGAGGGATCCTGGACCTCTGATCTCAGGGCCCCAGGGCAGCCACCCCGCCCAGAGAGCCCCCTTCACCTCTGGAGGGCTCAGCACCATGGCCCCAGGCCCTGTGAGGCTGCCTCCTGCGCTGGGTCCAAGGACACACCTTGGGCTTGTTACTCACACCTGGCGGTCGTGCGGTGTGGCCCAGGGTGACAGGGCAGGCAGGGGCGTGACCTGGGCTGCCTGGAGTGGGTGGGGCGCTGGGGTTCCCCAGGGCCGAATCTGGGCTGGCCCACTGACGAGGCACCCTTGCCTGAAGCCCCTCCAACCGCCCGGCCCCCACCTCCACATCCCCACCTGTCAGTCCGTCCCACTGGCGAGGGGTTCCCCAGGGGAGGGGCCCCCGCAAGGAGCTGTCTGGGCTGTTACCCGTCACGTGACCTGTGGGGTCCCTGCGGGCTTGCCTGCAGCCGCACCCCCAGCGGCCCCTGGAGAGTCGGCACTGGGAGGCAAAGCGAGCAGCTGGGCTGGAGGGCTGCAGCCCAGGGGCCTGGCCGCAGCCCAGGGGCCTGGCCGCAGCCCAGGCGAGTGGAGCAGAAGAGATTGGATTGGAAGGCTGGTTGGGGGCAGTGGTGGCAGCCTGGGGTGGTTCCGTATGGCAAATGCCCCTCTGCCCTCGGGCCAGCTTGGTTACAGGCCGTGAGCCATCCCGGGACCTGGGCCGTTCCCAGAGCATCGTGTTCCCTTCCCTGCCTGGTCTCACATCGCGGGGGCCGAGCTGGTGGTGCCTGGGGGCGCTGGGCGCGGGACCGGCTGTGGCTTCGGCACCTCCCCACGTGGTCCCTGGGCTGGTCTGGGCAGATCCGCGCTGCGACGCCAGGCCCTCTGTCCCGGGGCTGTCCTGTGAGCAGGAAGTTGTCATTCACGTCAGGTCTCAGGCCTTTTTGCTGCAGCAACAGGCACAGCCCCCTGCCTTGGCTTCCTGGGTCGGGGGATAGGGTTTTCCTCTTTGCTGAGACCCTCTTGTGTCCAGAGCCTGCTCTGGTGTCGGAAGCAGTCATGGGAGGAGAGGAGCGATCAGACCTGTCGAAAGCCGAACCGGGCTGGTCTTCCAGCCTCGACCCGGCTCACTGAGGTGGGCGCAGTTTCACAGGGACCAGTCTCTGGTTCTAGTGGGGGCTGGACGAGTCCCTCCCCCTGAGGCTAATGGCTATTTGTGTTTGGGGCCTTTAAACGTCTTTGGTTTCAAATTACAGGACAGACTGGGCTGCTGGTGGCCCATGATTGGTGGGGGGCGCCGGGCTGCGGAGGGCTGGGGGGCACTCCGTTTCCCTCTTCTCTCCCTGCCACATGTGGGCCCTTTGTGGTTTTTCCCTTCCCTGGTTTCATATCCTCTTGTGGGTTTCTGCTTCCCTCTGTCCCGGAGGCTTTGAAGACCTCAGTCCCCCAGCTGACCAGGCAGGAGCCCTGCCCTCTGCTGGGGCCCCCGCCAGACCAGGGCACAGCTGCTCGTCTGAAGGGCAGGGCAGGGCCTGCTGTCCTGCCTGCAGCACCGAACCCTGTGTGCCATGACTTGGCTTGCCTCTGTGGTATTCACACGCCCATGACAGTAGCTGGACCCAGACCCTCAGGTGGAGCCTGGAGTGACCGTGCGCACACCCGCAGCTCTGCCCCTCTGGTCCCGGGGAGGAGCCCAGGGCTGCCCCTCCCCTGGCGCTGGGGTCCTGTTCCCTCCCTCGGGGCCTCTCTGGAGCCCCTCTGCAGCTCCGAGCAGCCTCACTCGGAGACCGGCTCCCCCATCACGGGCAACTCTCCACCCTGTGGGCTGGCTGTGCTGGGCAGAGGAGGTGTGGTCCTGGGGTGGGGCGGGGCACCTGGGAGAGGGCTTGGCCTGGAGCCCAGGTCCTCAGCCCCTGAGATCACAAGACCTCTAAAATGGGGCGCATCCTGGTGCTAGATGAGTCTGGGCCTGGGCACGCGGGGAGCGAGTGAGGCTCTTGGGTGTCACCCAGGTACTGACCCTGGTGCTGGCATCAGTCCTGCCCTGGACTTGACTCTTCCGGGTGTGGAGACACGGCCGCTCGGCACAGGTGGCCAGCAGTTCCCCTGGGGGTGCGGGAGGAGGGGCACTGCGATGAGCTCAGATCTCTGTGCCTGATGCAGGCCAGCCGAAGCCCCTGCTCAGGAAGAGGAAGAAAGAGGGAAGAGGTTTGATGTCAGCTCTCAGACGGCCACCTGTGTCAACACAGCGTCTGGGCAGGGGCCTCTGCCCCCAAGGCCCGGACAGTTCCGGGCACCGGCCTTCTGCCCGGGTCTGGGGCCGCTGGGCCAGCCTGCTGCCTTGCAGAGCAGGGCCCTGTGGGTCCTGCCCCCACCCCCTCCCCAGGCTTTTTCAGAGCCAGGCTTGCTTTGGAGAAGGGCCAGGCCCAGGACACTGCTTCGGGAGGCCGACGCCTGCCCCAGGAAGGTGGCCGCTGCCCTGCACACACCTCGCGACGGGAGAAGCCGGCTCCAAGCCTCCCTGGGCGAGGGCAGGTCGTCGCAGTGAGGGCCCCGCATGGCCCCCAGCTCCCCCTCAGCCTTTGAGTCTCTCCCCAGCCTGGCCAGCGGATGTGAGGGGCTAGACCTCCCCTGTTCTGGCATCAGGCCAGATCTGGGAGCCACCGTGGCCATCTCAGGACCCAGGAAGGGAGGTCAGGATGAGGGACAGGAGGCCCAGGAGGAGCCAGAGGGGGAGACTGGCAACGCTTCCTGCAGGGTGGGTGGCAGCTCCTGGCTGAACTGAGCTGGCCCTGAGCTGGGGTGGGTGCGGGGCCTGGCCCCAGGGCCTCGGGGCCTCTTCAGGGCGTGCCATCACAGGGAGGCCCGGTGTCCCCCCCAGTCCTGGCCGCCCTGCTGCCCCCTGGCACCTGCGGAGTCCCCCCTCAGCACCCAGCCTCAACCTGAGCTGGGGCGTTTCCTCACTGGAAACTCCCGGCGCCTCTGCCCTCAGAGCCTGACCCTGAACCCATCCACTGCACACACCCCCCCACACACACACCACAGCTGGACTCCAGACCCTCCCAGCCCTACGAGGCCCCGCCTCCGTGGCCCCCGCAGCCAGCGCAGACGGCCCAGCCCCCCCTTCCCACACAGGGTACCCGGGGCCTGCTCCAGGCCTCTCTGCCCTTCTGGGTGCCCTGGGCAACGCTGAGCTGGGGCTGCCCGAGATGCCCCCAGCCCAAGTGGTTGGGTCTGGGGCTCTTCGTCCTGCACACACCCTGGGTGGAGGGGCAGGACCCCCGAGGCAGGGACCCCCGAGGCATCCCAGATGTGCGCCTGCACAAGAGTGCTCACAGATATGTTGGGGGTGGCTGGCACGCCGGCCTGGCGCAGTGCCCCAGGCTAATTGAGGGGTTCGGTGTGACGTAGGAGGCGGGATCGGGGCAGCCGCCGCGGAGCTGACAGACTGACAGGCAGATTACAGGCCTCGCCTGCTCCGTGCTCGCTGGGCCCTCACCCATCCGCCCCCAAGCCTTGCTCCCGCCCCTGCACAGGGCCTGGGCCAGCTGCAGCCGCCGTAAGCCTCTGGCAGCCCAGCCAGCCCACCCCACCAGCTGCGGGGGCCAGCCTGGAAAGGGGGCGGGCATCAGACATCAGAGTCAGTGGCCATGCCTGCCGCGGCGGGCCCCGCGCCCTCTTCACAGCTCCAGCCTCCCTGCTTGCTGGGGGGACAGGGGTGCAGCGCCTCACGTTGGAGCCCCTTGGGAGCCGGGGAGGCTGGGCCTCCCTGACTCTACACTCCAAGGCCCTGCAGCACCCTCCCTCCGCCAGCCGGCCCAGCCCATACTGCGCCTCCGCTGCCGTGCCTTCCTGTCCCTCTCAGCCTGGCCCTGACCGGCTGCCCGCGGGCGGGAGGGTCTCTGGGGGTGTCTACATTCACCCGAGTGCCAGTGCGGCACATCTGTGCACAAGGTGTGGCCTGAGGCCGCCGTGGGCCAGGGCCGGCCAGCTGCTGGGGTCGCGCGGGGCCTCCTGATCCTGGGGCGGGGAGGCTCGTCCCCATGTCCCCGGCACACAGCAAGCGTTTGGGGGCTTCGGGCTGAGCAGATGGGGCAGGTTGGCGGGCCCATCTGGGGGTCCCCGCAAGCACAGGGAAACTGACAGGCATTAAGCTGCAAGGTGTTCTGGGGGGCACGGCTCTGCAGAGGAGGGATGTGGGCAAGCCTGAGGGGGAATCAGGGCCCAACTGAGTCCGGGTGCGACATGGGCGGCTGGCACTAGGAGGGCTGCCAGGAGGGCAGGCTTTGCAGCACAGTGGAGCCCATGGGCACCAGGCCCCACTAAACCCCACCTTCTGCCCCAAGGGCCCAGGAGGCCCAGGAGGCAGTGGACTGCTGGCGGGCCGGCTTGTATTCTTGAATAACAATTCATTGAAACGGTGTTCCCCTAAGCCTCCTCTCCACAGGCTCAGGGTCAGGCAGTGGTCGCTGGGCGAGGCAGTGACTGGGGCCTGTTGCCAACAGCATGGGATCAGTCCGGGGCAGCATCCACCCTCGGGCTTTGCCCAGGGAGCTGCAGAGGTGCCTGAGGGTCAGGGTGGGACACAAGACACCAGTGAGGGTGACCTCAGATGAAAGCGGAGGGGTGCTATGAGGTGGCTGGAGTGGGGAAGGCCCACAGGGTCGAGGGGAGCCGGCCGGGAGACCTGTCAGGCAGGCAGCAGGGAGAGCCCTGGGGCTTCTCTGCACCTCCTCACCTTGGCCTTGGGTCTTGGGCCTTTGACCTCTGGCCACCGGGCAGGGGTGACTTTCCTGCTGGGCCCCAGAGCCCCAGCTGCAGGGGTGGCTGCCCAGTCTCCCTCAGCCCCCGCTGGGAGAAGAGCGGCTGGGAGCCGGGCGTGTGGGGAGGGCGAGGTGACACCCTACACCTGGGAGGGTCCCTTGGGAGGCTCTCCCCGGCGCTGATGCAAGGCTCCAGCTAGACGTCAGCCAGGCCCCGGCCCGCCCCGGCCCGCCCCCGCTCGGAGGTGTCTGTAGATCGCTCGGCCTTTGCCCGGTGAGTCTGGTTGGGGTGGGGTGGGGCGTCACGCAGGCGGCACTGGGGCCTCAGTGGGTAACTGGCGGACAGCGGAGCTCGGGGGCCTGGGCCTGGGGCCGGCGGGGCTGTGCACCGCGCCCTGGCCGGCGAAGGACAGCCTGACTCCCGCCAGGCTCCTTGGTGACCGGCCCCTGGGACCACGTGGCCGCCGCCGCCGCCGTCATCGCAACTGGAGGTCAGTCTCCCCGCGACCGCGCGCCCAGGGGCCCCGGCGAGCCCCGTCCGAGGCCCATGTGCGGCCCTGGGGGCGCGGGGTGCAGGCGGGGCCTCGGGAGGGGTGGTCCGCGGGCGCCGCGCCGGCTCCGGGCCGCCCGGGGTTGCGAGAACGGGCCGCCCCTCCCCATTGGGGCCGCGCCCCGCCTCCCCGACTGAACTCTGACCCGGGCCCCGGGGCGCTCGGCGGGCCGGCCCGTACTCCTCTCGCCCTGGCCCGGGTGCCGCGACACTACCCCCCCGCTAGCGCGCGCCCACTCCCCGCTCTTGTCTTGAAAACAGCGGAGGCTCCGATTTGCCGGCGTAGCGCCGGTTTTGTTTCCTCTGATTTGTTTCGCGCTCCGGGCTAATTGCAGATTTGCATTTTCGTCGCGGGAGCGGAGCGCAGGCGGGTCTCCCGCAGCCAGCTGCCCGGCGGGGGAGGGGCGGCGCTCCTGGCCGGACCGCAGCCCTCGCTACCTCCCGGCCTAGGGTCGGGGGAGTGACTCGCGGCCCCGAGCTCTCCGCCAGGGGTTGATTCCTCCACTCCCTCGGTCCTGGGGGTCCCGAGTGCCCGCTGCGCGGTGCTAAAGCTGCCCCCCGCCCCCACCATCTCGGAGTGTCCCCACCTGGGCCTGAGCCTCTGTCTGAACGGCCTCTTCTCCCTGTCGGCCGAGCCTGGGTCCCCTGCCCGAGCCCACAGGCTGCCAAGGGCCAGCCCCCCTCCCCTCCTCGCCCCCTCCTCCCTCCCCGCTCCGCAGATCTGGCGGCTCTGCGTGGTTCTGACCTCAGCGCTGAGACGTCGCTGCCTCAGTTTTGCTGATGATAGTGACAGGGAGGGCCAGCCTGCGCCCCAGGGCCCTCCTCCTGGGGGCCAGGGCTGCAGGGTGCCCTAGCCTGGGGTGGGGTCTCTGCCCTGCCCAGTGGGCACCTCCTGTTTGCCTTTTCCTGGCGGGGGAGCAGAGGGTGAGGCTGCTGCCTAGGAGAAAGGAACCCAAGGAGGGAGCCTCGGGGGGCCCGCTGGGCGCGGCTCCTCTGCTCCCCAGGCAGTGGGTGTGTGAGGAGAGGCCCTGTCCCCTCCGGTGCTCAGGCTGGGGGAAACACCCACTGAGTGTGGGGGGGTTGGGGACCAGCCCTGGGGGCACGTGCACGTCCCGCCTCCTCCGCCGTATGTCACCCCCGTCGTGGATCACAGGGCTGAGACCCAGAGGCGCCCACTGGGCCAGAGCTTGTGTTTAGACCTTGCTCACTGGCCCATCAGTGAAGACCGTGGGCCATGGTGGGTGAGAGACGGTCCTGCAGGGCTGGGTCAGGATGGCTGTCTCCGGCTTCTGGGGGGTAGGTAGGCGTTTTCCAGGGGGACAGCAAAAGCAGAGGCACGGGGGCATCATGATGTCACCCTGAATCCCTCCTCCAGGCACCTCCCAGCCTCACACTGTGGTTGGGGCTGTCATCACCCCCGTGTCCCTGACAGGGAAACTGAGTCTCAGTGTAACTTTGTCCATAGCCCATATAACCCTGGGTCGAGGGGATTCAGCAGCGGCATTGGGTGTGTGTGATTGTGGGGGGGGGTCACCAGGACCTCGCACCTGTGGGCGTTCAGGAGAGGGGCCTTCACCTGAGACGGCAGGAATGAGTGGAGCTGCCAGTTGGAGGCAGGGTGGACGATGGGGCAGCTGGGGGCCGCGCAGAAGGGAGGTGTCCAGGTCCTTCAGAAGGGAATGTGGGTTGGGGGGCGCCTGCTTTCGGGAGGAGAAATCTGAGGGCCGCCTCCAGGAGAGTCTGAGAGGGGATCCATCTCAGTGGATCCCTTGGTGCAGGTCCGTCAGGTGAGGTTGCGGCTGGGTGTGTGGGCTTAGGAAGAGGGGGTCCCTTGGAAGAGGCCAGCCTCCCTTGGCCTCGCCTCCAGCACACATGCAGCACCCCCTCCCAGGGATCTGGGCAGGTGGAGGGCTGGGGCTGGGGACTCAGCCATGCCAGGCGGAGGGAGCAGGCACGGGGCTCACGGAAGCCAACGTGATGTCCCTTCAGGGGCAGGCCTGCATGCTCCGGCCCCAGGGCTGTGGATCCCGCGTTCAGCCTCGAGGCCAGGCCCGGCCCGGCCCTCTCTTAGGCTCCACCGTCCGAACGCCCTTTGGTTTGGCCCTGCCTTTGCCTGTGGAGTGGCCTTTGCCCCTTTCACAAAGGCTGCCTCCGTACCTGCACCCGCACACCTGGAGCCTCGAGCTCCTGTTTCTGGTTGACCGTTCCCGCTTCGCTGGGGGCTGAGGACGCCAGAGAGATTTCCTGCCCCGAGTGTGTAGGTGTGGCGCCCCCCACCCGCAGGCCTTGCCCCTGCTGGGCTCCCTCAGAGCTGCTGGGGGTCCTTCTAGCCCTGGGCCCTCCTCACAGTGTTGGTCCCCACATTCGGGTGCTGTCTGGCACAGGAATGAGGTGCCTGGGGGCATGCTGCTGGCAAGCCAGACAGGGAGCCCGTGGTCTGTGGCCTCGGTGGCGTGGCATTCAGTAGACCAGTGGCACGTGCATACTCAATATAATCTTGCACGTTTCCAAAAAGTGGCCAATACTGCTTTATGGTCTCAGCCCCCTCCTCCCTGCCTCGAGGCTCACCATGACTTTCAGTCTGGATGTCCTCTTCTAGAACTTCTCAATTAAACTCCTGTGTGTCTGTATCAACCCCCATGGGTGGAGAGGCCTGGAATTCTGCACCACAGCTGTCCTCAACAGGTCTGGGCTCTGTCGGGGTTCACACGGACCACCCATCTTCACCAGCACCGTGGGTTCTCAGGGTCCTCCAGTTGCATACGTCCGCGCTGAGGAGTATCCTTGACCAGGCCCTCCCTGCGGGTACACAGGCGTGTTTATCCAGGAGGAGAGGATACAATTGCAGCTTGCTGAGTGCTACAATGTGACAGGCTTTTCAGGCCCACATCTTTTAGTTCTTACAGACCACTGGGCTTTCACAGATGGGGAAATGAGGCTCAGAGAAGTTAAGTAACTTGCGCAAGGTCGCACATCTAGTGAGGAGAATCGCGGAGTTGTGTGTGCACGTTTTTTCAGAAAACAATTTTACTTTTAATCAAAGTAATGTATGTACCTTGCAGGATCTTAGTTCCCCCAACAGAGGACTGAACCCAGCCCCTTGTCAATGAAAGTGCAGAGCCCTAATCACTAGACAACCAGGGAATTCCCTTCTCTGCCTCTTTGAGCAGAGGCTGGAGGGGCATGCCGGCATACACATCAAGTGGACCTGTGTGCCTGGGGGTGCTGGGCTTGGGGCTGGGAGGCCAGTGTCTGGGCGGGGCTGAAGGTGGGGTGGAGGAGGCAGGAGGCTGAGAGTTTCTTCCAGGATGGCAGAGGCCATCTGGGGCCCCATGGGCTGCTCCTCGCTCCCCAGACGTGGAGGCAGGGGCCAGGCTTGTCGTGAGACCACCATCTCTCCTTTGCTTTTTAGAGCACCTCAGTGTCGGCCTGGTGCAGAAACTGAGCCGGACTACTGAAGCCTGGGTGAGTAGGGGCTAGCGCAAGCTGGGGAAGGTGATGGGGGCCACAGCCACGCAGTGACAGGGTGACGTGTCCCCACAGGTCTTGTCTGGCCAGGCCCAGCGGGCACACATCTGCCCAAAACCAGGTGCCCTGCTGTGGGGGCTGGCAGGCTCACGTGGGAGGGTGGGCTCTTCAGGGAGCCAGGAGCGCAGCTGAGCACTGACTGCAGCGCTGCCTTCTGGGAATCGGGCCTGGACCGAGGGGCACGAGTCCAGACGGCTTCCGGGCCGGCAGCAGGCTGGAGCTGTGGACTTCTTGGAAGTGCACCTCCGGACTTCAGCCAGGAAGAGGCGTCTGGTGCCCCTGAGGAAATCCCCGCTGCCCCGGTGAGCAAGCAGGGGTCCCGGGCTGCCTTCAAAACAGGAAGCGCCCGTTCCGGGAACACTAGCCGCAGGGAGCTTTGCCGGCTGCGCCTGGCGCCTCCGGTGTGGTGGCCTGAGCGTGGCTCCTGGTCAGGTGGGTCACCCTTTGCTCCTGGGCCTGGCCAGGCAGGTCACCTGAGGCTTTTGTTTGTCCAGGAAGTGGAGGGAGCTGCCGCCTGGAGTCCTAGCCCCTCCTGTGACACAGTACAACCCAGGCTTGTGAGAGGGGCTCACTCTGCCCACCGCCCAGAGGGCTCCTAGAGGTGGCAGGGAGCCCAGGTCTGGCCGCGGCCTCCTGGGGGTGGGGTGGGGCAGGGAACAGCCCAACATCTGGGCCCCTGGGAGTCAGCAGCAGGATCTGGTCCCCTGGGTGAGGGCACACGGCGCCTTCACCCCTCAAGTCTGGTGTAGCAGGCCCGGGGCCCCTGCCCCAGGGGCTCAGTCAAGTGGGCACTAACCAGGGGACCACCAGAGCACTGGGTCCAGGCTCTGTAACCCGCCCATCTCCTGGGCCCGAGGGAGAGGAGCGTGTGGGGGAGTGGGCGTTGTGCCGGATCGGTCGGTTGTGGGTTCAAGTCCTACGCGCGCTTGCCGATGGGCAGAGGGGCCTGGACACGGATCCGTCGGAGACCGGGGGCCCTGCTCCCAGGGGCGGCTCCAGCTCAGGCCGCAGCTCCGCCCCCGCAGGCCGGCCCGCCCCCGCCCGCCCGCTCGCTCCCTCCCTGGGCTCGGGGAACATTCCATTCATTCCGCGGCCGGCCGTGGCCGGAACCGCAGCCGGAGCCAAAGCCGAGCGGGGCCGGGGTCGCGGCGGCGGCGACGCGGGGACGCGGGTGAGCGGGGCCGGGCGGGGGGAGGCGCGCCAGCAGAGGCCCCTGACGCCCCACCACGCGCGCAGCGCCGCCGAGCGGACTTTGGGCAGAGACGGGCCGGCCAGCGGGGCGGGGCAGCCGGGGCGCTGGGCGGCGGGGGAGGGGCGGCGGGGCGGGGCCTTCGGTCGGGCCGCCCGCCCCCGGGCCTGGGGGGCAGCACCGCAGGCGCCGGAGCGTCCGGCCCCGCGCAGCCCTGGACTGGCGGGTGGCCCAGCCCCACGCCCGCGGGCCTCCGGGGCGTCCTGTCCTCCGACTGCGCGCTGGTGGGGCCCCTGCCCCGGGCGGGCCTGCGGAATCTTCTCGCTCCTCCCCAGCCTCTGCGCGGCCCGGTCACCCTGGCTGCCCCGCCCTCCTCCTCTTGGGCCACCTCCGTCCCCTTCCCAGGTCCCTGCCGTCTCCCCTGCTGGACACCGTCCCGCCGGCCTGTGGATGGCTCCTCTCCCAGCAGCTTGTCAGGAGGCCTAGGCGGGAGCGCTTCAGAGCAGGGCGTCCTGCGCGGGGGCGGGGGGGCCGCTGTCCCGCCGAGGGGCCCCCTCCCCGGCCGGGACCCGCCGGCGCCCCCCGGTGGCTCTGGAATGAGGAGGCTTTCTCACCTGGTTCTTGGCTATGCCTCCTCCAGGGGCTCCGGGACTCCTGGGACGTGGTGGAGACAGAAACAAAGGGATGGAGAGAAGCCACAGCCTGGCTGGGGGGCTTCCTAGTGCCCCAGGGACTTGGCGTGGGGGGCGGGGGGCGGGCTGCGGGGACAGCAGCCACAGGGGGGGGTGGGGGGCGCGGGTTCCTAGTGGCTCAGGGAAAGAAGGAAGTCGGATTGCTTCTGTGTAATAGTCACAGGTCCATGAGAGGAAGCCAGTCAACATAGCTTTGGCCAAAGCCAGTGCCCCAGAGAAACCTCCCCTGGCCACGGAGCAGACAGCTTTCTCTCTCCCGGAGGAGGCCTGGGCAGGAAGGGCTATTGCAGGGAAGGACAAAAGTAGTTGTTTCTTGAGTGAATAAGAGTGTGTCCAGGGAGGTGGTGTCGAAGGTGGCCGCAGCGTCGAAGGTGTGGGCAGTCTGGGAGGCCAGGGCCCCTCGTTACCTCTGCCATCCGGGCCAGTCTGCACTTGGCCCTGTGGGCACGGACAGGGCTGCCCTAAACGTCTTGCCAGGCACAGACACCCTCGGGGCAGATGTCAGGGGTCCAGGGATGAGGGCTGGGACACAAATTGGGAGAGGGCAGCCTGAGGGGGTGGTGGCAGAGACTCTCAAGATTGTAATCAGGGTCCCCAAGGTGGGGAGATGCTGGACCACCCCAAGCCGGGAGAGGCCTGCACATTGGCAACCCTGAGCTCAGCCCTCATGCACACAGACGCGGGAACGGGCCTGCATACCCACACAGGGGTGTGTGCTCAAGTGGATCCCTGCACACTGACGTGGCCTGCTGCATCCCACACGCAGCAGCACTCTCAGACTCTGGGGTCCCCTTCTCAGAGACCTGAGGGTCTCCACAGGCAGGGCGCCTGCACTGCCGTGGCCCTGGGGGGTGGGGGTGGGAGTCAGGGAGGCAGGCCGGGTTACCGTCCCTGCAGCTTCGCTGTTTCCGGTCGGATCCCACTGTGTGCTGAGAGTCAGGCACAGAACAGGTGTGTGGTCCTGTTTGCATGTTCAGGGCCTGTTGGCTCGGGTCTTATGGGGAGTGTGGTCTGGGGGTGGTGCCTCTCAGATCGCCCGCGCTGTGGGGTCTTGGGACATGAGTGCCTGGGAGACTTTCTGGAGGAGGTGCTCTGTTGTCTCAAGGTGAGCCTGAAGGTGCTCTGGGAACCTGGGGGCCAAGGCCAGGGCACAGTCCTCTGGGGGCGGCTGGCCACACCCAGGCCTGGAGCTGCAGCGCTGGTAGCCTGCCCCATCAGAGGTTAGGTCACAGGGTGGTCCTCTTGAGGAGGCTTGGAAGATGGTCTCCTTGGAGTTGAGAGTGGGTGTGTCTGGCCAGAGGGGCGGGAAGGCAGGGAAGGGAGTGGGCCTTGGGCTGGGCGTCAGGAACAGAGTGGGTGGGTCCTCCAGGCCGGCGCAGCCCTGACCCTCCTCTCTTCCTACAGGGTGCAGGGGCAATGGCGCTGCAGCTCTGGGCCCTGGCCCTCCTGGGCCTGGCAGGCACGAGCGCGAGTCTGCGGCCCCGCAAGCTAGACTTCTTCCGCAGCGAGACGGAGCTGAACCACCTGGTGGTGGACGAGGCGTCAGGCATGGTGTACGTGGGCGCAGTGAACACGCTCTACCAGCTGAGTGCCGACCTGCAGCTGGAGCAGCGGGCGGCCACGGGCCCGGCCCTGGACAACAAGAAGTGCACGCCTCCCATCGAGGTGAGCCAGTGCCACGAGGCCGTGCTGACCGACAACGTCAACCAGCTGCTGCTGCTGGATCCTCCCCGGAGCCGCCTGGTGGAGTGCGGCAGCCTCTTCAAGGGCATCTGCGCCCTGCGCGCCCTGGGCAACATCTCCACGCGCCTCTTCTACGAAGACGGCAGTGGCGAGAAGTCCTTTGTGGCCAGCAACGACGAGAGCGTGGCCACCGTGGGCCTGGTGAGCGCCGCGGACCCTGGCGGTGAGCGCCTGCTGTTCGTGGGCAAGGGCAACGGGCCGCACGACAACGGGGTCATTGTGAGCACCCGCCTCCTGGACCGGACCGAGGGCCGGGAGGCCTTCGAGGCCTACACGGACCACGCCACCTACAAGGCTGGCTACATGTCCTCCAACACGCAGCAGTTCGTGGCCGCCTTTGAGGACGGCCCCTACGTCTTCTTCGTCTTCAACCAGCAGGACAAGCACCCGTCCCGGAACCGCACGCTGCTGGCGCGCATGTGCAAGCAGGACCCGTTCTACTACTCCTACCTGGAGATGGACCTGCGCTGCCAGGACGCCGGTGACACCCAGGCCCCCGCCTTCGGCACCTGCCTGGCGGCCTCGGTGGACCGGCCAGGCTCTGGTGGGGTGCTGTACGCCGTCTTCAGCACGGACGGCCGGGGCGGCAGGGGGCCTCGGACCGGCCTCTGCCTGTTCCCACTGGATGAGGTCCACCGCAGGATGGAGGCCAACCGTGACGCCTGCTACACGGGCGCACGAGAGGTGGCCCGCGACACCTTCTACAAGCCCTTCCACGGCGACATCCAGTGCGGTGGCCACGGGCCGGTACGTGGCCTCAGCGTTCTCACAGGGGCTTGGGCCACACGCGGTGGGTCTGTGCGTGGCCCTGCTTGACGTGTGTCCACATGCCTCCCTATAGTGAGGGCCGTGTGTGTGTGTGCGGTGTCTCCACGGGCAAGTCAGCGTGAACACCCACATGGGTGCCTCTTCTCCCAGCTGTCGGGTGCACTGGGGGTGGGGGCTTGGAGCAGTGAGCACCCAGGGGCGCTTGTGTGCCTGGGCTGGTTCTGGGGCGTGTGTGGGGCCCTGAGTGCTGGGGGCCATCGCGGGGGAGAGGCCTCGGGCAGGCGTTGACGCCATGGTCCGCAGGGTGCCAGCGAGAGTTTCCTGTGTGGCTCGGAGCACTTGCCCTACCCACTGGGCAGTCACGACGGCCTCTCGGCCAAGGCCGTGCTGCACCGTGGAGGCCTGAACCTGACGGCCGTGACCGTGACTGCCGAGAACGGCCACACAATCGCCTTCCTGGGCACTTCGGACGGCCGGGTCCTCAAGGTGAGGCCCAGGGCTGGGGCAGGGTGGCTCCTGGAGGGGTGCTCAGTGCACAAGACGGCCCCCTCCTCACCGTGCGCCTGCCTCCGTGCCCGCAGGTGTACTTCGCCCCGGATGGCAGCTCCACGGAGTACGGCGCCGTCCTCGTGGAGATCAACAAGAGGATCAAGAGAGACCTGGTGCTGGCCGCAGACCAGGCTAGCCTGTACGCCATGACCCAGGACAAGGTGGGCCCTGGGCCTTGCAGCGGGGCCGGGCGGCGTGGCAGGGCCGGCCCTCTTCTCGGGCCCCGACCATGTGTCTGAGCACCTTCCGCGCCTTTGAAACTGTTGCTGTCTGTTCTGTGTCTGTCTGGCCCATCTAACCAGAGGATCAGTGCTCAAAGTAGGCCTTCCCCAATGGCAAGCTGGGCTGAGGGGCCACTCTTGTGAACTCAGATGGCCCAAGCCCCACAGCCTCTTGGGGGCTGATGCAATGGGCACCAGGGAGGCGCCACAACCAGGGGCTCCCTTGACTCCTTGGAACCCGGCGCCAGCTGATCCCGGGCGAGGTCTAGCGTCCCGGGCTGCCCGGAGCCATCCCTGCTCAGCCTTGTGTCGGCGTTGAGGCTCCTAAGGCTTAGCGGGTAAAGGTGGGGTTGAGCCAGTGGTCTCAGGCGTCTGTCTTGGGGGGGTCCTCTCTGGCTGGAGGCTGTCCGTAGTCATGCTCGCTGCCTGGTGCCCTCAGGTGTTCCGGCTTCTCGTGCAGGAGTGTGCGAGCTTCTCCAGCTGTGCTCACTGCCACAGCTCACAGGACCCCTACTGCGGCTGGTGCGTCGTTGAGGGCCGGTGAGTGCCTGGGGCTCGGCCCCACCCAGAATCTGGCTGTGCAGCCCCGCCCCGCCCCGGCCTGGGGGGCTGATGGGCACCAGGCTAAGACTGCACCCTGCCCTCGCAGCTGTACCAGGAAGGCGGAGTGCCCCCGGGCAGACGAGAGCGGCCACTGGCTGTGGAGCCGCAACGAGTCCTGCGTGGCCATCACCGGGGCCCAGCCGCAGAACATGAGCCGCCAGGCCCAGGGGGAGGTGAGTGGCGGGGGATGGGGGCAAGGCCGCCCCTCACCCAGGCTGTGGGGATGGCCGGGGGCCACACAGGGCCGTGCTCCTGGCTGTGGGTGCTGAGCCTGGGCACAGGAACTCTGTCCTTTTCGTGGTCCCCTTTGACCTGGGGCACCCCTGAGAATCCAGGGCAGACCCAGGCCCTGTCCCAGGAGTGACCCAAGGGGGTCCACATTCAGGAGGGCGGCCAGAGAGCAAACCAGGGGACAGGTAGCCCGGGTAGGGCTGGGCTGGGAGGTGGCCCGCTCACCAGGTCGGGACCAAGGAGCCCGGCATGAGTGGCACGGCCTTTCCGCAGGTGCAGCTGACTGTCAGCCCCCTCCCGGCCTTGAGTGGCGACGACACACTGCTGTGCCTCTTTGGAGGATCGCCGCCTCACCCCGCACGGCTGCAGGAGGGCACCGTGGTCTGCAACTCGCCGAGCCGGAGCAGCCTCCCTCGCACGCCGCCTGGCCAGGGTGAGGCACCTGCTGCTGCCTGCCAAGCCTGGCCCCGGGTACCCACTGAGACCCCAGGGCCCTACCCTGGCCGGGTGGCGTGCAAGCAATGTGTGATGGGCACCTGCCCCGCCCCCACCCCCACCCCAGCCAGCTTAGACGGGTGAGGCCGTCCCTGGAGGCCAGGCCCGGCGCCGAGCTTGTCCCCTGAGCACGCGGGGTGGTGGAAGCCGGCTCACGGGTGAAGGCAGGGCCTGTGCAGTGACGTAGCTGGGACCTGGCAAGCACTCTACCCTAGACGCCAGGGAATCAGGGCCCTTGACGCCCACAGGGACAGAAAGATGGCTAGCGGTTCAGGGCGGGGGGCGGGCAGCACGACACCGGAGCTGGGATCTGACGGAGGCCTGGCTGAGCCCTCGGGGTCAGTTCCAGCCAGGGTCTCTGCACTTGGTGTCCTGTGGGAGACTCTGACGCAAGGCTGGCTTGGGACCACAGAAGGCCCGGTTCCAGCCTCCTGTCCCCCACGGGCCAGCCTAGCCCGCGGCCCCACCCAACGCTGTCCCTCCGTAGATCATGTGGCCGTAACCATCCGGCTCCACTTCAAACGTGGCAACGTCTTCCTGACCTCCCACCAGTATCCCTTCTACGACTGCCGGGAGGCCATGAGCCTGCAGGAGAACCTGCCGTGAGTGGCTCCCCCGCCCGCCCCTGGCCCCCGTGCGGCCCCCACGCCCCTCACCGCCCCCTCTTCCAGGTGCATCTCCTGCTCCAGCAATCGCTGGACCTGCCAGTGGGCACTGCTCGAGCACGCATGTCAGCAGGCCTCTCCAGGCCCCGAGGACGGCGTCGTTGGCGCCCACATGGTGAGGGCCCGGGGCCGCCGGGGGCCCGGCTGCTCGGCCGCAGCCCGGCAGATCCTGACCGTTGCCCCTCCCCAGGAGGACGACTGCCCCCAGTTCCTGAACCCCAGCCCGCTGGTCATCCCCATGAACCACGAGACGGATGTGACCTTCCAGGGCAAGAACCTGGACACGGTGCAGGTGAGGGTGCTGTGGGGCCCGGGCCTGGGGGTGGGGCTTACTCAGGCCTGACCCCTGCAGACCAGAAACCATCCCCGCTTCGCATTCAAGGCCCAGTGTGTGGGGGAGGCAGAGAGGTCTGGGAGGATGGGCAGCGTTTGGATGGCCGTGCGCGTTCAAAACCCTGGCAGTGAGTGCTGCTCAGGAGGGAGCAGTCCGTGGGCCCAGGCGGGGACCGCGCTGTGGCAGAATGTTCCTTGGGTGGGGACGCCCCAGTGGCCTGGGAGCTATGTGGCACAGCAGGCTCTGGGGCCCATGGCGGGGTGGGGTGGGGTGGCCCGGCCGGGGTGTCCTGACTGGCCCGTCTGGCAGGGCTCCCCACTGCTTGTGGGCAGTGACCTCCTCAAGTTTGAGGCGTCGGTCAGCACCCAGGAGCCAGGAACCTTCTCCTTTCGGACCCCAAAGGTACGCCTCCCTAGGTGGGTGGGCCGGGTTGGTGGACCCCACGGAGGCAGCCAATTCCCTCCGCGGCTTGATGGCATCACCGACTGAATGGACACGGGTCTGAGCGGGCTTCAGGAGCCGGTGAAGGACAGGGAGGCCTGGTGTGCTGACCCCCACGGGGTCGCACAGAGTTGGACACGACTGTGCAACTGAACAGCAACAAGCTTGAGGGGTGCGGGGGTCAGGCCCACCACACCACCCTGCTGAGGAAGCAGGCTGCAGGCAGGCACAGCCTCGGGCGTCCCCGTGTCCCCCGGCTCCCTGGAATGGGAATCGCCCTCCGCCGTGTGGGGACACGTGGTCCTGGCTGTCCGGGACCTCGTGGGAGCAGGGGATGCAGTGTGTCCCCATGCGCCCCTAGCTGACCCACGACGCCAACGAGACGCTGCCCCTGCACCTGTACGTCAAGTCCTCCGGCAAGAATGTTGACAGCCGGCTCCAAGGTGGGTGGGCGGGCGGGCGGGCGGCTGGGCAGGCGGGCAGGCGGGCGGGCGCGGGAAGTAGGATGGCCCTGCTGATGGCCGGCTTCTCCCTCCGCAGTGACCCTCTACAACTGCTCCTTTGGCCGCAGCGACTGCAGCCTGTGCCTGGCCGCTGACCCCGCCTACCGCTGCGTGTGGTGCAGCGGGCAGAGCCGCTGTGTGTACGAGGCCCTGTGCAGTAATGCCACCTCCGAGTGCCCGCCACCCGTCGTCACCAGGGTGAGCCCCCCACACCCCCCTCACCCACAGGAGAGCTCCAGCTCTCCCGCCCCGGGACCCTCGGGTCAGCCAGGCTCTGCCAATTTCAGATCCAGCCTGAGACCGGTCCACTGGGCGGAGGCATCCGCGTCACCATCCTTGGGTCAAACCTGGGGGTCAGAGCAGACGACGTGAAGAGGGTCACTGTGGCTGGCCAGAACTGTGCCTTTGAGCCAGAACGGTACTCCGTGTCCACCCGGTGAGTGGGCAGCCCATGACCTGGACTCCCAGGGCTGGACTAGGTCCTGTCCTGTGGGGCCAGAGGACTGGGGGGCATGGAGAGGGAAGACGTGGTTCAGGTGTGCGTGGGTGCCCAGGCCTTGCACACCCACAGAGTGTGCCCACCTGCCTGCCACCCATGCAGGATTGTGTGCACCATCGAGGCTGCAGAGGCGCCCTTGACGGGCGGTGTCGAGGTGGACATCAACGGAAAGCTCGGCCATTCACCTCCCCATGCCCAGTTCACCTACCAGGTAAGTACCTGGCAGGTCAGCACAGATGTGGGCAGGGTCTGGGGGCCTCCTGACGGCGGCTGTGGCCCAGGGGAGGCCTGAGCTGGGCGGAGGGCCTGCGTCCCCACCCAGCCCTGAGCCAGATGCCCTGCCCCTCTTCCAGCAGCCCCAGCCCCGCAGTGTGGAGCCCAAGCAGGGGCCACAGGCGGGCGGCACCACGCTGACCATCAATGGCACCCACCTGGACACAGGCTCTGAGGAAGACGTGAGAGTGACCCTCAATGGCGTCCCTTGTAACGTGTGGGTGTCACCCACAGGTCACCAAATACTGGTCTCCCCTGGTTCCTGGGATAGGGTGAGGGCCCTCTGGCCATGACCCTGTGTCCATCCTGGAGGGGGTAGCCCCAGGTAGACCCAGTGGCCTGGGGCTGGGGTGGTCCCCGGGTGGGGCTGACGCTGACCGGCTCTCACACCCTCAGGACACAGTTTGGGGCCCAGCTTCAGTGTGTCACCGGCCCCCAGGCGGTTCCGGGAGAGCTGGCCCTGAAGGTCTACTATGGGGGCTCCGAAGTGCCCAGCCGTGGAATCACCTTCACCTACCGTGAGAATCCGGTACTGCGGGCCTTCGAGCCGCTGCGGAGCTTTGTCAGGTATGACGGGGGCCCCTTGGTAGCAGGTGCCTGCTCCACCCACCCCGTCCAGCTGTTTCCCAGGCACTCGCTGCCCTCCGGCCTCGTGAGGATTGGCAGATGCTGGTCTGGGTGACAAGAGGAGGCCTCCACTCCCCGCTGTCCCCCCAGGTCCCTTCCCCCTAGACACCCAGGTGGACAGCCTCCCTGCCCTCTCACAGTGCAGGATGGCAGTGCTCTGGGCACACCTGCTGCAAGGCAGGTCTGTGCTCACACTGGCCTGCAAGTATATCCCAGGTCGTGGTGGGTGGGGTCAGGGACGTAGCCTTGCAGGGCACTCGCCTTGCCCGGTGTGCCACTCTGGCACTGTCTCCTCCCTGTCCCTCAGCGGTGGCCGGAGCATCAACGTCACAGGACAGGGTTTCAGCCTGATCCAGAGGTTCGCCATGGTCGTCATAGCTGAGCCCTTGCAGTCCTGGAGGCAGCGGCGGGAGACCGGACCGCTGCATTCCGTGACGGTCAGTCCTGGTGCCCGCTGCGGGTACAAGCCAGGGCTGGAGGCCCCCTGTGCCAGGTGGCCTAAAGGTCCCCCCTCGGCCCTCAGGTCGTGGGCACGGAGTACGTGTTCCACAACGACTCCAAGGTCGTGTTCCTGTCCCCGGCCGTCCCCGAGGAGCCCGAGGCCTACAATCTCACCGCACTCATCCGGATGGACGGACACCAGGCCCTGCTCAGGACGGAGGCTGGTGCCTTTGAGTACGTCGCCGACCCTACCTTCGAGAACTTCACCGGGGGTGTCAAGAAGCAAGTCAACAAGCTCATTCACGCGCGGGTGAGGATCAGCACAGCCCCGGGGGGCAGGTCCTGAGCGGTACAGGCAGGGAGCAGCCCGAGGCCTGGCCTGAGCTGTTCGGGGCCTCCCTGATGCCCTCCTGGTCACTGTGACGACCCCCACCCCAGGGCACCAACCTGAACAAGGCCATGACCATCCACGAGGCCGAAGCCTTTGTGGGCGCCGAACGCTGCGTCATGAAGACGCTGACGGAGACGGACCTGTACTGCGAGCCCCCGGAGGTGCAGCCCCCTCCCAAGCGGAGGCAGAAGCGAGACACGGCCCACAACCTGCCGGAGTTCATCGTGCGTGCGGGGGGCCGCGGGCTGGGGTGCGCACGGGGGTGTCTTCGGCGCGGCCCCCCTGGTCCTTGCTGAGTCCCTCCCCACGCAGGTGAAGTTTGGCTCACGGGAGTGGGTGCTGGGCCGAGTAGAGTACGACACGCGCGCAAGTGACGTGCCTCTCAGCCTCATCCTGCCGCTGGTCATCGGGCCCATGGTGGCTGTCATTGCTGTATCTGTCTACTGCTACTGGTGAGCTGGCGTCCACCCCTCGGTCACACCCACCGGCCGGCACTACCCAGGCCGGTCCCAGGAGTTTCCCTGTGCCCCCAGGAGGAAGAGCCAGCAGGCGGAGCGCGAGTACGAGAAGATCAAGTCCCAGCTGGAGGGCCTGGAGGAAAGTGTGCGGGACCGCTGCAAAAAGGAGTTCACCGGTAGGGGCTCTGGGGCGGGTCCCAGGAGAGGCGGGCTAGAGGGGCGGGTCCCAGGAGAGGGTTGCTCGAGGGCGGATCCCAGGGGAGGGGGGCTC